>NC_140277.1:2048152-2148440 GCF_964030765.1 Micromesistius poutassou | reverse complement strand
TGCAGAAGTGTGAGGGGTATCCCCTCTGCGTCAGTCCTCAATGAATAGGTTGGAAATGAAAGATGGCCAAAAAAAACAACCCCTGTGTCGCTGGTGTCCCTGTGTGTGTACGGCAGGGTGGCTGCCTATGACAACTAACCAGACGTCCCCACCCCCTGAGGGACTCCGGTGACAGCGCGGTGTCAGCAGCGCTGTCTCTGCTGGTGTTAGCGTAGCTGGGTTGTCAGAGCAGTCAGCCAGCTGCTACCAGCAGACCAGATCTCTCTCTCTCTCTCTCTCTCTCTCTCTCTCTCCTCTCTCTCTCTCTCTCTCCTCTCTCTCTCTCTCTCTCTCTCTCTCTCTCTCTCTTCTCTCTCTCTCTCTCTCTCTCTCTCTCTCTCTCTCTCTCTCTCTCTCTCTCTCTCTCTCTCTCTCTCTCTCTCTCTCTCTCTCCCCGCATTAGCCCCACTCAACCGCGCCACAGGATAAGGTCCTGAGTGAGACGCCCCGGCGTTTATCCCCAACTCGTATTACGTTTCGTGTCGTGCAGCACCCTCTCCCGACTGTAATTCAAGTTAACCACGTCCATCTCATGTTTCACAGGCCTACGGGCGGGTAGTGCGACCGCTAGCAGTTCACTGGCGGGCGGGCGCGGGTCTGTCGTGGGATAGTTAGCCATCTTGGTTCTTGTCCTAGTGCTTCTCGTGACAGCCCGGGATCGATGAATTGTTTCGATGAACAGGGAGACAAGCCCTGTCATTCACAGTTTTTGATGGACATACAGAGAGAACACAGAAGCTTCACATTTCACAATCAATTATTTATAAACCAGAGTCAAAAATGTTAAAAATACAGTGTAGTTGTGGGCTGTGGAAGGCAAGCAGAAACGCTTCTGAGTGTGAAGTATGTTGCCCACCCAAAAATACCATGACAAAAACCCCATTGTCTATGCAAACTCTGATATATATAGTGTTGTTTTGTGCTCTATCAGTTGTTTTCACACGATTCTTTTAATTGACACCGCTGTGAAAACAGGCCAGTAGCGAGTGTGCGGTGTCAAGGAGACATGACAAAAGGCTTGTTGTAGTCTTGAAACCATTGAATAAATGTTTCAAATAACAAGGCACACGTGCCTCCGTAACTACAATGAACACGCCAAAGCATTATTACAGCACGATCTGTATCATCTCCCAGTAGCTGGGCGCATTGTATGCTAATAGCACAGAGACAATAAAGACGCTCATAATAACTGCATGAGGCTAGTAGTCGCAGGACCGCACGCACGCACGCACACGCACACGCACACACACACACACACACACATCTACATTTATCTACTACAGATGCTTCCCACAATGCTGGAATGTGATCCTAGAACAAACCAGTCATCCCCCAAGTCCCTTAGCTGGTTCAAGCAAACAAATACTATCATGCCTATCATTTCCCGCTAAGCAAACATGGATGAACCCTGCATGAGGGAACAGCTGAGATGCTAGCCACTTGTATAAGAGAACAGATACCGTCCATATAGTGTATACAATATGCTGCGATTATATAGGCTTTGGCAAAACTAATGGATAAATATTGCACGATGAACATACTACAACTTCCTTCTTGCAGCTTTTTAAGTTTCCTTACGACATTGGCGTATTTAGAGACACAGTAGGTCAATAATTCAAATCACAACAACAACAACAACAAACGTCGAAGGAAACCCAGGGACCAGCGAGGCCCGATGGTCCGGTGTCCGAGTGGACGTTCTGTTCCTCCTCAGCAGAAATCCACACAAATAACAACAGCCTCAGCCACACAGAGAGAGAGCTGAAGCAGTACCATGAGAACTAAAGGGCTGCATGTGTAGCGGAAACTATGAGACAGCGAGACGGGATAACCTTCAGTTCTTGAAAAAAGGCCTCCTCTCTAAGTGTACCATGTTACCCAGGCAACCGCAACACCTGGGCAGCTCTCTGGAGCTTTGAGAAAGGTCAGGGAACCAGTAAAATCATCACGTTCATCCCTTTTCCTTCGAGCCTCCACTCGGAAAACCCAACTGGGAATTCACACACCACACAGATACATCTTTATCACTGTTGATGTGGGGGGGGGGGGGGGTGAGTCCCCCCCAAACGATGAAGAACACTGATTCAGATCAATTGCCTTAATTGAACAGTGTCAACATTGATCCATCATTCCTAGTCTATGTGTCAATAAAACAGATAATCAGGAAGTCGTTATTTCTTATCGATAAAATGTGACTTTCCTTCCCGAAAGACCGGAAGAAAGTCGAAACATACCAGAAGCCAACAGAACATGACAGAAAGACAAGCAGTGGAAGTGGTTTAATAATATTAATATATTCAGCCATACCACCTCTCCCGTGTGTAACCATGAAAACGTTTCACACAATTTCACCCTCATTATGCAAGGATACTTGCTCAAGCCTCTTACGCATCATATTCTGCCTCGGCACGCGCTACATAATGGTGCATCCCTAGGGTTCCCTGACAGGATAAATGTGGGTTCATGCTGTGTCTCCCCGCCCCACAACTAGCGAGAAGCGGCTGAGGTCTTCTGAAGCTTACACATCATCCCTGGCACCTACCCACTAAGGGGTCTGTGTTATGTTCCTTAGGAGCAGAAATAAAGAGGAATGTGTGTGTGTGTGTGTGTGTGTGTGTGTATGTGTGTGTGTGTTTGATGCGAGTGTGTGTGTGTCTTTGATGTGAGTCAGGAGAGGGAAAATAATGCAAACGCCTGACAACCAGGTGATTGTGTGGCTGTCTGCATGCGCAACAGAAGGCCTGTGGAGCCGGCCTGCCAAATACCGGCCGGCGGGATGGAGTGTGAGTGGTCGTGAGAATGCCGGTTTTCCTTTTTTTTGGTTGCCGCCAGTTACCGTGGAAACAAAGCACCCTTTGAGTTTAGCCCCACCCCAGAATGAAAGGGTGCCCCCACCCGGTTACCAAATCAGGAGTCGTACGCTGGGTCTGTCCTCACTGGTGGAAAAATTAACGACAGCAAATTGCTGAAACAGAGCCTCTCGTATTACGTTTAATAGCTCGAGCATGTGATCCCTGGCGGAAGACTGGAGCACACACAGTGTCGTGGTGGCCGGTGTGACTGAGGCACACACCCGCACATACAAACGGCAGGACTATACACACTTTAAAGTAGTAGCCAGTGGGTGCGGGTTCTTACAATTGTGGCCAATCCCTTCTGGCAGGCAGCTTGTTTCCCCCTCTCCAAATCTCCATAGGTCGACAGCTCAACCCCATCAGGCAACCGTGCGAAAATTTGATTTAAGTCGTTTGCTCCTTTGTTTCAACTTTCTGACAACTCTCAAATCTTGCCTGATTCATTACTTTGTGTTTGCCTTTGGGAATGATTGTCTGTGGAAGTGGGAAAAAGCTGGTGCGTTGGCTACACAAGCAGAAAAGTTATCAGCTAAGCAACGCTCCACTTTGACAGCGCTCCAACACAATGCAAGGGTGCAGCAGCAGCAGCAGCAGCAGCAGTACACGGTCGCACCCGGGCCGTGCCAAGCCTTCAACAGCTTTACCCCAAGGTCGATGTCCCGAGAGCAAACTTGGGGTCGATGGAGCCTCGACCGCTGTGCGAGTTTGTGTGACGATGTGTTGGTTCATGTGACGATTCCTCTTTTTGTCACCACTGACAAAGCCAAAAGCCTGGTGCACTGGGAATCCTGTCTCCATGGAAATGAAGGTTTCAACAAATCCCCTCTCTCCACCACCATCTCTTGCTTCCATCCTATTTATAGAGCGGTGTCATGCTAGCTTGCTGGCAACGGGATGAGCAGCACGGGAGTAGTGCGAAATTGAAACGACCAAAATACCATCTCAACCTTATTTAAAAAGAAAAACACACATTCTACTCTGCCTCCTGAACGGAGGTTCTATAGTCAGATTTATACAACATCAATTACACATGAAGACGTTGAAGGAGACCGCACAGAAACTGGGTAACCAACATGGGGGGGGGGTGTGGTTTGTGAGCTTGTGGGCTGCAGCTGTAGAAAAATTTGCACAGACGACAGAAATCTGCAGGCTTCGAGCCACTGTGAAGAAGCAAGACGGTTGGTGCCCGGCGACCTTCTCTGACATAAGGTTGCCGGAGTCCCTCCCTCACGTGCGCCCCCTTCTCGTGCACAGAATACGAATGTGGGGGAAACAACCACACAGGGTTTTTATTTTTTTCAGCTCATCTTTGATCCCATCTCCTCTCCCATCTCGGTCACAGATCAGAGGCGAGAGGGGAGGGTGAGGTGAAGGAGGAGAAGGGAAAGGGAACATTTGCATTCTCGGGGGCAAATGCAAATGGGTCAATGGGTTAACGATGGACTTTCCTCATTTCACTGTCTCTCACCGGCTTGTCAGCACTCACTCAGAGATGTAGATTAATCTTTTTTTTTTTTTTTTTACTGTGTGGTTATTTTATATGTTTATCGACAACACACAAAAAGAGTGAGAAGAGTGAACACACAGCACAGACCTGCTCCTGATATCCATCTATCTAACCATCCATCTATTTATCTATTTCTTAGCTTGCTAAGTTAGCGTGACAGAAAGAGAAGACCGTCACCTCTGTGGCTTTGAAATGACGGCTACGGTCTGAAATGAGCTCAAGGGAGTGACTTTATCATGCTTCTCAAGCCCTGATGTTGGCAATTAGCATTCGGCTACATGGATGTCATGCTTTTACACCACAGTGCTTTGACACCATTAAGGCGCCACACTTCTTACAAATTGCATGCTGTCTGCCCAATGATCGAGAGCAGCACTCATGGCAGTTGTTAAGCAAGAGATAGTTAGCTCCTTATGACAAGCCTGCATTTGGCCTTTATTTAAAACAACAACATTAGTAAGCTCAAAGTTATAGACACGGTAAAAAAAAGCCATTGCCACCTCTGGGACTCAGGAGCAAAGTACTGAGTCCTGTTAATCCAAAAAGAACAAAGCAACTCTCAAACCTTATTTGTTTGGCATTCACATAGGTTCTTCAGCGACAATAAATCACAGCCGACGTATGCTTATTAACATAAGCAATTTGCCTGGCTGCCAGTAGGTGTTTTTGAGACCCTCCAAGATTGCATCGCATATTAATTTTGAGTTTTATTTTTTCTCTGACTTTTACTTAAACTGACTTTTACTTAGCTCCACATAATACAACACGCATAACGTATGTTACAAAACAGCCTTACCACCAAGATGGATACTGTTGCATTGGAAGTTCATTGATTTCCCCTTGTCCTGAGGCAATATCCACACATTGGAGGATGCTTTAGCATGTTGATTATGTAAAGTGAATTTCCCGTTAAATCAATTCTAGTGTGCAGCCATCTCATTCGGAGCACTAGATGCTAGATGACGGTGGACGCCCCCCACTGCTTGGGTTCACCATATACCCATCCACTTTTGCTGACACGTATAAAACATACCCAATATATATCGCCTTCAAAGGTTATGTACAGATACCAATGGTCCCCGTGCTACACACTACACAGTTTACAGTACATTGATTGCTTCTTCTAGAAACTCTTCACATGAAAGACTTTTTAGAAAGACTTTTAAAGATTTTTTACAGCAGCATATGTCAAGTGTCTAGCATAGATTCAAACAAAGGGATCATACATTAAATCTGAAAGTACAGGCTAAGTACAAGCCTAGTATACATTTTGTGCTGGGGGCCATTTTTCTGTCTGCTTTGTTTTTTTAGTGATCATTTGGTGCGGGCTGCTGAAGGACTCACAGCACCCTTTATTGGGTGCGTCACTGCAACTTCATTGAGTCTAAAGAGAGAGACACAGTCTATGTGTGTATGTGTGTATGTATGTATACAGTATATATTATAAATACATACTGTATAAATAAACATTTTATCAGTCCACTCAATAACCTTGAGGCGGTCTTCCTATAGTGAAGGGGTCACGTCTCTATGGTGCTACTAAGCTGTAAAAATGCCTTTTGATGGATGGCATGGAGCTCGATTGAACTCGGTACCATCTGCTGAGGCAGCAAAAAAAAGGCTTCAGCCATTCATCCTCTCACCTAAACCCCCCCTCCTCCACACACACACACAATTCTTATTCCATGCATGCCTAACCACTCATTGATTTTCCTGTACCAATATGAAAGTTAATTAAAAGGGATTGGGGCGTACAGCACAAGGGCCGGCCTTTTGACACTAAACACCAAAACTGCAGCAAATTGGAGGAACCTCATTATGCAGCGCACGACAGTTCCCGTGATGCCTCCAACAGATACACAAAGCAGACATGCACGGACGGACACACAATCGCCTGAGACGATCAACACATGGGAAACAAAGTGAAGAACACAACGTTGAAAGAAAAGGGTTGGAAATGGAGGAAGTAAGGCCAGACTCCCACATCTGCCTAAGGCGGTGACAGCCAGATATTGGCCACAGGTGTGACTGTATGTCACTGTTTGTCTGAGTGGGGGGGGGGGGGGGGGGGGGGGGGTCCACAGCGTATCCCCCTGTGTGTGTCTGGCATGGCACAGCCAGGGTCTGTGTAATTACAAGACAAACAAAGTAGGCGCCAGTACGAACAGAGTTAGGCCCTCTGGGACGCCCAGCAGGCGCCCAGAGCCTGCTCCATCACGGTGAAGACCCACTTTACCATTTACGACTGTGTGCCCAGGTCACCACATCAATCATCTGATAAATACTGATTTTCCCTCCCCGGTACAGGGACTATGACTGGATTGGTAAAGGTCCATCAATAGAGGTAAACGTGTAAGGATCCCGGTTTGTATCCTGAGCACGATCTTTGGAGGACAGAGTCGTACAACTGCTTGGACTCGTGGGTATTGAGTATGTTAATGGAATGGAGGGAACAGACATGAGGACCAGGGAATCTGGCTTATTAAAATGATACAGATACAGGCATGCGTCTGCACTGCTTGAAGTTACAGAGCATGCCTTTCTTTTCAACAATGGTATGCATGGCCACTCATATCGGCATGTACCTCTAACCTTTAACCATTAACACCTGGCCCTTTGCAAGTCATTTTAAAACATTTTTCCCCTTTATTTAATGTTCAAGGTGTTATTCTAAAAGTAGCCATTTTTCTACGTCAATTTCACCCAAGACTGCTAGTTTTTAAGTAAACATGAAATGTAAAAGGTCAAGCAAACACAGCCTCATAAAACCAGTCAACATTTGTTTTCAAGGATAAGAATGGATTAAGTTATCACACATGGCAGTTAAACATCAGATTCATCGCGGGCTGACCCCTCCATGGTGTAAAACCAGACTGGGGAACCACAGAGACTACCAGGTGCCCACACTGACCTCGGCCATATTAGTCGCAATGACCTCAATTCAGAGTTTATGTCTGCAATACGTATCATGTTGAGCAGTGACCGACCATCAGAGTCCACCTCCATGCTGATTTTACTCTGAGTATGTGTCATGCCAACGCGATGGTAAGAGGAAGTGGTTCACGGGAGAACACCGCAATCAGTCAGTCACAGCTTACAGCACATTTGGCTTGTCGTGCAGGCAATGCTGGTCTGTCTCTTAGGCCAGGTAACAGGTTACTAGCTCAAAAATATCTCACCCTCCCAGCATAAGTCAGCAGGACTACACCCCTTGTTCCAATAATGTGTGTTTGGTTTGTCATCACCCCCCACCAGGGTCACTGTGAGGCATGTTGAAAACGCTAATGGAGGCAACATTTTAACGTTGAACCCTGCTGATGGATAACCATAAGTGTTCCACAGCCAGTCAAGGCTACTGGAAAACAAACAACAAACACAAATGGTTAACTCAAGTACATCCTCATTAGCAGGTGAATGAGAGAGGCTGTTAGGCTGGGGAGCTTTCCAAGTAGTCTACATATGTTATAGCATAGTATTGTGTTATAAAGCACAAATAAAGATGATACAGCATCATCTGTGCTACCTAATAGAAAATTCAGACCGGGGACTGTAACGGGTGAAATTAGCAGGCAAATTCACACCGTGTGAAGATGTTGCTGCGACGGGGCTGCTACAGTTCAAGCCGAGCCTGGGATCTCCTCAACTCCATGGAGATGTCCCGGGAGACGCAGACACAGCGTAATGAGTAACGGCTCCTGCTCACACTGCCAGTCTTCAAAAGGCAGAGGTGAGCCTAAGGCTGGGGGAATCCTCGCAGAAACCAAACCCGCCCGCTGTGTATATTCCCCTGCTTTTAAACCGGCAGCATCGATGGCAGGGCGGATTTCAATTATAGGAAAACACTACGGATCTCTGGTCGGCGCTGCTCTGCCCAAGCGAAGATATCTCCCATGATCGGCTTCCTGTTCTCATCCGTTCTGCTAACCAAAAAGAAATGAATACACCACAGATACTTGGAAATTATGAAATGGATAAGTTTCAATCTGTCGGCTTTGAGGTTGTTGCATGTTGTTTTCGGTTTTGATAACTAAGCCTGGACGTGAGGTCATGGTTGGGAAATATGGGGTGGGTGTGTGTGTGGGCATGCACACAGAATACACTAGGGAGGCTTATAAACCTAATAAAGAACACTACAATTTTAGTTTAGTTCAATTCTGAGACAGACAACACGTCATTAATGAGCAGTGGTTCATGAATCGTTGGTGTAAACGGATCAGGGGATTGAACAAAAGGGTCAAAAAGCATTTCCAGGTCAACCTGTAAAATAATTTTAATCGTGTTGCTCTTCATGCAAATCTGTTGGCCATTGGTTAATCAACCCTGCTGATGAGGAACTGGCATTGTGCTCTAATGGCTGTTGACGACCTTCAAAACCCAGCACCAATATCCCCTGCCCTCCCTCATCCTCCACCAACCCCGGCCCCAGCCAAGGAACGACTTCCGATAGATGAGTGGGGGTAACCAAGCATCCGTCCATCAATCCATCATCCAATCCCCACGTTGGCCTAGATTAACATCCCATTTCTGTGATAACTGGATGCCTGGTAGCAGTGGGCCACACAGCAACGGTGGTAAGAGGCTTAATTAGTCTCCGCTGCTGATGCAAGAGGTTCACCGTGTCATTCATCGAGGAGGAGAATCCATGCCTGCGTACTAATGATGACTTTGTCAAGATGATCTTACCCCTCACCCCCACCAAAATAGGAGCATCCAACCTGACAACGTAGCCCTCAGGTTTAGGAGGGAATACATTATGGGGGGAATTTCAGATAATAATAACAGAAAATAGCAGAAAATAATTGTCTTATCGACAATGGTGTACGTGGAGCACATACTCCAGTGAATGTATGCTACTCCAACATCATGCATCTTCAGGAAGTCTTCTTCTGCCTACGGGGGCAAACAGCTGGTGAGTGTGAGAACTTCTACCAGGCTCTTAGCAGGTGGCGAGGTGTGATGCAGGAAGAGACCATGGGGGGAACGGTGAAGCTCAGACATGGGGGAGACACGGGCATATGGTTAAGGAAACAGCCAAAAACAGGACCCAAAGCTAGTGGTGTGGAGAGGAAATAATGAGTTTCCGTTCAAGCAGTGAATTAACGAGACAGAAACAACTTTAGACCGTTGGTCCAAACATTCTGCTCTTGGAGTAGGTTTAATGATGCTGGTAGAAAACTACTTGTTCCATAGCAGGTCCATTCCCTTCTTTTCTAGGCTTCCCTTCTTGGTCTTTTTTACCCACCATTATTTTTAAGGTCTGGGCTAAAAAAGCAATTCAATGCAATTTGATTGTGCAATGTAATACCAGTTGTGCAATGACATAAAACAGGCATGCTTATACATGAAAAGTACCAGCCACCAATATTCACAGATGCGAACTGCAGCACAAGTCACGACTTTAAGAGGACCACAACCACATCACAAAAACACGACTAGACCATTATGAAAGTGTTTTTAGATTAACACGGTTATTTACATTTACATTTAGCAGACACTTTTATCCAAAGCGACTTACAATAAGTACATTTGTCATAAGAAGTGAAACAATATATCGCCGTCTGTACAGTAAAGATGTTCATAGAACCAAGTGCAAGTACTAACAATCGCCAGGCTAACCCCATTCCCCGTATACAGCAGTGATAGCTAGCTACTGCAGATGCTACACAACTAAGTACATGCTAGACAACATGCATGCACAACACAATTAAGTACATGCTACACAATTAAGTACATAAGTACAGAAAGATACCTTTGCAACCCTACAACGATCCAAGCAATGTTGTTTGTGGTTGAGGATTAGGAATCAGTGTGCTTTAGTGTGGAACAGCTGTGGTTGAAAAGTCATTGTGAGCAAAACCCAAACCCCACAGGTAATATTTACATTTTCTGAACTCCACAATCCTGTTAACAAAAATAACATGTCAAATGGTTCATATGCTGCAGTGGCTCCAGATTTCAGAACCACCAATATAAAAATGACCCCCCTCCATTCACACCTTTGTGACAGGGACGGGCCCCATCACAAACTCCACAATAAACCGGGACCTGGGGCAGACTTGCAGGACAATCACATTAAAAATATGGAATTGTGAAATAGTGATCGCTCAGCAAAGCCTGTGATGGGTGGTGATTTGCTGCCGTAGTAGAGCGTAAAATTCCCGTCCGAGATAATAAGATTGGCTGCCACTGCATGGGGCTTTATAGCCCTATTTTACGTTGCGTCAATCGGTCCACTCCTATTTAAAACCAGGACAAACTAATAAAGACGCAAAAAAACACGGGCAGGCCGAGATGCGCTGAACTTCTCAATGGCTTAACAGCTTGTGCCGAATGCAGCGAGGCTTGCACATTCATGCCTCGTCACAAAGTAATCATCTCGGCGGAGCGTGGATACGCACACATCGGCACACATGCAGAGGCAAACACTAAACTATCGTTTCAACAAACAGAGCACTAAACAAAGATCTAGCCATAAACATAAACAAATATAATCGTTTTTTTGATTGGGGAATGTGGACACAAGGAACTGAGGACGAAAATGTTTCCCCTTTTGATTTATATTACAGTTATCTTATTGCACATGCTCTGCTCAAAACAGAACAACATGTTACTGTTATCTATAAACACATCAATGTGCTGGACTGGTATCCCTTTTCAACTACCACTCTCGGAAGTCAAGTAGGGTCTTTGTTGCACATGAAAACATGTAAAGTAGTAGAGAACATGGAACACATACAGGTTGTGCATTAATCAGATGGGGGCTCATATTCACCAATCAATCTCTTCCTTTAACTGTACACTCCCAGTCCTGAAAATATCAAACCAGTCTGTTGAATTAAATCGGCATACGCCTACCCAGTACCCAAGGTCGTATGAATACATTATATGAATATTATGAGTAAAAGGTGATCACAATGTTCTAATACAGTGGAGCTGAGCAGATTCAGCTACAGCAAGTGGCCTACTTGGTATGATTGGATTTCAGAATTAGTACCCGGGTCTATGCTCCTAGTCGTAAAAAACTGAGACGATAAAAGAAAACTCTCTGACCTCTGCTACTAATCAATCACAGAGAAAGACACGATTGCAAAAACCATCTTCAAAGCCATGAAACAAGAAGTTGACACAGTAATCGTTAAATAACCAATATCACCCTAATTAACACAGCCAACGTAGCATGACATTTATCATGTTGTGTCACAATGAGCTTCCATCCCTTCACTAAACTCATGATTTACAATCAATCATGCACATTGGGCTATTGGTATCCCCCCCCCCCCCCCCCTCACATTGTTTGATCCGGAAAAGTCAGTGATAATAAAAAAAAACGGAATCACCCATCAAATGAGCAGGCATGTGTTGATAGGTTCATCAATCATTGAAATGTCTTATCGCCTTTTCAGGGCGCAGTTGTCTTTCTTTTTACCAACAACAAAGCAGACAAGTCGACGTTAGCCCTAATATGCTTATCCGGATTTAAATTAGAACCCATGGTGTTGGTGGGAGTGGAAATAATTTGTTTACCTCAATCCTAATTGGATTAGGGGGCAGCGGCTGGTCCTGACCCCTACAGACCCCTCAGACTGTTGCCCGACAAATTCATTAAGGCTCCATTCTAATTAATATGTCAGTCGTTAATGCTAATAACTTAAATCTTGAGTAATAAATCCACATTAATACAATTCTGCAACTGCAGCAGTGATCATCTTCGCCCAAGCAGGCTAGCCCTGATTTATGGGGCATATTTGCAGGGAATGTTTATTCACAATGACTCTATCCTCCTGCCACGTCGGAAGAGCTGAGCGTTTTATAGGACAGCTAGGTCAATAGTGATCAAACGCGGGTTAAATGTCTGCCCCTAGAGTCCATAATACGCGCTGCAGTCATTAAGGGAGTCGCCTAATGAGTGTGGGTTCGGGTTATGGCTTAGAGCGGTAGACAAGCAGCTCCAGGTGACAAGAGGTGTCGTCTTGAGAGTTGATGTTACAGAGCGTAGCCTAGCTTTGCTTCCCTCCGTATAGTTAAGGTTTAGGCTGCAAAAAAAAAACAGATTCCACAGGGAATGCTCCTACTACTGAAGCTGAGCAATAAGCGAACCAGAGGCGTCTTGGCTTGTCACGGGGCTGTCAGAGCGCCACCGCTCTGTGACAGGGGCCACGAAACGAAGCCACGACAGACATGCCTCGATGGGCTGTGACAAAATATATGACTAACAGAAACTAACAGAAATGCAACCAAGCAGATCAAAGTCTTCTAAAAAGTTATTAGCGTGCAAGTCTTAAAAAAATACGACAAGCTCCGGTCCACCTAGTTGTTCACAAGTGTGTGTGTGTGTGTGTGTGTGTGTGTGTGTGTGTGTGTGTGTGTGTGTGTGTGTGTGTGTGTGTGTGTGTGTGTGTGTGTGTGTGTGTGTGTGTGTGTGTGTGTGTGTAAAAGCACAAGAAAAGAAAAATAGGTGTCAAAAGGGAAGCATTCCAAAATCACAGCAGTGATGTTATTTTCTTCCTCTAAGTAGTGAGATGGGCTGGCCCCGTCCCGCCACACTACACTTCCTCGTTCTTTTACATACCCAGCCCATCCTGGGCCTGAGTTTCCATCAGGCAGCATTGAAACATCTGCTCGTTTGCATCTTAAGAGTCGGTCAGTGAGGCAGGCGAAATTCAATGATTTCACTGTATAACATAATTAGCAGCACTGCAAGAGCCATTACTGCTCCCCCAATAGGGTGGGAGGAGACTCATGTGCGATTGTAATTCGCGTGGCTAGGCGTACGTCCACAACGGTTTGCTTATTGCCCCATAGTTTGGAGGAGCAGAGGAGATCCTGCGACGGGGAAACACCCTCACGGTGGGGGGAGGGCAATACCGGGCTAGCTGGCGAGTCTGACATCATCATCATGGAATTGTGGGTTCCCATGTTTCAGTGAAGGGATGTGTTTATAAAGAGCGAGTCTCTAACTGAATCTCTCTCTCCCCCCCCCCCCCCCCCCCCACACACGCACACACCCCTCTTTCTATAGGGACTCACACAGATGCACCACTTTTACAGATACTGCAGTTCACACACTGTATGAGGGATGGCATAACATAAGACGGATGGAGGAACACAAAAGCGAATTAAAACTAGCACCATTATGGATTATAGTTGAATGACCGACGTGAAATCAAATAATTGTTCCCATTAGCCCTAAACCGTCGGACAATAAAAAGAGCTCCAATCGATTGCAGCTGTTCCAGATGCCCTTCTAACAGGAAGGTGTTGCAACACTAAAAGGCAACCACATGAAAAACACACTGATCACACCACCGACATGACAGCGATTTACAAATACGGTCATAGCTTGAAGTTGTTGAGCACATGGAAACATGAGATGTTGTCCAGAATATGTGATGGAAGGGTGTCGGAGAGCCTCGTACAGTGCACGGCGGGGCAGCGCCAGCGGGATATTACAGGGCGTCCAGAAATCGTCCTTAAAAAAAAATCTGCATTGCTACTGTCGAAAATGCATTGCGCCCATTGTGAGAGTTATCAATGGAAATAACCCGAATCGGAGCCCCATACACACACGAACCACTGCTTTAAATCGTCTACCAGCGAAGCAAGCAAACCATACAAGAATCGAAGATCTCCGGGCTAGTTAGCCTCACTTCCTTAGCCAGCCGATACAACACAGCGCAGCAGTACCGCGGTTCCTGCCGTCCGGCCGGCGGCTCGCTGCTACACTCTCTCACACACGCCGGGGTGGTCCTTGTGTTGACTTACCGGTCTTATGTGCTGATGGTGTCGTTGTGAAGAGACAACAAGTGCGGGGAGGCTACCTGCCACCGTCCCGCTGCTCCGGGACAAGAGGAGCATCGATCTGCACACTTTCCCTGCCATCTCTCTAGTGAAAGCTCGCTCAGAAGGCGAATGCTGCGGGCGGACCGAGACAGACCGAGGGGAAAAGGGAGGGTGGTGGGCGGGTAGCGGGGCTGGACTAGTGCTGCTTCGTACACATGCCCAGCCAGCGTTGCACCAGAATTCAAAATTAAGCCACTTTACGCCGTCAGTTCTATTAATGTTGCATTACATATGTCGCACTTTCCGGCATCGTGCCTAAAAGACAACCTACACAAATGCAGGCGTAATACATCCGCATTTAAGGTAAAGTCAAGTGATAGGCCGTCTTTATGAAGTAGGAGTTGTGAGGATTTCATGTTGAATATGTATATATATTTCCGACAATGGCAATCTTAAATTGGCCTAGCAATACACTAAGCACTTGTGTCATTAATATGCTATGATACCAATATAGACCTATCATTTGGCTACAGTTGGAATTCAACAACCCAAAATTAAAGATATGTCTCAAAGTCCTGCAGAGCTGTAGTATACACCTCACTAGTTGTGGCCTGTATCCCATTGTGCTCTAACTGCACCTATTATTAGTTTGTTTCACTAGTCACTCGTGTGGAGACTCGCTGAGGATTAGCGGATCAAATCGAATGTATTGATCCACAGTAACTTTGAAAGGGTGTATTCTACCTTCTGAAATGTGCATCCATTTAAAAGGCTTTCAAAAACTGGCAGAAATTAGAAGCAGCAGCAGTAGGGCATAATGTTGCTCATGAATAAAATATAGTGCCACGGATGTAAGCAATAGTGATATAGAGCATATGAAGGATGTTTTGTCCAGTTGCCAACCGTGAGAGGGATGTTACCAAATGTTATTTTGCGGTCAAATAAGTCCCAGTAGTGACTGACTGACTGCCACACCTGCAACACATGTAGGTCAAAGGTGAAAAGTAAATAACTCATGGGTTTTATTGCAGAAAGTTGAAGAAGCGTTATACAGTGAATAGATTGTGCTTTAGTTTTACATTCATAAGCATGCCTCAGTATTGTTTTCGAATACTATCCTTCTCAGGGATCTCATTGCCTAGGGTTTCCTTTGGCCTGAATTCACCGTCGCCATTTCCGGTTCAGGAAATGGTTCAGCATACTGTGTGGGCAATTTAAATGCTAATTTCTCCCTTATTTTATATTAACAATGACCCGACGTGGTCTCTGTGGGCTGAACAGATTTTACAGAGAAAGTGTGTCACGTTATGGCTAGTGGGGAATTCCCATATGGCTTTGAACACACTTGTGTGAGCACTGTTGTTGACCATTGTCTGAGCTCCTATCAGAATGGAAAAAACGAGTTAAAAGTTCCATTATGAAATGGGATTCATGCCAGATTTAACAGGATATATCTGTGGATTGTTGCCTAACCATATTGACTAGGCCTACAAGTCGCCCCATTGAGCTATAAAAAGACTGGCTAGCTAGCTCACACCTGTTTTCTTAAGTATGTCTGTATGCATTAGGGAGATTTAGGTGTAACTATACTTTTATTAAGAATTATTGTAGAGAGAGTTGTTGTAATAGGGTTATAGCGTGTTTGTTTGTGTTTTTGTTGGTGTGTGTCTGTCTGTAGTCATGGAACAAGCTAAGACACTGCATTGAATTTACAGTCAAAAAGTAAAATAAAGGCCACACCCAAACCATACCTCACTCTGCAGCTGAGATAAGGTGAGTCCCGTTCTGCACACAAATATAATCCAGCCATATAAACTACTTTGGTTAGAGTTGTGTGTGCATATATGCATGTATATAGAGGCCCTCATACACACACATTCATGCACACGCATACACACCGTCAAACATTCACACCGTCAAATATAAAATGTGATCAGGATTTTATCTGTCAAGTAAAGATACTTCTTCATATGCAAGGTCAGGGCTTCACTGGAGCAACATGTCATCATTAAACTCAGCTATTGCCAATCTATCACATTTCACTGCAGCTTTCCCCCCACATATGCAGCCTACACACTTGAATATAGCTGCTCATGCAAACGCCACTCCCTGCTCTAAAACCATCAGGCCAGCATATCTACCATATGCATTTACAATGTTTGCTTAATGAAGCACTCCAGACTGAGATAGACTGCTGGAATGAATTGAAAAGATTTATGTATAGTCCAGAGAAGTAGAGAAGTAGTGGCAAAGTGGTGACTATACTGCGGCCATTCGAGGAGAAGTAAGACTCATCTTATCTCACTTACCCAGCTTTCACAACGGCTGGGCGGTGCCCGCGGCTACGCAACCAATTTACAAAGGAAATCTCTGAGTCCTTACAATGCAACAGCCCTACCTACACGCCCCATGCAACAGGCCTATCCAGTTCTTGTTGCTTACTGACTAGCAAGCCATGCCTATGAGGCCCCGCAGTGGTGGAACCCCAAGTAGAAGCAAGGCATGTACTGTTAGAGTCAGAGTATCTTAGAAATCTCTAGGGCCAGAAGGCGGGGTTATTGTATATCCTGCATAAGGTCAGCAAGTTCACTCCACTTCAGGCAGTGCACTGTAGGAAGTTGCACTGACAATGGCTCCACACTGAACACTATACGGCTAGTGTTTTAATCCTATAGTGTATGTTTTATCTATTGTTATCTTATTTTTTCTTATTTCTGCCCTTATTTGGGCAAATTTTTATTTGTTTTGCTAATGTATTGTATTATTTGTTGCTGGCCATGTCACAATGCATTGCGGTTTTAGAATGACCAAAATAAAAACACTCTTACACATTAATGTCGTGTACTTTATGCTAGGATTTGTATTCTGGGATTAATAAAGTTCTGTTTTATCTTGTCTTCACTTGTCTTCATGAATATCATGAGAAGATAACTGAGGGTAACGAGTTGGTAAAAGATAGTACAATTACCGAAACAAATCATGTAATTATAATTATTAAATGTATTATAATGAAGATAAAGCATGGCGTTGTTAGGTTGGATAGAAGAAGAGAGGATAGCATTTATTCAAAAGGCTTACGAACAATAGAGGTAAACCGTTTAGCACAGTTTGTCGTCTTTTTTGGCAATATGTCGATGGACATGTAGTTAGAAACACAAAGGGGAAAAATATATAGGGTGTAGTTAATGCTGCTTGACTCGGTTTTGTGAAATGGTTATTGATTTAGACCAAGTCTCAAAAGAGCCAGGTCAAAGTTCCCTTTATAAGTACATTAAATCCTAAATCTACCTATCACACATTCTCAGCCGATAACCAGTTTCTCTGTTTTAATACATTTCCATCAAAGAATCAATATTCATCTTTGCATTTATCCACTAACAAGCTGCCACACCAGCAAGTAGTGAAGTAAAAAAAAAAAAGTCTTTGTTATTACATTTTAAGAAGCAAATGCCAATCTATGTGTTGTAAGAACAGTACTTTCAAGAGATGCTGCAAGAAACAAACACGGATGGTTATTAATAACATGATTTTACTCGCTAGCATTCCCTATTGACTAATTTCACACCATATCATTCACTGTCCATAACATTCATCATGAATTCACCACAGGGAGCGCATTATGAATCCTACCAACATATTAACAAGTCCGGCCAATAAAAATTGGTACAGTTTAAGATTAAATTTAATATTCCTACCAAGCCAAGACGGATATACCAACTCTTTAAAGACAATGCTGATACACATAATTGAATGATAAAGGAATGTTCACAATGGGTGAGACTATATCTTTTATGGGAGTGGATGAAAAAAGACTTGAGATAAAGAATAAAGCCAAATAATGATGATAGACCTAATGGTGAAATCGAAGTCAGGCCGCTGTCAGAATCACCATCACTTGACACACTTATTGTACCTCTGGTGAGGCTCTTATGATTGTGAGAACACAAGCAATCCTGATCACCGAACGTTTAACACATAATTATTAAAATGCATTGAAATTTATCACTTTGTTGTCATAAATAATATGCATGTGCTTATAGTGCGCCAGTGCCCACTGCATTGGGCACACCCAACCCAGGAACGTTATACAGAAAGGGGCGGGGCAGGGGGCGGGGCTTATTCTGTAACACGGAACTGTTGTTTTGGACTCGTCGTTGAAGAGCAAAAAGAAGAAAACGCATATTCTGACACTTCGAAGAAACTCAATATTTGGTGTGACCTATTGTCATAAACGTGAGTAACCCACGCCATGCGTATATATGACTGCTCACTCGAGTCTATGACGCATGAAATGACCTCCTCTCTTCTCACAGTTATCACGGAGTGGTTGCTTCGCTTGCTAGCAGGCTAACATCAGCGATGGTCTTAAATATATATCTGACATGTCCTCCCAGGCATCTAGTGCCCAGACACCCGAGTCAACCACATACAATATATGTGTTAGAATACTCTGCATGTATATGTCTTATCATACAGCAGCGTGTGCTTCTGCGTTTTGCCTGACAGTGAGTCCTAGCTTTTGCATCGCTCACTATTATTATTATTGTGAACACTTGGTAGAAGCATTCGCTATCCGGTGGGGACATACATGGCATTTTGCAATTTTAGTGCATTGTGGAAGTGTCTTTCTCTAGCTGCTGTCAGCCCAGCAGATGTTGGGTGTGTGGGGGGGTTGTACAGATGTTGCTATCCCACTGGTCTACTGCATACAGTCGCACAACTTTTAGTTGAATTTGAAAGTCTAGAATGTCAGATTTTTCCGCAGGTTTATTTGTGAATCACTTAACGTCTACTACAAACCCCTCACGTACCAGCGTAATGCTACCAGTTACGTTTCATATGAATGGGGATTACTACAGATTAAAAAAACAAAAACATTCTATCTAGAATGTGTTATGGTTGTTGTATTATTATTGGAGGCATGTTAGTGGATTATTATTATTATACCGGCGGTTTGACTCCCAGCTGATATGTCTTGTGGTTTATCTATTATTATTGGTGGCAGGATTATAGTGTTAGGCTGGATGCCTGACTCCCAGCAGATGTTATGGGTTCAAACAAAAATTATTCCTGTCTATTTGTAGGCTGTTGGAAAGATACCTTAACCCATACCCACTATTCCATGTAAGATTCTAAAGCTTTTGAATAAAAGCATCCCTTAAATGGTCAGATAATTAGTATAACAGTTGTTTTAATGTATACGATTTCCTTGCACCAGCTTTTTGGGGACGTTAGGTTAAGCATTCTGGTTAAGATGTCCGCAGTGGCTACCTGTCTTATGAATGAACTCTCCTAATTAAAAGCTAATAATGTGAAGTTGCTCTTGAGAACCGCTTGGGATTGTAGCCTGACCAATGACCATTATAGATAATGGTGTTGTTGAACCTATAGGTCGATATGTGGCTTTCATGGGATATGCATTCGATTTCCCCAACTCCATGGTCTCATTGTTGAAACGCTCTGGTGGGTTGATTGGCAAAAATGAGTGCTTTCAGTTGAAAACAACACCAGAAATGATTTTCCCTGGAACAGATAGTTGAAAATCCCCATCAGCTGGGAATTAATGGGTTCAGTACAAAGCCTGCTTGTAGATAATGAATCCCATTCTCTCGACATGTTTCTGAACACCGGTTTAAATACTCCCTGCAATAGAGCAGTCTCCACGCAATAGTGTAGGATGCATTGTGTTGTATCAATTGTATGTCCTAATAGTTTTGTTTAGGTTGTACACATTGATTTTATGTTGCACAGAGCGAAGCATTAAAAAATAATATCCCCTCTACTACCCTGACTGGCACCTCCGTTAAACGAGAGAGATTTGATTATTATTTGGTTATGTTGCCAAACTCCTGAAACACCCCTTATCGTTAAATGTTGTCGACACAAAGGCTGACACTGTAAATGTCAGATGTAGAACTGTTTAGATTTCTAGCTTGAACGCATAAATACAACTCCAAGTGATTCCAGTCCATTCGGTTGCTGTCAGGACTTCAGTAAGAGACCTTCAACGCTCTGCGACTTTGGAAAGATTGAAAGGAGTGTGCGTGTGTATTCAAGCACGTTCAGTCCCATACTCAAGAGACCTCCTCAGTCCCTTTTGCCACGGAACACTGAATGTTCCCAATTAGCAATGTTGTTTTTTCCTGTTTGTCTTGCTGATTAAATGGGGGAAGACTGTCCTAATAGGCACACGTAATATTGATGGGTAATACAAGCTTTATCCATCATTCTTTTTTGGAGAATAATGGAGCTCCTTATTTTCCTAGTCTGGAAATCAACAGACTATGAAGGCAGCTGCCCACTTGTTTATTTTCTAATCACTCGGTTGTGGCACTAATAAATTACATCACTGTCTTATAAGAATTCAAGTTTTGGAGGCAGGACACACGTTTGGTGAATTGGTTTTTAAATAAGATTTATTTTTGGGTTGTTTCAAGAGATATCTGCATTTGGAGAGGCAGATTCTCCTTTACAGCAGAACCACCCCAGCTACAGTTTAGTTATAACCGTGTGACAACGTGTTGAACATTATGTGCACTGTATTGCAAGAGCTGAATTTCTACAGCCTCTTGCCTGCTCTATCATCTACGGCTGGAGGATGAATATGTGTCTACCCCTTATCTCA
This sequence comes from Micromesistius poutassou, assembly GCF_964030765.1. Lineage (NCBI taxonomy): Eukaryota > Metazoa > Chordata > Actinopteri > Gadiformes > Gadidae > Micromesistius > Micromesistius poutassou. The sequence goes on along the minus strand of NC_140277.1, from coordinate 2,127,634 downwards.
ACTGATGCTTGGTTTCAATGGGCTGTCGCTCTACCCACAGGATGTTCCGCTTGCGGGCGCTTTCGGCGGCCTCTGTGGGCCTGGCCCTGATGTCTCGACGCTACCACAGTGGGCCAGTGCGGACCCAGGGCCGACGGAGACTGATGCTGGCAGCCCTGGTTGGGGTCACTGGGATATCGGCCAGCACAGGACTGCTCTGGACAAGGTATGAAAGCCCCCGCCCATTCGCATTCAAACACTCACTCACTCACTGACACACACACACACACACACACACACACTGTCCTAGCATTGCTTTGAAATTCAGAAAACCTATAGTTGCAGTCCGCTGCATTGGGGTTGGTCATGAAATGCTGAGCCACCGCCCCTAGCCAGCGGTGGTTTGTAATGATCTACACTCTATCGTAGAGTGGGAGCCAGGTGCTTACTTAACTTGCAGCCACTGCAAAAATGGTGTCAGGATGAGGTGGGAGTTCTTCAAAGACTCAGTGACACACTGTTGCGGGCTGCTGTGCGATGGATGGCATCTCCTGGACGCCTTGAGACCGATGAGGAGAGAGCGATCCCTGCCTCGTTTCCCTCAGTGTCTCGTAAAACTGAATTATACGGGTTCAACCTTGCAAGCTCCGAGAAGTCATCTTAATTCTTATAACAGCAATTTTCAATTCGGACAGTTGGCCGAGGTAAATGCCCCAACATACACCATGACACAGCGGAAAAAGAAACACAGCGCTCCTTTACTGTCGTTCCGTTTTCTCTTCTCTTTTTATCTCTCACTCTTCTCAGCGAGGCATTCAGGCTTTTACACACTTTTACTCCCCCCTCACGGCTCCGGGGCCAAACGGAGAAATGTATATCCCCATGTACCCATTAACCTCTTCGGTCCCCGGGACACGGACACCGTGTCGTCAGCGTAAGTGACACCCAGCGTCTCTGTGGTCTTGACACCCACAGGGCGTACGCCGACGCCGGGCCGTCGGTCGGTCACGCCAAGGGGGCGGAGCCGGAGGCCGAGGAGTTCCCCAAAGACGCCGAATCGGACGCGGAGTCGGACAAGTCCGTGGAGGCCACCAGTGGAGAGGAGGAGGAGGGAGGGGAGGAGGAGGGCGGTGCCGGCGAGGTGAAGAAAAAGAAGGTCCGCTCCGGATTCCGTGACCGCAAGGTAATCAATAGACAATAAACATGAAATAAACATCCGGTGGTTTGGTCGCCTGCTCTTTAATTTACCTCCGCAATGTATTTAATCAAATTTTTTCATAACTCGCCGTAATCGATGGCCAATAAGCTTGCATCAGATGATTAAGCTGTATGTGACCACTAGCAGTGAGGTTGCAGATTGCAACCAAGTGAATCCCCCCCCTTTTCCCCTCCCTTTCCAATGCCTTACTGGCCTGTACTGGCCTGTACTGACCTGTACTGGCCTATACTGGCCTGTACTGGCCTGTACTGGCCTGTACTGGCCTGTGTTGTTTAAGGTTTTGACAAAAGGAGATGGTTTAAGCGTGTCTGGGAGAGGGTTATGCTTCTCTTACACTTGGCTAACACACCGTGGCTAACACCACGGTGTGTGTGTGGATGTGTTGAGCTCCCTGTTGCTCGTACTTGTTTTTGAGACTGGGCCAAAGAGAGTTAAGCTTCTAGGACACGTATAGATAACACCACGGTGTATATGGATGTGTGGCACTCCGTCTTACCAGCGGTTGGTGTTGATGCCGGGTCAAAGAGAGGGATAAGCTTCTAGGACACTTCTAGTCAAACGGCATGGTGTGTGTGTGAAGATGTGTGGAGCATTGTTTCAGCCGTTGATTTTCATGTCCACATCCGAGAGAGAGTTAAGCTTCTTGGACACTTATAGTATAACATCACAATGTGTGGTGCATTTCATATACAACATTGCTTATAAGAACGCTTCTACACAACAAACCCCTTCCTTCTTAGAATTCTTAGCCCAAAACACTTCTTTTTTTTACTGAACTATAAAAGCGTTTTCTCTAGAGACGTTATTGGCTACTATAGAAACATGGCGGTGCATATATCTCCCTACGTAGATATGGGGGCTCATTCTAAGGTAACCAAAAACACTTTTTTTTTTCTTTTATGGGATTTTAGACTAATTAAAATATACTCATGAATATAATATTCCATTTCTGCCAAGGCCGTGCCGCTAGATTCCACACTTTTTTTATACACACCGCACCTTAAGTAAAGATTTGGAAACAATAACCGCTGTGAAATTGCTCTAATCTACTTTCATATGTGCCACCTGCTAACATTTGTATCACACTTTTAATAAGCCTGTGACAATGGATTGCTCTGTGTCTCTGATGGCACGTTACTTTTAACAGCAACAGGGCTAGAGAAAGACAAGAGATTTTAGGCTCCCATGTTTCAAACCAGACCTTCGATGCCATGCCAGACTTCTGCGCCTAGATTTACAAAAAGCCATTGGAGAATTGAGCAGATGAATAGAGCAATCACCTTAGCAGCTACAGCAGTCATCTGCCAAAAAATGTATTGATATTTGAAAGCATGTTTGCCCTTATGTGGCAAATCCCAGTTGAGATAAAGTAGGTACTTGTCTCGGTGGATATAGGTCTGTGTCGGACAGAGTGCCTAGTTTTGATGGAATACTATCCACTGAGTGTAAATTGCGTGTTTGAGTGCGTTTTCTGTCTGTCAAGCACTATTGCAGTTGCCCCTGAGATGCTGCACTTTGATTAAGTTTTATCCTGTGTGTGTGTTTGTGTGTCAGACTTGTGGGTAAGTTCTCCTCTGCCCCATTATCATCACATTTTGTGTTTATTTTGGAAAAAAGTAAGTATTCATAAATGTATTATGCAATGGGGAAAGTATGTCAAAAAACGTTGGTGAATGTATTTTTTGAGCGAGAGCAGGAAAACAAACATTCAGTCTCCTACGGTGTTGTTAATGCCCCGATCAATGGCCTGTGCATTTGAGGAGATGAGCAGAAGACGAGAGCGATCACAATGCTGCTCATGCTCTCCATCAATCAGGTCTTCCTTGACATCCCTCTTCTCAAATGTCCCCTAACCCCCTCATCCATATAGTATTTGCCCCAATGTTGTTGAGAAGGCACTTCTGTCATTTCCCTAAAGACCAATGCTTTCTGCAAAGAATTGGGGACCAGCATGAAGGACTAGGAATGCATGAGAAAAAGTCCTGTAAAGGAATCTCACTGTAAGAAACCTAAAGATACAGCCTACCTAAATCAGAGAATAATTTCAAAATGATAATGCCAGGAGTCTACGTTCTTTTGCTTTCAAAATTTAAATGAAACATGAGTCTTTCTCCAAGAATGTGTGTTTTAAACCTGCGCTCTGTGTTAAGGAATTGTTTTGTGAAATACTCTTGGCAAGAACATCTCCAAAATGCTGGAATGCACATTGGAGCTACACCCAAACTGATTACATCCTACACAGACTTTTAGCACTCTAAAATAATTAGCCACGCTGGCCTTTTCTGCCTAACATGATTGAGCATAACAATACACTTTTATGTCGACGTCAAATGCCATTGCTGCATCTATAATTAGAAACGGCTGCATCTGTGCCAGCCATTTCTTTTTCAGAGTGGTTAATACCAGTGTCAATTCTGGAATTATGTCGCTAATGATGTAGCTAATATGCTTCGTGTTTAAGAGGCCAAAATAAGACTTTAAAGACCTAATAATAAGACTCCAGTTTGAGAGAGGCCAACCCATGATCCCTCAGTTCTTGTGATACTGCGTTCAATACTCTGATTTGAGCGATTGGCGATCTGGACCGTGCTATTGGGGGATTTATTCCCAAATATCTACTTCACTCTCCCCAAATGACAGAGTATAACCCAGGACTGACCGAGATCTCCCCAGAGGTTAACCTGTCAGCCGCGCTAGACAATGAAACTGGAGATAGATTTAGTCCTTCATGTTGATGTGCTAATGGAGTCGGGGGCTGTAAGGTCACCCTCTCTCCCTGGCAGGATTGACAGCCTACCTTTCTGAAGCCACCCAGAGATGGGGCGGGCGGGGGGGGGGGGGGGGGGGGGGGAGAGAGACCTCTCACCCCTTAATCGCAACCATACCAATGCTGCTCCTGTCTGGTTATCCACACGTTGTCTGGATCGAAACGCTGTCGATGGGTGACTATTGAGTCAATTCTTCTTCTTTCTCCTCTCTGCCTCCCAGGTTATGGAGTATGAGAACAGGATCAGGGCGTACTCCACCCCCGACAAGATCTTCCGCTACTTTGCGACGCTGAAGGTCATTGGTGAGCACGGAGACCCTGAGGTGTACATGACCCCGCAGGACTTTGTGCGCTCCATCACCCCCAACGAGAAGCAGCCTGAGAGTGAGTACCAGTCCCGTTTGCCAATGTACGATAAGACCACTCTTTATGCTCCCTATGTTCAGGTCTTCCTGCCTCAAAGGATCAGTGCAAATCACACAAGAGCAAGAGAATACAAATAAGACTGTGACTGCAAATTGGAGTGCCCACAATGTAGATCAAATAAATATATTGATATAATCTATTTATATTCATTTGTAAATAAGTAGACATTATGCCTTTTCATTTTGGCCTTGAAATGGTTATGAATGCATCCTCTGTGCGTGCGTGTGCACGCATGTGTGCGTGAGCGTGTGCACGCATGTGAGCGTGAGCGTGTGCACGTCTGTGCCGGTGTGTGTGTGTCAATGTGTAATCACACGTACAAGTGTAATTCCATGGATCGCAGCATGGTGATTTATGGTCACCACTATGCAGGGAATAATGTCCCCCACTGACTCTGCACAGTGGATCGATCCCCCCCTCCTCCTCGGTTGGTGGTATCATCCATCGCCCTGTCCGATGTACAGCTCATGTGACTCCTCCCTACGCAACCAATGTCGAGAGCAATCAGGGACGGTTTGGCAGGGATGACCCACTCCAGGAGCGTCTGATTCTAAAGTAGGCCAGGCAGAGGGGTGCAGCGAAGGGGGGGGAAATAGGATGCGGCAGTGGGTATATTAATAAGCGTGTTGAAGCACATTCTTGGTGTCACGCTCAGATATGGTGGAAGATATCTGATCATTAGCTGTGCAGTGCTTGGGAAGGCAACTGGTCTTAGCTTGCGCTACAGTGCAACACTTGACTATTTCATCACCTCTGCTTGTGTGTATGTGTGTGCATATAATTACGTATGTGTATTTATACATATATATCGCTGCACTAGCTTTTGCCTTTTACTTTTTGCCTGACACTCTTTGTCCCGTAGGAGTATCTTCTGCATCTGTGCACTGTGCCTAACTTTAATGCTATGAGATCACTTTACCTTTCCTTCTTTGGAGCCTTCGATGCAGCCTTCTGTTGCAATGTGCTCCGCTAATCATATCTTGGTTGGGCTTGTCACGTCTCTGCTGTCTGGCAGCATCTGCTCTTCCATCACCTGAGTGCCTTCTAAATCTGCCGCCATGGTGGCAATTTCTTCCATCAACAGTGCCTCCCATACATTGGCCAGACACCCATCTCCAAGCTGCGTGTGACCCTTTCCCAAGCCCTCTCCTATAAAACTATATGAATGTCATAACACTGAGTCGAGATCCATTAGATTAGATGAGGGTGGGCATACATACATAAGTAGAACAAGGCGCCAAAAAGAGACTGCAGTGCATATTATTGGCAGACAGTCAACTCTTCCTCCGTCTTAGCTAACTAATTGCACCATTCAGCTGAAGAGTCCTGGCCTCCTAAATTGAGCTCCTAGCATAAGGTACTGGAACCCTGTTATTATTTAGTTAATTTGTCCACAACATCTGTGTCCGTAACGGCAATAACGGTATGTTTCTGATATTTTACACATTATTTGGGAATTGTCTGAAGAACGCCCCAACTTTGTAGCTTTTCTATCAACCCCTAGGGCCTACCTATTGACAAAGGTTTGACCTGTGTTACATACATTTTAGTGAGGCATCTACTTTTTATAAATTGATGAAAATGAAATGATCAATGAATGACAAACCGCTAAAAAGATTATTAACAAGCCTGAACACAATGATTAAAACAATCTACTCTGATTGGCTCTACAGAGTGTGTGCGCCATTGGCTTTTGAATAACTGAGGTTTAGCACTGATTGATGCAATTGGAACGACCTGGGCCCCTATTAGCGCATGTCTGGTTGGATCTAAATTTCAAAGCAGCGTTGATTACAAGATAGTCAGTACAATTGGAAGGCATTTCCTCAATACCCAAGGAATTTATAGCCTATTGCAGTCCAATGAAAATCAATTCCAAGACTTGGAACTGCAACTGATTTTGATTAGTTAATTATTCTGAGAATTTTGGCAAGTGACAAACCCTAAAATGGACACCTGCACACTCCCCAAGTCACACCTTTGAATCAATGATGCAAATACAAATCTGAGGGAATTTAGTTTCCATCGTAAAATGATTCGAAAATGTTCACTTTATTATAACTAAGACCCGATATGCTCAACTAAAGAAAGGTGTTGGGTGTTCATTTTTTACAATATAATGTGATATAGTTGCATAAAAAGGGTATATTGCAACATATGGGTATCATTTCAGTTGGTAAATGGATGTTTGTCAGTTGTATGCGTGTGGTTGTCTTGTAGTAGAAAGACCTAGATATGTTTCACAGAGACACCACATAGAACATGATTGGCCGCTGTCCACACTCTTGATCTTTCTCTTTGCACTTCAGTCACCATGTGGAGTATTACCAAATGCAGTATTTTCTGCTGTTTGTTTTGTGAAGTACATTAACCTATGCTGTGCTACACTATTGGCCAGGGCACATTTCAAGATACATCTCAATGTCATTGTGTTTCAATGGATAACCAAAGGATTAATAATTGATTGATAACATGGGGAGAAATGGAATATTTCCATGCACTATAGAGATTAAAGATGGCCAGGCATTTGCTTTCTGCAGCTGCAAGTCCCTATGGTGTACATGGCACTTTATTGAATGGATGTTCTCCCTCTGGGAGCAGAACATTTGAAATCTTTCAATCTGTTGGAGGTATAGATATACCGTACCGGAGATGGCTGTTCGAATAAGGGTCATCCGAACCATAAAGAAAGGTGCTCAAGATCAATGGTGTCATGATTGCTGTGTGTAAACCCTCACCAGCTTAGGGGCCAAAGAGGAATGTCCTCCTCTATTCAATGAAGGTGGGGGTCCCAGATAGAAGGGCCCGGGATACTAGAAGTCAAATCAAATGGCAGTGAAGGATGGAGGAAAATACAATATGTGGACGACCATTAACCTCCTAATTTGACCCAATGGCCAATCGGATACATTATTCATTCTATTACCGTGGGCATAATGACATTGACTTTGGAAATACATAATTCTAACCTTTTTATTCTGATCACCGCGGTTAATAAATTAGTCTAGGTTGCTCAGGCAAGCTCATCAAGTGCATTCTCCTGTCAGGGCTACGGTGGATCGCGCCACCTCCCTTCATCTAAATCCTTGCTGCACACTTCGATCAGTGCTAAGAAAATGCTGTCCAGCAAATAAATCCTTCATTAGAAGTTCTATGCGATAAACGATCAGACTAATGAAAGCTGAAGCTGAAGCTGTGTGGTGGGAATAATTGGGGAATGTAAATGAGTTGTAAATTGCCTGTATTAATCTCTGGCACATGTCTGCGAGTGACATCATGGAAATGGGTCTCCCCCAGTTCTAAGTAAATGCTCGGGGCCATGTGGCTGTCTGTGAAGATCGGTGGTAATGCTTTATTAAAGTGAAAACATGGATGTTGGTTTGATAAATACATTAAAAACATGTTGTTTTGTTAAGGGAGCAGCTGTACAAGTTTTCCTTTATTGTTGCCCAGGCTGGCCATTTATCATTGTATTGTTTCATGTTTGGCATTTTTCCTTTTTAGTTATGGATTAAGTGATTACGTATGGATTCAGTTTATGAATTTACTTTGGCTTATGGGGCAGTTGACGAAGCAAAAGAAAAAGCCAAATTTCAGCCAAAGCCAATCTTAAAGTGGTGCCCTTTTTATAAAATGCTTGTCTTGGTACTTTTTTGTACTTTTTTGCGTGTAAGTGTCATTCCCTCATGCTGTCGTTCTCTCTTCATTACAGGTCTGGGCTTGGATCAGTTCATGGTGAAGCGCTACGATGGCAAGGTAAGCTGGACTGGGGAAACAGAGAGGGGATACCGAGTGGAATAACCACAAGCTCCTTCAAAAACGTTTCCTAATCACCTTGCTCTTTTCTCAAATCTCAACCAAATTCAACCAAAGCTAATGGCTGACTGGATTCCTATCCAGACAATATTCTTAAGTGTAGTTGCATTGTGATTATACTTTATATGGGTTTATTCTCCGTTCGCCAACACATCAAACCAGCTGTAGGCCTTGTTTTTTTTGGGACAGTTGCAGGCGCTTTGCCAAGAGACCAAAGTCATTTAAATGGAATTGTGAGGCAGGAAGTGGAGGCTACTGTTTCCTGTCATGTCTGATAAATGGATATAATCAAATATGTTTACCCTCTTTATTAGACTCTTAACTTCTACTTCAGTACTAAATAATTACGCTCCATTTTTTATTTTCATGTTATGTGGCAATTTAAACCAACTATAAATTATTTAAACAAACGATCAATTAACTTTAATAAAATGGTTTATTACTGGGCTCAACGGTTCAGTTTGTCGATAGTGTAAATGCAATCTTTAACTTTGACTAGCCTTTTGCGAATTGAAACACTTTTCACTAATACTTGACCTTGCTAACAACTCCTTATGCACACATTCCACAACAAATACACTTGAATCACAAAAAAGCTCCCATGACAGATAGCCGTAGCAGAGCTTAGCTATGTGTCTCTGGTGATTTACAACTTGACACGCCTTCTGTCATGCTAGAGCAAGGATAAATCGCTCCAAAATGGCAGTGGCATGCCCTCAGTGGAGACCATCTCCTCTTATACCCAAATCCCAGAACTAATAAGATATTATCCCAGTCCCCTAACCGGCTTCCATACTCCACACTCGCAACACAGAAATTCTATTAAAAAGTAATTATTTCTTTCCCAACTATTACTCAGCAGACTTCTTCTCTGGGGAGTCATTGCCTTAGACGCCTCGCTTTATGTTCGTCCTTAAAACAGCTGTTGGCTAAGAAACGGATCTGGTGGTGCAGAGGAAGTTCTTCCACCTGCACCAGAAAGTATCTCTAAATTTTGGTGCATTTTTTTAAAAATGTGATTAAACCAAACCAAACGTTCTTCATATGTTTCAGATGAAAGTCTGCATGGTGAGGACAAACTACTTTTTGTTCTTGGGAATCCATGGGAGCCAAATCATTGCTTTTACTAATGCTTGGTTGGACTTTATTGCTGACATGAATACTCTGAGTACTAAAATACAGCCCGTACAGAGAACCCAACCTACATGAGGTGTGGCTCCTCACTTAATCAATAAAAGAGGGCCGCCCAACATTAGTCATCGTTATGACCTATTTAAATGCAATAACAGAAGGTGAACCTTGGACCTAATCAGGCCCCCTATGGCGACACCGTCATCCAATACCAGCCTCTCCCCTCCCATTCCCGCCTATTGATTTTCATTTTGCAACATTCCTCCCCTGTTCCTTACACCAGGGAGCCTTTCTGCCCCACAGCCCTCAGCCACCTCCTCCTCTAGCGCAGGCCGTTCATCAGCATACACCCCGTTGCGTTCCCAAGCACATCATCAGACGCGGGCTCCCCCGACTATGCAGAGGCTTTTATTTTGGCCATATCTCATGCTGCTTCCCCCTTCCTGGATCACATCTTAATTCAGACATGAAGGCAGATTTTGTTGGGCCATCAACATCCGTAGGCAGCCGGCATGAAGACGATCTATTGTCGCTACAATGGACCGCTCCTGATTTGTGGTGAGCGCTATGCAAATGGCGGCCATATCTCCAGGCTCAGCGCACCCTTGGTTTTGCGAGTCAAATCAGGGACTGCAACTTGATCTATGGCTTTGATTTCTCCCCGGGAGTCTCCCTGCAACGGCCACAGAGCCTCAAGGACCTGCTAGCTCCAGCCTATGCTCCCTCCCCCCCCCCCCCCCCCCCCGCCTTCTCTCTCTCCCCCTCTCCCCCGCTCGCCCTCTGGAGGGCTCTTCTCCCCTTCCCCTCCACTGACACATGCCTCCGCCTGATTGGCTAAGTAGCAACCGCGGGCTGGCGGCAGGAGTGGGACGCCCCAGTGCGCTCCATGAAGCCACGCCATGCCACTCCACGTTAATTAAAATTAGAACTCTGCACACTGAGTCATTATCCTGAACATGCAATTATGGCGACCGCAGTAAGGCCGGCGCATCTGCCCTGAATGTTAATCGTGGATTTCCAAAGGCAGGTGTGTGTGTGGTAAGGTGGTGGCGCATGCAGAAGTCGAGAGAGAACTAGCCGTTAATGACCTCACCGTCGCCTCAGTCGCTGGCTGTGGTTTCAGTTAGACAACAGCCTCTTCCTCCATACGGTGATGCCACACATGGGTGGTTCAATCTGTAAGAAAACTGTTTAAGTTGCCACCCCCCCCCCCCCAACCTCCTTCCCCTAACCCCTTTCTCCCCCCTCAAAGTAAACCACATTATTATTAAGCGTGTGTATGTGGTTTTATGGTAAACCATATGTATATATAGCTTTTTTTATGTTGTTGTTTTAATATGTGTGTGTGTGTGGTGTTTACTCAATGTTTATTCTGTCCTCTCTTGCAGAGCACACATACATAACACATGTTTATGTGTGTGCTTTTGTGTGTGTGTGCCGTCTCCCCCCTGACGTGTGCATTTGCTCATCATGTGACCCTCCCCGTTGTGATTATTATTTTAACAGTTGTTGATCTCTCTTGCTCTTGAGGGCAGCCGCTCGCCGTCATATAACAAGTAATCCCACCATTTTTGTCTCTCCTCCTCCTCCTCCCACTCCCTCCCTCCCCCCTCCCGCCCATCCGTGGATAACCGTTCCCCATCAACTTTTGTTGCTGTCTCCCCCGCCGCCCCCCCCCCCCCCATCTCTCTCTCTCTCTCTCTCTCTCTCTCTCTCTCTCTCTCTCTCTCTCTCTCTCTCTCTCTCTCTCTCTCTCTCTCTCTCTCTCTCTACCTACTTGTCACTTCTCCCTCCTCCCCTCTTAACTGTCCATGTGCTCCCCCCTCCCCCCCTCCCTCCCTCCCTCCCCACCCCATCCACGGTTGTGCCCCTCCCTCTCTGCAGGACTTCTGGCAGGTATGAGGCGCGTGCCGAACAGCATGCGTGCGTGTGCCCCTGTATAACAATACTGTACTGTGTGTACATACTCGCCCACCCACCTCCGATCTCTTTCTCTCTCTCTCTCTCTCTGGCTCTCTCTCTCTCTCTGGCTCTCTCTGCCTTTTCTGTTCCTCAATTGCCCTGACCACTGTTCCCGTGCTGGTGGTGTGTAGGGCGGGGGGTGTATGTCCGTCCCCCTGCTCTGACACAGAGGGCACGGGGCCCAGGAGCCCTTCTCCCGAGTATTGCATCTCAGCTTCTGCATTCTTCTTCAAGGCTCTTTTTAAGCAGAGCCATCTCCACAATTGACGCTTCAGAAGTGCGTCGGAGAAAGGGCACAAAATAATGGATTGAAAAGCGTATAAACGGAAGTCAAGAAGCAAGCCGAGTTCTGCCTCACATTTTTCTTCATTCTCGCACGAAGAGAGGGAAGGCCCGCGATCGAACGGTGCCGTAATGAGAACAGACGAGCAGTAGGCCAGCGACGCCACACCAGCCACACACAATATAGGCTTCGGCCCTTTTATTAGTCATATAAAGTGTAATGGGAGACTACACACCTTATTTATTTATAGAGGCGCCAGAGCGCGTGGCTGATTGGGTACGCTGCGGACGCCCTTTGTTATAATAAGAACTCTAGACTGTAGGTCAGGCCCATAAAAAGTCAAGCCATAACCTGTCCTCTCCATAGCCGTGGCAGGGAGGCCGTCGCCCGCTATTGTGTTGTGTTGTTTGTGTGCATAGCGTATGCACACTAATTACTCCACCATAGCTCCCCTGCTATTGTATGGTTGGGTGGGGACAGCTGCCTGCCATACGCTCGCTGAATTGAACTTGCTGAATTATTGAAACGTCTTCTTATACTTTCGTTTTTTTCGCTGGGTCTTGCGAAAAGCTGAGATGCAACGGGCAGCTATACAAAGTCCTACACGTAGAACTTAACTTGTATCTGTCGATGCAAAGCTCTCTTACTCTATGCCCCGTCACAACCTCCTAAACTACCCTCTCTTCTCTACTTCTCAGACTCTCTCTCGTTCTCTCTCTCTCTCTCTCTTTTCCCCATGCCTTTGCGCTGATGCTCTCCCCCCAGCATGTACTGCTCAATGCCTGTGCCTGACCGGGGTGAAAGTAGTTGTAGGTGGCGCCTCCTGTCTGCGCATGGTGGCGTCACAGGGCGGTCTGGATTCAGGAAATGGCTGAAAGTTGGCCCCCTATTGGAGCCAGCTGTGCTATTGTGCTTGATTCGCCTCTTTCTGGACTGCCCTGGACCTCAGCACTGCATGTTTACTGTCGAGCATGTACCTCTGTAGCATTGGGACTCTTTGGTGTGTGTGTGGCTGCTCTTGAGACCAAGTGGCGGGCTCCATGTCCTGCTACAGCTGCTGCTGCTGCTGCTGCTGCTGCTGCTGCCGCCGCCGCGGCAGGGTCCCCTGACCCTGTGTCCCGTGACTCCTGTCGCTCACCAGGAATGCTATGGGAGACTTCTACAGCAGTGATGTCACGGCAACTGTCGTGTTTACTCCTTGTGTTTCAGAGGGCCCAGCGCCCAGCTGTCCGGTTGGCGGTTTCACCATCGTTCGCTCCGTTTCTCTCTCTCTCTCCATCTTGGTTTCAAAACACTTGATTCTCTTTTTTTTTTTTTGTCTTTCCAATTGTCTTTTCACTCCCTCTTGTGCAAAAATAGACACACACACACACACAGACACACACACACACAGACACAGACACAGACACCGACCCAAGGCCTATACCACTAACGTCTAACAGTACATCCGGGTACCCAGTGGGGTCTGCTGACACACGTCCCCTCCGTCTCTTCTCTCTGGGGACCTCTGGTGCCCTTTGGATACCTTTGTGTGTTCCCACTCCGCCCCAAAGTATTATCCACCCGTTATTAACAGCACATCTGCTGCTCATTACCCCTGGGCTGACCCAGAGCTAATTCACTATTTCCCTTTCTGCTTTAATGTATTTTCTTGGGCGGCTTTGCCAGTAGGTCTGGCGGTGAGGTTACCCTACCTGTTCGTTGTCCGCTGGCTCGCAAGTCTTCCTCTGCCTCTCGTTTTCGCAGGATGCCCTATATAGGTCATTGTGCCCCCCCTCCCCCCATTTTCCACTTAAGTTTCTTCCAAAGATACAGCAACCCCAGAGCATCCCCCGCCCCCCGCTCCCGCCCGCCTCTGTTGTCATGGGCGCCGCCTGTCAGTCACTGGCCCTAGCTTCACCTCTCTCTTTCCTTTCCTGTTAGGCTCTTTCTGGACCGCTGAGTTTAAAACACATGAGTAGTACACACGTACACATACACACCTGTACTCTGAGGAGAAGGGCTGCTTTAGGGTAGCCATTATTCACGCATAAACCCACATGTGCACACACACACTACATGTATACGTTACACTGCATATAGATCCGCTCAGATTTCCACACAGTGGAGTGGAGAGAGAAACCGGAGTGGCAGACTCCATTCGCCTTGCTGTGCAGTGAAGGTTTTCATCTCCGGGTCGGGTCGGTCTAGGCGTAGACAATCAGCCCACTGTGGGCCCCCACAGGGCCCAGCAAAGAGGAAAATAGATACTTCTGTCTGCCTGGCTGCAGTCTCTTCCCCTCCCCTCCCCTCCCCTCCAGTTGAATAATCCGCCCTTTTAACGGCCACTTGACTCCCGGTCACTCCCGGCCATCTTGGTCCGAGCCAGTGAAAGGTGTGTTCTTCCTGTCCTCACCTCTTCTCCTTCCTCTAAACGCTGCCGCTTATCGGGGTGCTTCGGGGCCATTATGTGTGACAGAGCAGGGGAATTGGGGCATTACAAGAGGCTTTGTGATGTCCACAGCGGCAACTCTACCCAGCCAACTCTGCCATTGGCACCCAAAAAAACACAGGACACCCACACAACTGGTCAAGCGCTGTTAATGAAGGCGATGCCTCCACAATAAAGGCAGGAGGGAAAATTACATGGGTGAAAAGGGGTGGATGGTATATTAACTATGTATTTGATTTCTGCATTCAAACCCTCGGCCACATTAGAAATAGCACGGCGTGTCGTGTCGAATTAACAAGGATCACATTTCAATTGACTCGACCAGCTGTCTGGTCGACTCTTTCATGGACGACTTGGTGCAATGTATGCATTGCCTTTCATCCCAGCTGCCGAATAACGGAGCCCATCAAAGCAATAATGGCACGCGGGGATGTGGCAATAAAAGCGCCGGCCAATTTCTGTCTGCAGTCACTGAAAAAGGGGGATGCTGGATTTGCATAACGTAGCACAACTTATTATACAAAGAAACCAAATAATTTTGTCATATTACCAAACCCCAGCGTGTTTAATGCAGACTTGGTTTGAATACCGTCGCAAGTTGTTATGCAACACAGATTTCCAACCAATCTGCGGGTTGTGTGGCTAGAAAGTGTTTCTAATCCACTCAAGTGAAATGAGCAGGAATTAGAATCATCCCTTTCTGCACGCAAGCTGCCGGCTGCGTTCACCATGAGAGACTCTTTTGCGGCGACTCCTGCTAAAAGTTTTGGACGGGAGTTATTCCAGCTGGGCTGCCTCCTGGTCCCGCCCCGGTCCACCGCGGGGATAAGCCCCGTCTGACCCTTTCCACCCTGGCTGCCTGAAGCCTGGCCTGGGCTCTGTCAGCTCTGTGCTTCCCTCTGCCCCCCTGGCTCCCACTGCCGCCGTGGCAGTGCTGTGGAGAGCCCCCGTCAACTGGACCAAGCCTGCAGAACTGGCTCTAGTGTGACTGACACGTCCAGAAATGGAAGGCGCTCCCACACGCCCATGCTCCCACACATACTTCAGCAAAGATGAGGAAAAAGGGCTAATGTGCTTATGTGTTTGACAGATGCAAACATGATCCAATTCAAAACCAATTTGCTATTTTGACATCCCTAAAGCTGCCTTAAAACCTGGCGTGCACTACATATTCCAACATTTGTGAAGAAATATGAAGAGCACTGATGAAGCTTTGGCAGGCTGCTCACCCTGCCGGTCAATAAGTAAAGCTCAACTTGAGATGAACATGTGTGTGACGGTGAAGAAAATCCCCAATGTATTTTGAGTTTGGATGTTCGGCATTCATTGCTGATGTTTCTACCAACAATACTTAATTTTGATTATTGCAGCCCTGGTTCAAAAGCCTACGCAATACGCCCACACCCAACACTCAACAACAGCCAAGTGCTGTTTAATTAACTAGAGTGCTGCGACAATTAGGATTACAGCCATTTGTAGATCCTTCGCTTATTAGACAAGCACCAGCACATGGGCCGGTCTGTAGCGAAATGTTGTTGGTACTGAAGGCAGAGCTTGTGTCTCGGAGGAAATTATTATTTTAAATTGCTAATGACCCCGTACTTTGGGGCATGGCGGGAAATGCCTTCTGTGGATTAGAGAAATGCTCTAGTCTAGAGAGCATGCCTCCCACAACTGCACTCACTCAATCGTTACATGCTCCTGGGCTTAACATTTTCATGGTGCGGGGGTGTGTCTGTACGTGTGTGTACGTGCGTGCACATGCGTTTGTTTGTATTGTACGTGCGTGTACATGCGTGTGTGTACGTGCGTGTACATCCGTTTGCACGTGTGTGTGTGTGTGTGTGTGTGTGTGTGTGTGTGGGAGGGATCTGTCAAAAGAGTGTGAGTGATTTCTCAGTCCGTCAGTCACAAGGCAATGGCTGAATCTTAAAGGTCCCATGGCATGCTATTTTATGGATGCTTTAATATAGGTATTAGTGGGCCCCTAATACAGTACTTGAAGACGTTCAAGAAATTCAGATCTGCACCAAGGCTGAATTTCTTGAACGTCTTCAACTGGCTCGTAGTGGCTGTAACTCTAGAGTTACAGCCACTACGAGCCAGTCCCACAATGAGCTCTCCACGAACGCGCCGTTTTTTAGAGGCAGGTCAAGGTGGAGGGTGGGGGTGTGGCCCTGAGCAGCTTGTTGCCACGGTACCATGCGCTAGTGTTTACAGTGGAACACTGAACACTCCGGGTGCTCCGGCGGGAGTCCTGGAGCTCTATATCTAAATAATATCATATTATATTTAGATATCTATATAATATAATATATATTATCATGGTCAAAAGCTGTTTGCGCCTGCGGATGATATTATGAATCTCAAACGACTGCGTCGGGTTCTCAGATGCCTCTGGTTCTTCCACTTCCACGTCAATATTAAGTACAAGACTGAACCGCGAAATGGAGGAGAAGGGGATTGTTGCCCGCGATTGTTGCCCGGGGTTGTCTGTGTCTGGTTGGTTGAGAAGGAATTGGAACCACGACATGGAGGAGAAAAGGATTGTTGTCCGTTGGCCAGCGTGGCTCTGACGGACCATCGGAGCCCCGCTGAACGCTGGCCGCCCCCGGGGCTGCCCGTTGAACGCTGGCCGCCCGCCCAGCCCCGGGGGCGGCCAGCTTTCAACGGGGCTCCGATGGTCCGTCGGAGCCACGCTGGCCGCCCCCGGGGCTGCCCGGCTTCAACGGTCAATCCTGGGCAACAATCCTTTTCTCCTCCATGTCGCGGTTCCCAATTCCTTCTCGACCAACCTGACGCAGTCTAGTCTTTTCACCAAATGGGAGCTTTATGCAAGCTTGCGTTATTGTGTTGCGTGTTATGCGCCATAACACCAACAGCAGAACGGTTATCCAAATTACAAAGAACACTTGCATTACAGTGTGTGTATTCACACACACACACATGTGGCGCTCGCACGGCCCTAGCTCATTGTCTCATTGGCGGGCCAAATTCTCTGGGCGGGCCAAGCAGAGAAAGGGGAGGTAACCTGGTCCCGTATGACGTCATACTTGACCGGAAGCCAAATCAAAGCGTTTCAGCGATCCTTTTTTCAAAGATGGAGTAAGATAGCTACTTCTCGGTTTACACCTAATGCAAATTTAAGCTACTGGGGGACCATAGGGAGGCTAGGGGAACTCAACTTAATGTTAGAAAACCTCATAAAGTGAAATTTTCATGCCATGGGACCTTTAAAGAGAGAGAACATTAACTTCATTGAGAAACTGTTGGATGGCTGTCGTCGCCGTGAATGTGTGCTGGTCTGGAGGCCTGCGGCGACTGTCTCCCCCCACTGAATACAAGTTTTTAGCTCTGATCTCTGGACTCGCCTCTCCTTGAACTTGGCTTGGGAGACAGTGGGTGGAGGAGGCGGGAGAGCGAGAGAGTGGGAGGAGGGCTGGGGGGGGGTTATCCTTGACACAGTACAGAGAGCTGTAATAGTGCTGTGCCACTGTTGTGATAATCATTATAATGAGCTCCACTGTGGTCGGGTCTCCTGTGATTGTGCGTAATGGGCAGGGCGGAGGGATGGTGGAGTTACGGTCGGAGCTGTGTCTGCGTTGTCTGTGGTAGTGCGATGGTCTCAGGGCTCTGGGCCGGGGTGTACACGAGACATAGCCCTCTCTTGCTCACTCACACTCTATTTATCTCTCTATCTCCTTGTTCTCAAACACGCATTAACAGACATGCACAACCGTCACGTACCAGCTTTAAACAACCATCTCCCCCTTGTCGTCTCGTTCGTCTCTCTCTCTTTTTCTCTCCTCGTTTTGCATATTTTAACAGGAGCACTGCTGCCAGAAATAACTCTTTCTTCCCTCGCCCCGTCGCCTCCCCCCCCCCCCCCCTCTCTCCACCGATCTCTCTCTCTCTCTCCCTCCACCACTTATGCATGAAGAGAACATCCATAATTAATGTTACAGTGGAAAGTGTATTTTCTATCTTTGAATCGGGGAGGTATGGGGCTCAAGTGGGATGGCGATGGCGCCGCTGACGGTGTGCGTGTGTAAACCAATACCCTGTGCTCTGACGGGTCAGGTATATCATGGGGGGGAAGGAGAGTGTGTCCACAGGGGAATGTGATTGATTGATTGATTGATTGATTTTTTTCTATCATATATTTAAGTATCGCAATAAAGATATGTCAGAGGATGGATGGTGAAGTCAAGCAGATATATGATACTTACCGTGTGTAGTATACTATAATCTAAAAATGCTATAATCCTAGATATTCACACCTGTCCTGTCTGATGTTGTATTCCAGGTGTAAGAGTGTTGTGTTTGTGCGTGTACCTGTCATAAAGCCGTTGTTGTGTCTTTGTTTCCCAGAGGCCCCTGCCTAAGATGGCGGAGGTCGTTCTTGACTGTAACTCAAAAATTGTTTTCTCCTCCTTTCCTCTCCTTGTGAAATGGAACCCTTTTACAGACGGAGGTAACGCCATGTGACCCCCATCCCCCCCCTCCCCTCCATGCATGCTCTGTTCCCTTATCTAATCACTGTTATTATGTGTATTATGTGTTCAGTTACATCCCCCTTCTCCCTCCGCCTCCCCTTGGAGAGGGGGGGGGGCACTGAGCGCTGTGACTTAAGTGTTGTCACCCCAAGTGTTCGATGTGCATGCGATCAAGACTCTCTCATGCAATGCTGTGGATATACACATGGTCACCAAAAAATGTGTTGTTTAGTGTGTGTGTGTGTGTGTGTGTGTGTGTGTGTGTGTGTGCGCGTGTGTGTGAGAGAGGATGACACGAGTGACGTCTAATGAAGAGTAACATTGCTGTTGATTATTAATACATCCAGGTCGTTTCGATGTAATCAGTGTGGTTGTGTATCGATGGCGTTCGCGTGTACATGTGTGTGTGTGTGTGTGTGTGTGTCTTTGTGCCACAGTCTTTCTGTGACATCGTGTTGCCTCTGTATGTTAAACACTTGTGAGTACAGCCGCTCTTCTTTAATGACCTCGTGAGTACGTGATCGCCCCCCAGCCGCCTGCCCCTCCCTGGCTTCATGTGTATGCAGCACTTGCATGATAGTGTTAGCTCTTCTGTTGTGTGTGTGGTTCCCTCTAGTGAATTAGTATCAATGGGGCTGAATTGCCATGTTGGTGTAATATGTGTAGAGATGCTGTGTGTGTGTGTGCGCGTTTGATGTTGTATGTGTCAGTGTGTGTGGGGGTTTGAGCTATGCTGATCTTGTTTATCGTCGTTTTTCCATTGATCAGTACCGGGAGAATAAAAGGAGAGTTTTCGTTATCGTGTTTGAGAAGGTTTTGGGAAAATCTAATTAATGTACTATTTATAGGGTAGTCTAATCTGTGGGCTGGTTTCTCTTAAGGATACCCCAAGTGATGCACTATATGAATCCTAAATTTCCTACAACTTGTGCCAGAGGTACAACATTTACACTAGTGTTTACACTCAATGACAGTTACTCTAGTCTTTATGCACTAGCACAACGACAGCTGCTCTGTTTCCGGTCAGCACGCTTTGAATGTGTACCTAAAGCACAACTCTTCGTAGTTCTCCCGGGCCGGGTAGTCAGTGGAAAAATGATGTACGAGTTTAGCCCTCAGGCACACACACACATACACACTTACATCAAACACGCACACCCAGCCAGGGGCCTCTCACTGTCTAGATTCACCCCAATATCACCCCTGGGACCAGTGGTAAGAAAAATGCCTCATACATATTATGTTCTAAACTATATTTCTCTCTCTCGCAATCTCTCTCTCTCTCTCTTGCTCTCGATCTCTCTCTCTTGCTCTTTCTCTGCCTCTTGCAACATCTCCTTCATTTGTGCGTTCCGCTCTGTTGAGCAGAAGATAGCCCAGGAGCGGGAGAAGTTTGCGGACGAGGACAGTATATTCTTCTCGCTGGGAGAGTGTGGCCTCATCTCCTTCTCAGACTACATCTTCCTCACCACCGTCCTCTCCAGTAAGTGACTGACAGTGGGCCAGCTCCACTCAGAATACATTACCATTCAGTCTCCCGTTCTGCCCGTTCTGGGGTACCGGTCTCAGTTCTTCAACGTGAAGGCTGTATAATTATCATCAATAGCGATATATTTTTAGCCAGATAGGTCCCGCTATGACGAGTTAGTTGTTAAAACCTGCAGCAATTAATTTAAGTCCAAAACGATTATTTTCATGCCATTACCCCCCCCCACCGCCCCCCGCAAACCAAATTGATATAGAGCGACGAAATAAAAGTGAAGTGTAGTCGATGGACCCCACGGGGGCCACAAAAGTTGCCAATAACTTTGAACCAAAGTGGCAGCCGGGGTAGAAGGAAAAGGGTTGAAGGAAACGGAACCGCCGCAGTGTCCTTGGGAGGCAGCCGGGGCCTTCCAGATGGATATGTCCCGCCTCACCTGCACCTGAAGTCTGGCCAGCGGTGTTGGGATGGTGATGGAGTGTGGAGCGCTTTGTTTTAGACGTGCGATAAAGGACAATAATACGGGGGCTGCCCTTCCACCTAAAGTGCAGAGGGCTGCCGTCCTGGCGGCTTGACTCGGCCGTTCATCATGCGGAGGGATGAGAAGGCCTGCTCCCCCTCGTGTGCAGGGGCCCACTGGGGACGGGGCGGGAGGGTGAATCAACGGGAGACGACTGACAGAAGGCGGCACCGGTAGCCTTAGTTCATATTCCGATGGATGGGCTGATCTGAGCCTGACGCCTCAGCCACACCACGGCCACATAGTGAACAACTGAGCCGGTTCTGTCTGCGCCGCCCTCCCATCTGGAAGTCATGTTTGGAAAGAGAGTCAGGATTAGACCCTGAATTAAACCTCTAATCTGACGTGTATTGTGTCCTACTCCTATTCATTGTGTTACGATCTCAATCTGTGTGTGTGTGTGTGTGTGTGTGTGTGTGTGTGTGTGTGTGTGTGTGTGTGTGTGTGTGTGTGTGTGTGTGTGTGTGTGTGTGTGTGTGTGTGTGTGTGTGTGTGTCCCCCCAGCTCCCCAGAGGAACTTTGAGATTGCCTTCAAGATGTTTGATCTGAACGGAGACGGAGAGGTCGATCTGGAGGAGTTTGAGCAGGTGGGGGCCGTGGATAAGGCACATGTGTGTTCCTTTGTACACGTCTGTAAGACATGGAGAGGAATGGAAGTACCACACGCGCACACGCACACAGATATGCAGTCAGATATTATAATATAAAGCTCATCTTCTGCATTGCTATCAGGGATTTGTCTGGGGGGGGGAGGGGGTAAAAGATAAGTGTTATCATATTAGACTCCATATCAATATGACTCCCACAAGGCTCGATGGAATCTGAACA
The DNA here is from genome assembly GCF_964030765.1 of Micromesistius poutassou. Lineage (NCBI taxonomy): Eukaryota > Metazoa > Chordata > Actinopteri > Gadiformes > Gadidae > Micromesistius > Micromesistius poutassou. The sequence continues at coordinate 2,106,293 of NC_140277.1, read as the reverse complement.
GTATCACAGCTGACTTATTTTATTGTGCTCTGAGTCGTCATAATAACAGCCCACCTGACTGATCTGTGCGTTGGGAATGGATTCCTGGGGAAAACCCCAACCCGTATGAATGAAGCGCTTCTATTATGGGATGCCCTGGGGTAAAATACAGTTGATGCATTGGCACTGCTTCTCATTAGCTGCTTTCACACATAGACGTACAGCCCACTATTAAACCGCTATTCTCTGGACGGGCCATATATGTGAACGACAAATCCTGACATTGGACATCCTGGAAAAAGACTAGCCCTAAGGTAGCATTTTAGCCGACGGAAATGTTAACTACCTTATATGTGAATGAGCAGTAGAATGTCGGCCTTTCAGACCAGTTGAGTGGGCGTGTCGATGACGCTTCGGTCTACGTTTGCATGTCATTGAGTGGCACCCGCACCCTAAACGATAATCAGCCTGTTGCCTTTTGTTCGCTGAATGGATTTAAAAATATTTAAATGTTGGCACTGCTTTTCAGAGTCATTCGTGGTGAACGCTAAATGATAGGTCTTATTGTAACCCTCAAAGTACACGTCATACAATAAATTACAATACATGAGTTCACAGCTGCATGCGTATATAGAAAATGTTTTTGTTTATTATTCTGTGACACCTTCCCTGCTGTCGGTTCCCAGACCGTAGTCGAGGAGCACAGGGGAGGCGTTCCCTCCAGGCTCGATGTTCTCTCACAACACCCTTGTGACCTGAGACATTAAAAACAACGACAATCTCTGCATGTTGGCATTGTTCTCTTTGCTCTATGACTGTAAGCATATCCGAGAGCCGAATGAGACCCGTCTGTTTCACTGATGAAGGCGCGGTGGATGGAGAACGCAATGATTCACGCTTCATTTTAGCCAATCAGTTACCCCCCTACCCACGTTGGGTACAGTCCTTCGCCCAAATATCGCAGCCTATCAGGACACACGCTACCAAACCCTTCCACTCCTATTGGTTTGAATGTAAATGTAGCCTACCAAACCCTTCCACTCCTATTGGTTTGAATGTAAATGTAGCCTACCAAACCCTTCCACTCCTATTGGTTTGAATGTAAATGTATTCTACCAAACTCTACCACTCCTATTGGTTTGAAATGTAAAGTACATTATCTTATTTAGGTTGCCTGCTGCTTCTGCTGGCCTTTCTTACCCGCAGTTCGACGGGGCAGTTGTGCTTTGTCAAATGGCCGCTCCCCTCTAAGCGGGCCGCTCCTTACCTCTGCACCGTGCCGTCCCCGCCGTCCCCTCCACCCCCCAGGTCCAGAGCATCATCCGCTCCCAGACCAGCATGGGCATGCGTCACCGGGACCGCTCCACCACGGGCAACACCCTGAAGACGGCGGGCTGCAGCTCCGCCCTCACCACCTACTTCTTCGGCGCCGACCTGAAGGGGAAGCTGACCATCGGCAGCTTCCTGGAGTTCCAGAGGAAGCTGCAGCACGACGTGCTCAAGCTGGAGGTAGGACGGGGGGGGGCAGGGGGGGGGGTGAGAGGTGGGGTACATACAGGGGTGGAGCCAGGCGTCAGCACCGACTACAGACTCTCACCAGTCTGTTTTTTAATCGATGGACGTATGTCCTGAACGTTGCACATTGTAAAAGGCAAGTTACAACGTTCTGCTCCTTTTTTAGAAGAGCAGAAGTATAACCCACGTCTTTCATCCAGCCCTTTTTAAGATCATCGTACTAATAAAGCGTCCTAATATCAACGATAACAATGCTAAAGTGTACTGCAAGTCATGAACGACAGAATGCGGTAATATGAGATAATAATGGATAAGTGGGAGTAATCAACAGTAAATGGCTGGTTACTAATGAGGACCAGGTTGTGCTTTGTCGCCCGGTGACACCAGATGGAAATCTCTGTGACACAAAAGAAACAAAGTCTCCCATGTCCCTTTCTGTTTGTAATGCAACACTGCCGAGTGACGCTAATTATCAGAAGGGGGGGGAACATGGAGGAGGATTAGGAAAGCCGACGAAGGCGTGAGCGTGGATGTGTCAGACGCAGTCTTTAGCGAGCCGGTCCCAGTGCGTCTCTACGCCGTGGGCCACCAGCACCACCACCCACTACATCCAGAGAGAGAGGAGCAGATGGGCCGTTGACTAATAATTTAAATTTTTAGTTAATTAGCATGGCTGCCACTGCGCAGTCCTCGACAAACTGCTGTCCGTGAGCACTTGAGTCCGACACACAACGCCGAACTGGCAAGTTGGAAAATGCATCTCAGTGCTCTGTTGTTACTGGTAGTGCGCGGATACTGATAACGATTCTAAGTCTCTCTCTCTCTCAGTCCCCTCCCTCTTCCACTATGTGTGTGTGTGTGTGTGTGTGTCTCTCTCTTTCTCTCTCTGCTCAATTCTCTCTCTCTTCTGCCCATCCCCTCTGTCAGTTGGTCTCTCTCTTTCTGTTTGTCCTCTCTCCCTCACTCTATCTCCACCTCTCTCTATCTCTCTCTCTCTCCACCTCTCTCTCTTTCGCTCCACCACTCTGTCATTGGGTGTCACTCTCTCTCCACCTCTCTCTCTCTCCCTCTCTGTCAGTGGGTGTCACTCTCTCTCTCTCTCTCTCTTTCTCTCTCTCCACCTGGCTCTGTTTCATGCCAGCGCTGCGGTTCTGTCCGCTCTACTGTACTATAAGCAGCCAGCTCCTCTCTGCCTCCTCCTCTCCTTCTCTTGGTTTCTCCATCACTTGTGAGTCCCCTGACGACTGCTTTTCAAGGTGAATCTGGATTCACGGTGGGAGGTGTAAATCCTCCAACTTACACTCAATCAGTTTTGTATACACATCATTTCTATCCCAAAAAACGGATACTGGGAATGGAACTGCATGCTGTAAACTTGACCAAATTGTGAGAAATGAAAGAGGGACTCACTGGAACGTTCCCTCCAAATGAGTTTAGTACCGAGTCAGAGCAAGCCACTTCTGACAGACATTCCTGTCAGAACTAGAATCAGCATTTTGTAAGGTGTGTTGTATTGTGTGAATTTTTTGTGTTTTTCTTTCTTTTTTTATTACGTTCCAGGATGTAAACCAACCAAGCCAGTCGCCTGTTTCTTAAAGCCACCAGGCTGTGAGTGTGATTAGCCATCACTAGCCCTTTCCTGTGTTTTAGTGACACTGTCCACCAAGATGTATGATGGATAGTTTTTCATAGGGCTGGTGATTGCTAATCACACTCACACCTGGTGGCATAATAGCACCCCTTTAAGACCCATGCTTTAGTGATGGGCAAGTAAATGATAAAAATGTGCATATAGGGCTTGTTCATCAGAATGCTTCATGGGCTTTATTTTTAGCTATTTACTATTTACTCTGCCATATTAAGGGGACTCAAGAGAGTTGTAGTAGTACTGTAAATCCATAATGAATGTAGATACACTGTAACCCAGGCTAATGAACACATTGTTTGGCCAAACAATGTCTCCCCGTAATGACAAATCAATTCAAGAGTAATTACCAAACACTGACCCAAAATAACAGTACCACCACCACAATAACAAACAATGCAATGCTCCCGTGCTTCCAAGATAAAGGCAGTCACAGCGTCGTGACGGCGTGATGCACAAGCCCTACATCCCAGAATTCATGGCTCCAGGCAACGCCCGCTCACGATTCAACCTGAAGCCATATGCTAGCAGTTCCTGGCATCTGCAACACCCCTAAACACTCCATCTCTCATTCTCTCTCTCTCTCTCTCTCTCTCCTCTCTCTCTCTCTCTCTCTCTCTCTCTCTCTCTCTCTCTCTCTCTCTCTACCTCTACCTCTACCTCTACCTCTCTCTGTCTCTGTCTCTCTGCCTCTCTGTCTCCCTCTCTGCCTCTCTGTCTCTCTCTCTCTGTGCCTCTCTCTCTCTCTCTCTCTCTCTCTCTCTCTCTCTCTCTCTCTCTCTCTCTCTCTCTCTCTCTCTCTTTCTGTGCCTCCCTCGCCCCTGTGCTCTGGTGCAGTTTGAGAGGAATGACCCTGTGGAGGGCCGGATCAGCGAGAGGCAGTTCGGAGGCATGCTGCTCGCCTACAGCGGCGTCCAGTCCCGCAAGCTCAAGCAGATGCAGAAGGGCCTGAAGAAAATGTTCAAAGATGCCCAGGTAAGCTAATGTGGAGGCCGGTCTAACGACGTGTGGGTGGAACAAGACTCATTGTGTTGTGTTATGGAACGCGGACAGAATGTAAGATCAATAGTAATAATGCATTTATGCACACACGTCCTACCCTCTCTGTCTTTACTCTCTCACGCACACACACACACACGCAAACACACTTCCTCACACACACACATGCACACACTCCCTCGCACACACATGCACACACACTCCCTCACACACACAGGCTCCCTGACAGGAGCGTTTGTTGTTGAGAAAGACGGAGAGGGAGACCGGAAGAAAGGCAATACATCACAAGGATATGGATCACACTATCGCTGCAGCACCACTCCTACCCCTCCACCTCCCCCTCCCTCTCTCTGGGTGTAGCAGCACCAACACCACCACGCAGGACTGAGCAGAGGGGGAGACGCTGGATATATCCCCCCCACAGCCCCATTACTCCCCTGTCTCTCTCTCTCTCTCTCTCCTGCCTTGCAGCCCCGGCTATCTGGCTCCTCTCTGTGCCCACTTCACCCCTCTGACATCTTCCCTTCATCAACTCCATTCACTGCGGAGTCAAGTGGGCTGTCTTGGCCTCTGTGTCACATGAGCTCACAGAAGCCATGACAGCCCACTTTGGGAGCTTCAGGGAGGAGCGCAGATAACGTGTGGTGGGGGAAGGGGGTGGGGATAGTGCGGTGGTTGGCTGTTGTGCTCCCGGCTGCTTGTTAGTGGGTTTGGATCCAGAGCTGGATCCCTGAGCAAGACTTCCCACCCGGACTCGTGCTCCTCATACAAAACGTCACTTCCCTGTGAGTCGCTGTGGATAAAAGGGTTGGCTAAATGACTCAATAGTCAAAGTATTGTTGAAGCAGCGAGCGCTAGAAGGCCCGTTCATAAGTATTCAGCTCCACCGCGCCAGGGCCGGGTCCGTGCTGACATAAAGTGCTCGATCAATGAATTGGCCGTACACCAATGCACATCTCAAAGACACTGCAGCAAGGCGTCCTTCCTCTCGCTGTTTGGCAACGTAAAAGCGACAACGCTGGTGTCCCAGCTGAGAGATGGCTTTAAGAGTGGTGATTAGCACCCAAAAACGTGACAGAGACAAGCTCTGGGAGAGGAAGAACGACTGCTCCTCTTTTACACCACCCCCACCCTCCCATCAGCTCCATCCGTCGTCAGTGTTGTCCCCTGCACCACCTCCCAGATAAATTAGAGGACCGTTATTTACACCAGCACACCAGCTGCCTCCGTCTCGCCTCTGCAAATGAGCTCATCAGCATTGCGGAGTGTGTGTGTGTGTGTGGGTCGGTGTGTGTGTGTATCTGCGTGTGCGTGTGGGTCGGTGTGTGTGTGTGTGTGGGTGCGTGTGTGTGTGGGTCGTGTATGTGGGTCGGTGTGTGTGTGTGTGTGGGGGTCGGTGTGTGTGTCTGCGTATGTGTGTGTGTCTGCGTATGTGTGTGGGTCGGTGTGTGTGTGTGGGTCGGTGTGTGTGTGGGTGCGTGTGAGAATATGTTAGCGAAGCCATTCCGGCTCCCTTAATTTCTTGCCTCGGATTTCATGCCGGAGATGATGAGGTCCTCTGGGCTTCTCCTTGAGAGCGTTTTCGTCAGAGCTCACAGGACGCTTCCAGACGAAGGGGGTCCCGTCCTCTGCTGCTGGCTGTAAGGCGTCCCCTGTCTCCCCCACAGGGCATCACCTTCGAGGAGGTGGAGAACTTCTTCACCTTCCTGAAGAACGTCAACGACGTGGACACGGCGCTCAGCTTCTACCACATGGCCGGAGCCTCCATCGATAAAGGTAACTAACACGCACGCACACACACACACACTGTTCACAAGTCCTGTTCTCGGCCTCCAGGGCCAAAACAAATATGCTTTTGGAATTGCCTTTGGTTTATTGTCGGCTTCTCCGAAAAAACTGCCAAAACCAACAGGTTTGTTTTCTGTTTACTCCCCCCTGCTCATAAGTAGGGCTGACGGAAGGGTAAACGGCCATTAGTCCAGGTAAATGAAGTAGCAGAGTCTGGCACGTGACTCCTGTCCGCCACAGTCTCCGGTCACACAGATGTGTCTGGGAAACAAATGTGATGAATACATCATATTGGACACATGATGGGATGGAGGCGTTTGGTTACTGGCCCGTTGCTTCTGGTAACAAGGCAGCGGTGTGACGTATGACCATGTGCTTTAGGCTGCAGTGAAAGTCATCCTGCAGCAGTCTAGCGACCTATCGCTGTAGTCACTGTAGTTCGTTTTCTTCAGTGCGGCAGGTGTCAGCAATACAGAAAACCAAATTATACTGGCCTTGTCCTTAAAGTCTTGGCTACCCTCTTGGTCTTGGCTACCTCCACCCCCCACTCCCCCCCCCCCCCCCCACCCCCCCCAGCACTGCTTTCATTTTCCTCCCTCCTGCCAGGCCCCTTTTGCCCGTATTTTCTAATCTGTTCTCCCACCCAAGCATCCTTGCATCAAACCATCCCACCAGCATCGTCTCCTGATGCATCTCCCATGTCATGGTAACGGCACCATGCCGCAAATCCGCCCCCCTGTGAAACCAGCACGCCCACGACGATCTGGCCCAACCCGGTCTGCTGCCGGAGCTCATCCTCCTCTTCTCGCCCTTCCCGCGCCTGCGTGAGAAGGAAATCCTTAATGAAGTCAAATCTCCTCGCATCAAAAACGGGCCAAGCGGCATCGCTTTCCCCTACGTGAAGCTCCGTCTGCCTCGCGTCAGGACCGGAGACGCTGCTCTCATTAGCGCCGGCTGCCACACGCGGTCGCTCCTGCACTCCTCGCGGTGGCCCGTCTCCCGTCTCCCGCCACACGGACCAATTAGAGGGAGCGGTGGCAGTAATCTGGGTAATGCGGCCGCTGTTTTTACGAGCCAGCATTTGGCTGGCAGGAGTTAGCCGACGGGCGCTCCTTGATGCGGAGCTCCAGATGCCTCTGGTCAGCGGTTCCCCTCTGGGTCGGTTCCTCTGGGTCGGCTCCTCTGGTGGCAGATGGCCCTTTGAATCGAGGGATAGTTGAAGTCTGTCCAGTTCTGTCCAGCTATCCTATCCTGGGAACAGTGTGTGTGCGTGTGCGTGTGTATGTGCGTGTGCGCGTGTGAGAGATTTATTTTCCGTACTCTATGGCACCTGCTTGTGTGCCGACTTGGTGACCATTAATTCATGTTGGGTTTGGCCAGTGTACAACACACACACACACACCCGCGTGCAGCTACTGTTCAGGAGCAGATTCTCTGTATGCCACGGCAGCAGTTTGATGTGCTAATTAATAGTGTTTCTGCTGCTGAGTGATCAAAAGCACTTTTTAAAACTTTTCCCTCACCATTTTAAAGGGCAGTCCTAGTGACCCGGCTCCCATTATAAGACCCTGCGCCAATTGATGGCTCGGTTGATCCTTCCCCTTTTGAAGGCTTATAAGCTACAGTTTGTACTGAAGACGTTTTATCCTTTCATCATCTTTGGTGTTTGACCCTGAGCCTCGCCCTCATCCGTTCTGCACCTCCTTTCATTTCCTCTCAGACTTTCTTTTCCTCGGCTGGACGTGACAGTCATGTGCCACCTGCGAACCACAACATCACAGCAGATACGCCCCACACACTCGCTCACTCACACATCACACAATCACCCACTCGCTCACACACTCACTAACTCACACCTCACTCACTCACTCACTCACACATCACACAATCACCCACTCGCTCGCACACTCACTCACTCACACATTCACTCACTCACACATTCACTCACTCTCTCACAAAGTCCCTTTTCCCCCATCTATAGGATTCAATCACATGACTACACTTTATATACAGGGTATATCTGGCAGTCGTAGGTTCCTCTGTGTGTGGGTGTGTGTGGGGGTTTAAAGGCCAGCAGAATTCTACCTTGGGAAGAACGTTATCACACGATGCCCGAGTCCTGAGTAATTTGTTGGAACTGAGTCCTGAGTAACCCGGTTGGAACTCTTTGGCCGTTTCTCAAATCGCGTTCTCGTCTGTACTTGTGTACTTGCGTTCTCGTGAAACGTCATCAGTCGTAGCCCAAGTACTGTTCCAATTCAAAGTATGCATCAAGTCAAGTACAAAACCCGGAAGTGTTCTCGATGCGTTCTTAAACTGGCCGTTCCACCAAGGATGCATCAGAGGTGACTTGTGTGGAGTGTGTGTGTGTTTCTATTCTAATCTGTGTAATTTCTCGCTCAGTTGTAATTATTATATCAATAGCCTACTCTCCAACTACATAGGCAGTTAGGCACGCGCATCTGTACCCTACATATAAAAAGTTGTGTGTATAGCTTATACACACGACAAGCATATCTTTTCATTTATATTCATTCAAAATATTAACATACTATTTTAAAATGAAAGAGGCTGGGGTTTAGTTTTATATCATTTGTTGATATTGTTCAGTATATGCCTACATGAGGCTGTGGTGTCATCGAGTCCGCTGCTGTTCCAATTGCAGGTGCGTCCTCGCGTCCTCGGAAGTCTGTACTTGGAAGTCCGGACTTGCCAAGTACGCACTTCCAAGTCCACAAGTCCGTAGTTTGCATACTTGGTATTTAGAAACGGCTTTAGACTCACTTTAACGCAGCTGTTCTCTCCGCCTGCGTCACCCGGCCATGTATACACAGTGTGCATATTCCTTCCTCAACGCTTCTTCCTTACCTTCCCTTAAAGCTAAAGTTTCAGTCTTCTAGAGTCGTGGACCAAAAAAAAGACGTCATACTGCGTTGTGTCACCTCTGAATTGTTGAGGTCCTGTGAGCAGAATTCTCAAACCGCCGTCCACAGCGAACGCTGACCATAAACGCCACGGCCGTGGATCCACGCGCTTCACAGATGGCGCGTCATCGTCAGCTATAAATTCCACCTCCTTTAGCCCTTTTTTTTTTTTCTTTAGTGGTCCGAGGGTTTCATGAAAAGGCCCTCAGAGTCGTTATCCCGAATGACGGAGACTCGTGTGTCTCTCCACTGTCACTCTAAACCGTTGTACCTGTCCCCCCCACCGCCGCCCCCCCCACAGCCACCATGAAGCAGGTGGCCCGCACCGTGGCCAAAGTGGAGCTGTCCGACCACGTGTGTGACGTCGTCTTCGCCCTGTTCGATTGTGACGGTAGGTCCCTCCCCCACACACCCCCCAACCCCCCCCCCCCACACACACACACGGCAGCCATATTGGCCTCGCCGGGGAGAAATCTATATTCATTAATGGAAATAAAATCGGCTTCTCCGTTGGGTGATAATGCAAAATCCCATCCCTGCACTCTATCATTCTGCGTTGTGTCCTCTCCTGCCCCCGTCCCCCCTCCCCTCCCCTCCCCCTCCCCCTCCTCCTCTTCCTCCTCGCTTAACGTTTCCTAGGTAACGGGGAGCTGAGCAACAAGGAGTTCATCGCCATCATGAAGCAGCGTCTGATGCGCGGCCTGGAGAAGCCCAAGGACATGGGCTTCACGCGGCTGGTGCGCGCCATGTGCAAGTGTGCCCAGGACACGGCCTGGGACTTCGCCATGCCCAAGACCCAGTAGACCCCCGGGTTCAGACGGACGGACGGATGGACGGACGACAGACGGACGGACGGACATGTGGGTGGGGTCACGGATGCACCGTCCGGGTGGAAAACCAAAGACGGGATTCCTTTCAGGGAATTTAAAGGTGACAAAGGTGATATGATACCACCAGGTTGTGCGTATGATTAGCCGTTACGAGCCGCTTTGAAATCGGCCTCTTCTGACATCACAGGTGGGCGTGTCCACCTAGACAGTGTGACGGATAGATGAGCAACGTTTGCTACGGTCCACTGGGTGGGCTGGTAGACTGATCTATCCAGCACACATCTAGCTGGACACGCCCACTAGTGATGTCAGAAGAGGCAGATTTTTTCAAAAACGTCTTGTAACGGCTAGTCACACTCACACCTGGAGGTATAATATGTCACCTTTAAAAACGGGACAAAGAAAAGCATATGTAATATAAAGTCACCTACGCCCCGAGATGAGGGCTTAGTTACGAGCGCATGTCAGTGTGGCTAGAGCTTTACCAGCGCTCCTAAGCATGCTCCACACAGCTACGGCTCCTCAGAGGCTTCTTCCTGTGTCTCTGTTCCCCGGGGAAAAGCATCATGGCTATTATGGCGCTGCAAACGTTTTGTATTTATCTTTTAGGCCTTTTGGTTTACGCGGATGGGCAGTGCCAACCCTAGCAGCTGAGAGTGACCTTTGCTTTGTTTTTTGTTCCAAATCTGAAGCGCACTTTTATAGCCAATGTTGATTAAGATTTAGGGGCCTTTTAACGGTGAAGTCAAGGAGTTGGGATGACCCTCCACTGTCGCCAGGCCCCGGTACATCGTCCATAGTCTGTTGAGGATCCTGGTCTTCTTTAAACCTGTATAGACATTCTACATATGTTGTATATCTGTTAGTCCAACAGCTTAAGGGCGACACTATTCCCTTTCATATGGGCCTCCACTCCACCCCCCCCCCCCCCCCCCGCGCTGCATTTCCTTGCAATATTCCGTAAGTGTGTAATTGTTGTCCTTTCTTTCAGAGTGACTTCATATAAGATTGATATTAAGTTATGCTCCATTAAAATGTTTTTCATAACAGATAACTCATAACTGATGTATTGTATTTTTGGCTGCATGCTTTCTTGGATATATGCATCTGTGTTCTCATTTGTAAGGTGTCACAATGTTCTGTTTTAATCGGGTCGTTAGCTACTTATCGACGGGCCACAATGGAACTCACTAGTGACTGTATCCAGTCAAATAAACGTTAGATGTTTAGATAAAAGATCTCGACTTGGAACTGTTCGCGTGGAGCCAGGGGGAAATGGCAACATAAGGAGAGCGGTAGTCAGCAGTTGTGGCTAATTGAAATGGGCAAGAGGGGGCCGTCCTTCGCTTGTAGTGGCCATTAAAAGACGGCTCAGTCTTCAGCAGTGCTGTACACTCTGTACCCCCAGACTTACCGCTTACCGTCTGTCAATCACACGCACACAATGTGACGGACAGACGTGGCTGTCAGCGGCGATCACCAGGGATGAGATTAGGGCTCATTTGTCGGTTCATTCGTTGGTCGGTATTCCCTGCCAACGTTGTTTCAACCCAAGTGTATGGATCGTGGTGGTGGTTTGAAAGCTTTGACTCAAACTGAGGATATACGGTATTTCAAAAGTATTCTAGACACGCAACACACATTTGCTGTGGGAGCCTCTTGAGATCCTCACAGCCTATGTACTGACCCAACTGAAACTGTCTTGCTTTGACCTCTGCCTGGTAGCCCTGTGCTCCAGACTCGAGCTCAGCAGTGTAAACCAGGAGAGTGCGCACTAGACTTGACAAGTGTCAAATCTTCTCTGCGCAGGGAAGCATGCAGCACACCATGGTCAAGAATTCCTACAGTACGAATGAATAGTTTCTGCATAAAATGTGCTCCTTCGACGGGTCACTGTGAATGTCAAATGCAAATATTTTTCTAGCCATTATAAAATAAGAATTTTAAAATTCTCAAAGCTGTGTATTGCATCTTTCTGGTAATATTCGATGAAGATCTCCACCATTAGAATAAATCAAGTTACGGGATGTGGATTGACTTCAAGAGCCCATGAGAATAATTATAAGGCAGCTACGCTCAAAGCAATTGTTTTACATATTCAAGCCCAATTAGTTTCACACTAGTTGATTGAGGTCAAACCAAGTCCATGAATCTTCCATTTTTTGGGGTTTTCAGCCGACTTAGCAAGGAGAACAGAGCTGATGACTTGAGGATGTGAACAGACTTTAAAGCGAACATCTGAATCTACAGTGGCCAGCTTGATGTGCAGTCAGGTGAGAGCGCAGCAGGGTGAGCGCAGCCCAGGGAGAAACCAATTACACTGGAGACAAATGTTTGCCCTATGGCATCACAAACACAGCGTTACCAAAAGACTTCATTTTCAAGATTTTAATTACAGTAACAAGAATTGATACAGAAAAACTAAATGAAAAGGGGGATATGGGCCGTATTATGGTCAAACACGTGAAATTCACATAATTGGGGTTCAGTCGTCGAACTACCCCAGGAGGTAACGTATTGACACCGCGATAGTACGCCACAACAATCTGGAGTGGAGGGGGCCCTCCAACTTTAGATAGTAGTTTCAAAATCAGCATGGTTGCTTAGGAAAGAAACCTGGACTAAAACGGTGCAATAAATACTAAAATATAAAACCCAGGTCTCTACGCTGTGTGACATGGAGACAATGAACCCAAGTTCAAAGCCAGTTTTAAAGTTAACTAAACAATTCATTTGAATCCCCCACCAGACCATTAAACACAAAGATCCATGGCATTCTCTATGCCGGCTCAACTAACGTTTGATGATGTATGGCTAATTTCTTAACATTCATATACACAAATAAGGTCACTCATTCCAGAGATTGCAATGGATGATTAAGGACAGTCAAAACACCACATGTAAAGTAAAAAATAAACTAAACGTTAACTGGGGACCTACCGCCACCTAGTGGCCACTGCAGTGACTGCAGTGCAAACACACTTCCGACTCCATCAACGTAAGGCACAATAGAGGGCACCCCTCCTGTAGCCTTCTCCATGGGGTTATTTTAGAGGACGAGCCTCTTGTGGACTACAGGCAGCCAATGGGAGGAGGGTGGTTGTGTCATCCTCCTCGGTTTGGATGTTCCAGGTCCTGCCAGGATGGGGATACTCTCTACGCGGGGGCGGGGGGGGGGGGGGGGTCATGTCCCATTCTCAGGGAAAACAGTTTGGGTGTGGGTGGACGGTGGAGCGGGGGTCCTCCTCAGTCACTGTCAAAGCGGATGGAGTTGATGGTGGTTGAGATGGCCCCGCCGCAGTAGCTGCCTCGCTTCTTCTTGGTCTTTTCGTGTTTGAAGGACTTTCCCTTTGTGTACCTCAGGACGTCATTGGCTTTCTGGCCCCAGTCTCCGTTTGAGCCCAGCTGGACACGGAAGAGCACAATACACCACGTCAAGATCCGCTCTTTCACTTTGTAGTATTCAGCAAACGCCCGCTCTCGCAGTGTGTGAACCCAAAGCTAGCACTGTTTATTATTGGTATTAATTAAGCAACTTAATAACTGCCAAGTATGTTGACCTATCCAGCTTGCGCGGCGATAGCCAGAACAGGCTGTCCTCGTGTTTATTTTGAGGCACAGACACATGCCCAACTGTTGGATTGGCACGAGAGCGCAGAGATCTTTAAAGCCTTAAATCAATGCAGCTCCATCAGGGTACTTACACCATTCCACCAACACGACTGTTGCCAATGTTGACACTAAAAATATTTTGCATGAATTGTCGACAAATTAACACCCTAAACAAATTCACTTTAGTCTGTATCGTGTCACAGCAAACGTTGATCTACTCACACAGTAGGTGACTGAAACCCTCCGCCCAACAATACCACTGAAACACTGAAAAGGCTTCACTTCATGTTTCGTTCCTCACCTTGGCGTCAAACGAGTTGTTGGCCAGGCGGTGATCCACCTCAATCTCTTCCTCTCTTATTCTACGGAAAGGTACATTCTGTCAGACATGGACAAGGACAAGAGTTCATGTGAGTTAATGTTCCTTACACGGTGCACCTTGGTTCATGCGGCGCTCTGTGTGTGTGCCTGTTTGTGTGTGCATTGACACACAGTGATTAATCATACCTTGACGTGGGCTTTGGGAAAAGTTTGTGGCGTCGTTATGACCTTCTTTGTTTTGGGGGTCTTTTCTTCCTCCTCCTCACTCTCAGAGGAGTCATCATTTTTACTCTTACCATTTATTCCTGCGTTACAAAAACAATATTGTTATTATCCCATTGAGGCAGTGGCTCCATGCATATTCAATTACATTAATTAAAGAAAAGGCTTAACACATTAGGCTTAATAGTTGGGATTGATATACAATCAAATGAAATCAGTGATGAACCTTTACTTTCGCAGTGTATGACAGGTAGGTTGACGGGTAGTGTGTCTGAGTTGGTGATTGACTGGGTCACTGTTATAGACTGCAGCCAATGAATAAACAAAGACTTTCAATCTGCGAGCACTCTAGCACACCAGGACAACGGGGCAGTGTCTAGGCGTGACTCTAGCCTCGCTTTAACAACTATATTTAATGGATTGGATGTCTTTATATTCTTACCGTTGGTGACGGGTGTGCTGGGGGCCGTGGCTGCCTTGGGCGCCGCCGCCGCCTCCTCCTCCTCTGAGGAACTGTCCTCTGAGGAGCTGCTGGCTTCTTTAGCCTTGGCCTTCGGGGTGCTCTTGGGAGTGACAGCCGGGGTGCTCTTAGCCGGCGTGGCCTTTGCCGGCGCCGCCTCTTCCTCAGAGCTGCTGTCGCTGGAAGACTCGGGCTTGGCTGCTGCTGCCTTGGCCGGGGTGGCCTTGGCCGGGGTGGCCTTAGCGGGGACCGCCTCTTCCTCAGAGCTACTGTCGCTGGAGGACGACTCCTTGGGCTTCGCTGCTGCCTTGGCCGGGGTGGTCTTTGCGGGGGTGGCCTTGGCCGGTGTGGCCTTAGCCTCCGTCTCAGAATCGGAGGAGTCAGAGCTGCTCTCTGCAGCCTTCTTCGCCGGGGCTGGCTTGGCTGCTGCAGGTGACTTTGCTGCAGGTGACTTGGCTGCCGGTTTGGCCGCCTCCTCCTCCTCTTCAGACGAGCTGTCGGAGCTGCTCTCTGCAGCCTTCTTCGCGGGGGCCGGCTTGGCCGCTGCAGGTGACTTTGCTGCAGGCTTGGCCTCCTCTTCCTCCTCAGAGGAGCTGTCGGAGCTGCTCTCTGCAGCCGCCGCTGGCTTTGCTACTGGGGTGGCCGGCTTGGAGGCCGCTGGTTTAGCTGCGGGCTTGGCCTTAGCAGGAGCTTCATCCTCAGAGGACGAGTCTGAGTCGGAGCTGCTCTCTGCAGCAGGCTTCACCGCGGGGGTGGCAGGCTTAGCAGCAGCAGGCTTGGCGGCGGGGGTGGCCGGCTTGGAGGCTGGTTTAGCCTTTGCAGGCTCATCCTCTTCAGATGACGAGTCTGAGCTGCTCTCTGCTGCCTTTGCTGGGGCTTTGGGTGTGGAGCTTGCGGCAGGCTTGGCTGCGGCAGGCTTAGCAGCGGGCTTAGCTGGGGCCTCGTCTTCAGAACTGCTGTCTGGATGGAGTATGAGTTAGTAGAAGATTTGATACCTGGGCAAATGCATCTGAATACATTGCATAACTACTTGAGAAGAGTAATTGAGAAGAGAGTGAGAGTTTGTTTAAAACATTTAGGAAAACACCCAATAAACAGATGACATTAAGGCTCACCTTCGCTGGATGAGTCCTTCTTGGCAGGGGCTGCCTTGGCTGGCGGGGTCTTGGCTGGAGTGGCTTTGGCTGCAGGCTTCTTCACCGCCGCCGCCTCCTCTTCATCCGAGCTGGAGTCCTCAGAGGAGGACTCTTTAGCAGGGGTGGCTTTAGCCGGCGCAGGTTTAGCTGCAGCGGCTTTAGCAGGAGTCGCCTTTGCTGGGGTCTTCTTCACCTCCTCTTCCTCCTCGGAACTCGAGGAGGAGGAGTCCTCCTTGGCAGGAGCAGCCTTAGCCGGGGTAGTTTTCACTGGGGTCTTCTTGGCTGCGGGCTTCTTCTTCTTCTCTTCCTCTTCATCAGAGCTGGAGTCTGAAAGGAGAAGCATGGAGCACTGTTTTATAAACACTTGTAACACGTGAGCTAGGTCCAACAGAGGGAGCCACCAAGAAGAGCAACGTCTTTACCTGAACTGTCAGAGCTGGCGGCCTTTTTCTTTGCAGGGGTTTTGGGTTTGGCCGGGGTGGTCTTGACAGGGGCCGGTTTGGCTGGGAGCAGAAGAGGGGCATTAGACAAGCTTAATCAAGCAAGCACGCGGCGCTGGCCATAAGACGCCATTTCTGTACTTTTCTCACCTGGTGCCTCCTCCTCCTCGTCGCTGCTGTCTGAGGAGCTGTCCTCCTTGGCCTTGGGTGGGGCTGCTGCCGCGACGGGGGCGGGTGGGGGGACAGCGCTGTAGGCTCCTAACCAGATAGAGCTGATCAGCATCAACAATGACACCAGTTCATTAGCACAACCGTCACAAAGAGCCAGAACACACCTGCTTTGGGCTTCTTGGCGGGAGGAGCCTCCTCCTCAGATGAAGAGTCCTCGCTGCTAGATTTTGCGGCTGCGGGTGTAGCAGGCGCTGCAGGCTTCTTAGGCGCTGGCTTGACCGCAGGCTAAAGGTAACACACTGGATTAGCTTGATGGCCAAGCTCCCAATGTTAAGTCTACGCTTGTTTTGTACGATAGCTCCACATAAAACGGGTCTGAATACACGTTTGAAAAAAAATCGAAACACAAAGGTTGGCCTGGAAGCGAACGGTACCTTTGCGGGTTCATCGTCCTCAGAGTCTGAAGAGCTGTCCTCGCTGCTGCTCTCTTTCTTCTTCGGTGTCGCTTTAGCCGCAACAGCAGCCTTCGGTGTTGTGGCTGCTGCAGCCTTCGGTTCTGTCAATCAAATCACACAAGATATAAATATAAAGCGCAGATGAACAAGATCAGCGGTTGTGCTGAAACAGCCACCAATACTTTGACCAACGTAATAATGTCTCACTCGTCGCAGGGGCTTTGGCGGCCTTCTCGTCCTCAGAGTCGGACTCCTCGCTGCTGGAACTGCTGTCCTTCTTCCTGGCTGCTGCTGCTGCTACCGCGGGAGACGGGGCTGGAGCCTACAGGCAGGCCACACAAAGTCATTCAACACCAAAGAACATAGATAAGGCTGCCATGGACAGAACAGTAAAACATCACGATGGACGGTGACATCGTCGTCGGGGGGTTAGTTACTTTATTTTACTAACCTAATGAATGACTCACGTAGGGGGAAAAAAAAAAAAAAAGTTTAATTAAACAATGGCGTTGGGTACCACTTCGCTTATATGGCAATTTTTGGATTTAGATCTGATGAGTGGACAGCCAAGGGACTGACGTTGTGTGCAAGATCTGCTCATGTGTGATCTGCGCAAAAGACGGGCAGATGACCAATCTACATGACCACTTGCGTGTGCGCCACGCAAAAGTTAATGGAAATGATGAACAAAATATCACAGAGCATTGAGCAGGATTGTGAACGTGTACAATTTACAATAGGCAAAATGTGTCGGCGTTGGCCAATTCATTTTTTTTTTAAATTAGGAAATTGACGCTGCGTGCGTCCTCCATTTAATTGAACATACACACACTAAAACAGATATTAAAGATATATATATTTAAATAAATATTTGGAAACGAAAATTCATGTTTTCCGCAGTGTGCCTCCCTGGTGTTGAGAGGGTCTGCAGGATCGCACTCTGCACAACCCAGTCAGTAAAGAAGTGAATGGTCTCGGTCATGTACGACTAGTAGTCAACACTGTCAAGCATCGGTGGTGATGGCAACTTTCTACGCCAAGTACAGGATGTCACGGAGGGAGGCTGCTGCTTCGCTGTATATTTTCTCCAGGTGCACAGTCATAGATTGGCGACGTGGGACGGTGTGTGTATGTATGCATTAGTTATATTCTCTATTTAATTTACAGAGCAATCCCTGCAAAGTTTTTAGGTTAACTATAGAAGAGATTAGGATTATTAGTGTGTGTCTGACTGACGGGGGGGGGGTGGGGGAGGGCGTGGCATCACAATGGTGGCTCTCCATCGTGATGTCGGTCACCCATCCGGCACAACCTTAACGAGTGCATCACAGATCTTTATAAATCAACACATTCCCTCAGTCTACCTTTGCAGGTGTGGCCTTGGCAGCTTTCTTTGCAGGTGGCGCCTCATCCTCACTGGAGTCCTCGCTGCTGCTGCTCGATGCGGCTTTGGCAGCTGCGGCTTTAGCAGGTACAGCCTTTACAACTACAAGAAAAAAAAAAAAGGGTAAGACCCTTAAAGTGCTTAAAATGTGTTCCTGGGTGATGCCGATGAAGCAGGGTTGAGGTTTACCTGCTGGAGTGGCCTTAGCAGCTGGGGCAGCAGCCTCCTCCTCATCGCTCGAGTCTTCACTACTGGAGCTTTCTGCAGCGGGCTTCGCTTTCTTAGCGGCAGGTCCGTTGGTGGCTTTGGCAGATCCGGGAATAGCCTTTCGTTTCTTCGCCTCTGGAGACCTAGTAATAGGAACAAGAACAAGGTACGATCTGGTGAAGAGGTGGTCAGCTTGAGTGCAACACGTTAATAATAATAATAATAATGGATTTTTCGAGCAGACTTATGACAAACAATGACTCTACATGCAACACTAACAAGGGTTTTTAGTAAGGTGAGGCCGTGACATACATATAGAACTACTATTCAGCGGTGTTATTAAAGGGGGAAAAAATAACTAGTTACTCACTTTGCCCAAAAGTTGTAGATGTCGACTAATCTCTCCTCATTTTCATCCTGCGGGTTCTAAAAGCAAAAGTAAAAACAGCATTATTAGTAATTGTACTTTGTGTACCGTGTTTGATTAGCCAGCATAGAGTATGTACAGATGCATGGTTGGTGACTTATTTGTAGTTAACACGCATCTTTAATATTCCAGTTAGGCGTTTTCCCTCCAAGTACTAGGCAGTATGCATTTATAAATAGTAGCGACTCATTAGCATACATAAATACAACACCAATACAAGTACATCCATCTACCCCTCGTGGAAACGTGTGCATGTAGCTAGCTTAGGAGTTACATCGCAGTCGCAACTCTTAAGTCGCGGCTGCGAGCGTCTTGCTGGCTCCGAAACAAGAGTCTTAGGCACGTACCACTTCAGTCTGCTTCAGAAACTGCTGGGCGGCCTTGGCGAATTTGTTCTCCAGCAGAAAGGAGTACACGAATTTATAAAGATCGCTGGGGACCGATTTATTCTCCGCCATCTTCACCACGTTAGGTCTGGAAGGAACGCGTCGTACTCACGTGTGGGCATCGAAGCTGGCGACAAGCGCATGTGCGCGAAGCCCCGGTCGCCCAGTTATGACGTCATCGACGGTTCTTTAAACACATTCGGATAACGATATTCGTTGAGTGTCAAATTGTAACCATAAATATATATAATAAAATCCGTGTTTTGCGGCGTTTTATGCATAGATTTTAATCGCACACGTTCTCACACGTTGTACATTTTATTATTTGTCAAAAACAGTGGCGCGTAGTTTATACGTCATCAACAACGGACGCCTTTGAACCATGGTCATGTCGTCTTGCGATTAGAATACTATATCATACATTTGAGTTCTGTTGGTTACTCCGTTGTTCTTTTCAAACAACCCGAACCATGCCGCGCTATGAATTGTCGCTTATCCTCAAGGTGATGCAGAGGCCCGAGACTGTGGCCACCCTGCGGCGGACGGTGGAGACCTTGATGGAGCGCGGCGCCGTGGTGAGGGACCTGGAGCACCTCGGAGAGAGACTGCTGCCCTACAAGATCTCCAAGCACAACCAGCGGCACGAACGCGGCGCATACTTCTTGATAGACTTTTACGCAGCGCCTAACATCTATAAGGGCCTGCTGGATCATTTGTACCGGGATGTGGACGTGGTGAGACCGACCCTCTTGAAGAAGGATGAGGTGGTGGCCAAAGGACCCTGCTGTGGGGACGATTCGTCCAAGTCCCAGACCGCCGTCAATAAATAGATGAATGTAAGCAGCTGCTAATGTGGATACACCGGCGCGTCAATGTGTAATTACTTCATCTGTTTTAACAGACGTACACCCTTACAGGCTACATGTAATGTTGAGATGAGTTGTTACACAGCAATTGAAATTATCAGTATGGTAGTTCCAAAGTGTGTGTGTGTGTGTGTGTGTGTGTGTGTGTGTGTGTGTGTGTGTGTGTGTGTGTGTGTGTGTGTGTGTGTGTGTGTGTGAGAGAGAGAGAATCCATTGTCAACCTTGCAAGGAATATGTCACTTGTGTCCTTTTTAATGTCATGCTTTGCTTTGAGTGTGGTCTTCTGTATAGGCCTACCTATAGCCCTAACTTGTTGTTGTTTTACAGGTGTGACCTCTAGAAGACCCATCACGTGATCATTTGCTCTGTTGCTTCCTTTCGTACACCATTGTTGCTGGAATTGGATGTTGTTATAAATAAAAAATATTTTCTATTTAAATTAGCTGAATCCATGTATTCTTTTATGTTTTGTGTTTTATTTTCTCTGTTGTATTGTGTGAGTGCTGGATATTGTAAGTTAACTAAATATTATAATTCTTAAATATTGACTGTTCCTACAACAAGGTTATACGATTTTGTGAAGTTGTTATTTTAGTTTTCCGGCTGAGTGGCTGTCTCTCTGCATGGTCATTACCTTTTATGACTCACAGGGCTTTATTGTACGAGCGGTTACTTTAATCTGAGATTACAGGAACCAAGATCCACCTGCTATTCTGCATTTTGCCTGTAAATTGAGAAAGTCCAAGAAACAATTGGTATCTTAAAATGATTTTCAAGGAATTTGACCTTGTTATGTAACTGTACAATTGTAAAAACGTGACAGAATAGGACAATCTACCAACTAAATAAACCTTTTAGGATACATAAGTTTGGAGCAGTTTGGGAAAAACCAAAAAGCACCAAGTTCTAATTGAACAACCCCTTTGATATAGATACCCCTCACACCAATCCTCACAATATTTTCAGAATGGAATATATACTTTGTTAATGGGCCTAATCTAACGTTTAGTATGAAGAATACATCATTAAATTAATAGTTTGTTTTCTTTCTGCATAAAACCAGACAGACTAGGCCTACTGTAAAATGCTCAACGTGTCTGTTGATTCTTAATGAACTACAAAACCAGTGCAGCAATCGTTCAAAGAAGTCACAGCGCTTTTAGAGTATAAAAGCTCTGTGATCTTTATGAACAAATTAAAATAAATTAATTCCTACGAAAAAGCATGGAAACATTTTATTTTAATTTCCGTTCATTATGCATGCGTATCACGTGCGATCGAGTCATTCAATCATTCTCAAACTAAAATAGGGATACAAGAGCAAGAGCATGGAACAAGAGCAAGTGAGCAAGAACAAAAGTGATGAGATCACACACTCCATGGCGCGCGCCCCCTCACAGAGGGAGCGGGAGCGCGCGTCACATGTCTCCAGACGGTGAGCCGTCATAAAAGCAACAAGGCCTCCGTGCTGCATCGCAGAGCCCTCGTCCATCCCGAAACCGACATTCAGCACCTTTCAGCAGCCCAACATTGCGCAGTCATGCTGCTTCTAGCTCTGCTTTTCGTGTCTTCAGGTAATATGAACTGAGTTTGATTATTCTGTGACGCTTCAGAAATAAAATACATTTATAAACGTGTGGTTGCGTAGGCCTACAGGGCTGTAGTGGTAAAATCAGAGGTGGGTAAACTCTGAATTCTGTGATCAGATGGACCACGATGCAGTAAGGCAGACCGCGCGGCGTATATATTTTGTACCATACCGGACCTGTGACATCAGTGTCAAAATTGTTGGTTATGGTTATGATGATATTGTGGTTATTGTTTAATGTTCATTTTGTGAAAAGAAATGTGGGATGGGATACTACCTGCAGTCTATTACCCAATGTTTTTATCCAATCCACATGTGTGGCCATTAGACTGTACCAATTACTACTGAGTGCTCTCTCGTGCCTTCACAGTCACTATATCCAATTCTATCCTCCTCTTTCTCCTCCCTCTCTTTGACCTCCTGTTCCTCCTCTCTCATCACTGCCTGTCTCCACTGCCTGTAAAATAAATTGTATTGGAGAATTATGCCCTGGGTACACCTGAGGGGTATTCCATCAACCAAGCTAAACGCAAAGCCGGGCTTATTTTGCTTAGCCTGGCTTTTTTCAGCTAGTGTTGCGTTCCATTAATGTGGCTTAAGGGAATCTCCGCTAAGTAACCATGGCAATTTTTCCGATCAAACTAACCTGGTCGGGAGTTGTGTTATCCTTAATATACACTATTCTATGTAATGGTGTTTAACCTGCATGTTGCTCTTTAACTGTCAGGCTAACTTGAGCGGTGTTTCAGAGAAATCCATCTGTCAGCAACAAGTGTACCATCAGAAGGTTCCGCCAAACCTATCCTCACAATTTTGTCATAAATGTACATATATGAAGTAGGCCTAGGCCTACAAACTGCGTATATTTTCACTAAGGGTCTAAGATGAAATGATGCAAATGAAATAATTCAATTAATTGCTATCTATTGTTACTGTGGCTATTTTTTCAACACATTTTTACACTAATCTATGTATTCTCGCGTAATCAGGAATCAGCGGCTGGGTGAATTAATACGCGCGACCCGAGTTCGCGTCCAGAGTTTCTCATAGTGCTTTGGCGTTGGCTTCATTTTGTAATTCCCTTTATTAATTTTATTAATTCAGATTGCCGATTTTTGTGCCAGGAAGTGATGGGCAAAAATAACCTAACGGAGACATTAAAATCTAACGAACACAACACACCATACCACACATTCAAGAGGGTCAAGATGACCCCCGAGCCCCCCTATCAGTCTGCGGAGAACACTCTGCCACAGCTGGATGGCGAGGACACACATATCACACAGAAAGACAACACAACCCGGAGGCTCAGGGACAAGAGAACCCTCGATAACCCACACAAAGTCTAAGCTAGGAAAGAACTATAAGTTTCACATGCACCGGATCACGGGTGCTCTTCTGAAGCAGAACTTCCACGGAAGTGGACTGAATACTGAATCAGTATTACCTTTGCCACTTTACTCAATAAATCCGAGGCCCTCGTGCTGACAGACTTTATTACCTCTCCGTCTCATTTTATCTGGTCAAGTAACTAGGCAGACTGTTTTTCCAAACAGAAGCCTCCCTGTTTCTATTAATGGTTACGGTGTTCCCTTTTTGAGTTATTATATGCTTGTACTCCTCATAGACCACCACAAGCATCTGTTCGCCGCTGCAAAGATCCCGCTCGGTCCTTTTCGGACATTTGATCCATGATTCGACATTCACGGTTATGGGCTGGTTACATATCTCGTGAACGCGCGTAATCCAGGATAACGTTAGCCTGGCTTGAACTAACCTGAGGGGTGTTCCACAAAGCCGGTTTTATCACTGACCCAGGGTTAGCGGCAACCTTTTCCGTTCCAAAATGAGCACGGTATGTAAGTTGCTATATAAACATATGCTCTCAATCAAACCTGGTCGGAGCAGGTTTTGCGCAGGTTAAGTTTGGAAGATAACCCGGTTTTGCTCAGAGTAGGCTATTTAAACCCGCGTTTATCGCAGCTTTTACGTGTTCGCCTGTTGATATCGGAGCGCAAATAATTCGTGCAATTCACAGAGAGAGATTAATTAGACCACGGCTCGACATATTGTCCTTTCCGGATGACTTTTTGCTGGAGAGATAGTTTTTCACGTGATTCTTTGATATATTTAAATAGCCTTCTCCAACCCTACATTGCAAATGTTACCAATCGTGGATCTGCCCTCAGTTCACTACAAACAATTTGCATAGCTTTCCGTTTTTTGCGATGGGTAGCTTTTTGTACATTGTAGCTGAGCACATAGGCAAAGCTACCGTCTGCCGCTCAGTGCGTCTGTCTTGCGCTGAAGCGGTTGTTGCGTAACTTCATCGTTTTTCCAGGCCATAAACCCACGAGACGCATTAAAATGGAGTTTCACCAACTTGCAGGTCAGCATTATCTACTTTAAGTGTTCCCAAATGGCTCCGAAATTATCCTTGTTGACTTTTCATCTGGGTGTTATATTTCAGGATTAGGCTACCTAATGTATTGGGTGCATTGATGGCACACATCCAATGTGAGCAATACATTTCAACAGGGTGCGTTGCATTATGAACATATCATAGACCTCATATAATTGTTGTGCTTGTGCAAGATAGCTCAAAGTTTGTATTCGATCGCAGGGCAATTCGATGGGGATCTCCTAGGAGATCGAGGGTATCCATGCCTCCCGACGCTCATCACCCCGTACCCTAACCCCGCTCCTGGACCTCAGACAACATTTAACCTGGCACACAGCAGAACCCGCGTTAAGATTGAAAATACATTCGGGATATTGAAGTCCAGATTCCAATGCCTACGTGGACTAAGAGTTTGTCCGGAACGGGCATGCGATGTAATTGTTGCATGCGCCGTCCTCCACAATATAGCCACTCTGCGCAAAGAGATGCCGCCCCCCTTTGACCCGTTCCTCGAGGAGGAACACATTCCGCAAATGTTTGTAAGGGCTGACAAAGGATGCGAGACCACATTTGCAGAAATCATTTCAATAAAAAAAAAAAACCACACCAAACACTTTTCTTCCATCATTTTTATTCTTTAGTTGCTGAGGGAGGAAAAAGAATAATTAGTAGGCATACCTTGAATAGCAATATCATCATCGTCCACTTTGAATTTCTACTCGAGATCGGTAAAATATGCGGCCCGTTTCGCCATTTTGATCAGGATTTCCATGATCCATACATCACGTCTTTATAGGTTTGCCGTGAACGCGCACAACCCTGTGTTAACCAACCCCGTGTTGATTGAACTAATTCATAACCTGTGCTGTGGAACCGACAGCTCTGGGTTAGTCGGCACAGGATCAATCAACCTAGAGTTCAGCGTTAACTCTGTTTGTTAAACCTCCGTTCTTGGAACACCCCACTGGTTAGTATCAGTTAGCTGTGGTTCGTTAGCCCCTCTGCTGGAGCTGAATAGCTCCAGTATGACAGTGATCTAATGATCAGAGTTTGGACATTACCTCTAATTAATAATTGAATCGTCTTCCTAAAAGTGGACTCTTTGGATGAACCCATTGTCAAACTTGCCAGGAATACGTCACTTGTGTCCTTTTCAAGGTCATGCTTTGCTTTGAGTGTGGTATTCCGCCTAGCCCCAACTTGTTGTTTTAGGTGTGACCTCTAGCCACACATTGCGTGATCATTTGCTCTGTTGCTTCCTTTCGACCACCATTGTTGCTGGAATTGGATGGATTTCGACCGGTTGCAACTTGCAAGTCCGACACGTTAACTCGAGACTATCGCCCTGTTTTCAAATCCATGGTCAATATTCAATTAAAATATGTTACGCTTAATACTACTTATACATTCAACAGATCGCCGATTTTTTTTTGCCAGGCAGCCTCCCTGTTTCTATTAATGGTTACGGTGTTCCCTTTTTGAGTTATCATATGCTTGTACTCCTCATAGACCTCCACAAGCAGCTTATGTTCGCCGCTGGAAAAGATCCCGCTCGGTCCTTTTCGGACATTTGATCCATGATTACATTCACGGTTCTGGGCTGGTTACATATCTCGTGAACGCGCGTAATCCAGGATAACGTTAGCCTGGCTTGAACTAACCTGAGCACGGCGCGGCTGAACTGCGTTGATGGAACGGCTTAAGCCTCAAGTGGAAGTTGGCGCTAGTTCTAACCGAGCTTAATCAACTAAGTGCCGCTTTCGTTAGCGCCTTTGATGGAATACCCCTCTGGTTAGTATCAGTTAGCTGTGGTTCGTTAGCCCCTCTGCTGGAGCTGATTAGATCCAGTATGACAGTGATCTAATGATCAGAGTTTGGACATTACATGTAATTAATAATTGAATCGTCTTCCTAAACGTGGACTCTTTGGATGAACCCATTGTCAACCTTGCCAGGAATACGTCACTTTTTTTTTAATGTCATGCTTTGCTTCGAGTGTGGTCTTCCGTATAGGCCTACCTATCCCAACTTGTTTTAGGTGTGACCTCTAGAAGACATTGCGTGATCATTTGCTCTGTTGCTTCCTTTCGTACAACATTGTTGCTGGAATTGGATGTTATAAATAAAAAATATTTTCTATTTAAATGAGCTGAATCCATGTATTCTTTTATGTTTTGTGTTTTTTTCTCCGTTGTATTGTATGTGCTGGATATTGTAAGTTAACTAATTATTATAATTCTTAAATATTGACTGTTGCTACAACAAGGTTATACGATTTTGTGAACTTGTTCTTTTAGTTTTCCGGCTGAGTGGCTGTCTCTGCATGGTCATTACCTTTCATGGCTCACAGGGCTTTATTGTACGAGAGGTTCCTTTTAATCTGAGACAGGAACCAATTACCAATTGTGAAAACGTGACAGAATAGGACAATCTACCAAGTAGGCTAAATAAACCTTTTAGGATACATAAGTTTGGAGCAGTTTGGGGAAACAATCCCTTTTATATAGATACCCCTCACAACAATCCTCACAATATTTTCAGAATGGATTCCATTCTGAAAATATTGTGAGGATTGTAAATACTCTGTAAATGGGCCTAATCTAACGTTTAGTATGAAGAATACATGGAAACTTTTTTTAAAAAATTTCCGTTCATTATGCATGCGTATCACGTGCGATCGAGTCATTCAATCATTCTCAAACTAAAATAGGGATACAAGAGCAAGAGCAAGAGCAAGTGAGCAAGAACAAAAGTGATGAGATCACACACTCCATGGCGCGCGCCCCCTCACAGAGGGAGCGGGAGCGCGCGTCACATGTCTCCAGACGGAGTCACCTGACGGTGAGCCATCATAAAAGCAACAACAAGGCCTCCGTGCTGCATTGCAGAGCCCTCGTCCATCCCGAAACCGACATTCAGCACCTTTCAGCAGCCCAACATTGCGCAGTCATGCTGCTTCTAGCTCTGCTTTTCGTGTCGTCAGGTAATATGAACTGAGTTTGATTATTCTGTGACGCTTCAGAAATAAAATACATTTATAAACGTGTGGTTGCGTAACAAACCCGGGGTTGCTTAGTGCGACAACACGACGCGTTGGGTCGATACTTGGGTTATATTATAAGTAATAAACGTATATAAACTACAGATACATATAATTACTGGTGTTCAATTGAACACCGAGACGTGTGGTTAGTGAAGGGAAGCCGTGGCCGTAGCACAGCCGATGTTGTGGTTTAGGAAGCTAAAATAAGCTAACTTGTTTTGTTTTCCTCAATCTTTTGCTCTGTTGACATGTTGCATCGCTAAGTATTTTTTATAATTCTTGTATATTTTTAGTCTCTGGAGACTTTCGACCTCAAAATAAGTTGTCTAGTTAATATTTCCTTAATGGTTTCGTTGGGGGAGCTGGTTAGTATCAGTTAGCTGTGGTTCGTTAGCCCCTCTGCTGGAGCTGATTAGCTCCAGTATGACAGTGAACTAATGCTCAGAGTTTGGACATTACATCTAATTAATAATTTAATCGTCTTCCTAAACGTGGACTCTTTGGATGAAACACGTTTTATAAGCGGAGGATCGTTACATCGCTGAGTGGTTTAGCTGCAGGAACGACATTCCCACAATACAGGAAGTGTCGCTTCAACAATAATGAACCTTAGGTTAGCCAGAATCTTAGAAATTGTTATTATATATATATTAAACCAAACGAGGTTACATTTTAAAAAATGTTTGGGGAAAAAAAATGACTTGATGCAGTTTGTTCTTTTGTGACTCCAAATTAGCTTGTTTTTTTTATTTTTTATCTCTGCTATGCTCAGCTGTAGAACCAATGTGGCTTTCTTATAAGATGTCCCACACGGTGAAGTATTTATATTATGTGCGGTTGTGTGAAAACGTTAATGTTCTATGAACATTGTAAGAGGAAAAATCACATGTCGTTTATCATTCTGAAGTTTTTTGTCTTCATTCTGAAACTGGTGGTTCAGATGAGACAAGATTTACCTTGACTGACGAGGATGCCTTGTTTAGAACATGCAGAGAAAGTCTTATGGACTCTAACTCTTATGGACTTTAACTCTTATGGACTTCTTTTTAAGCTTAGGGCTAAAGCAGACCTATATTCTACTATATGCTGCTTCCTTATATTTACCTTTTTTAATCATTGTGAGAAGTTATTTATTCTCATCAATTTGCAAACCATAAAGTTTATCCCTGCCCCTCTTTTTGAATTACAAGGAAGATGGGTAGTTCCTTTTTTTTATTGTTACATCCACAAATTAGAAGTTTGTAATTTGTGTTAAAGGTTTTTCTATGGATACTTCTCTTTATGAAATGGGAACCAATCTTGTTTAGAAGTGGTCATGTGAGCTTTGCTTTTGCTTTGTTGACTCATGCATGAACCTGCTTCCTCTTAATCCTTCAGTAGCCATCATATGACAATGTACAACTTTGTACTTATCTGCTATCTGGATAAAAAACAAACATACTATTTGCACATCATGCATACGGTCAATGTTTCTCCAGGGGTTACATAGCCAGAAATGCATGCATATGAACCTGAGTTTGTTTCTCTATTTCAAAAAAAAACACAACAACACCCTGACTGCTGCTGAGGTAGGGTTTTAGCTCATCTGGTTCTCTGACTCAGTACACTGAAAAGCCTGCATGAGTTTCAAGCTGTTTATCTCCCTCTGACTTTCAGCGGTCGCCACCCCCTTGCTCGGCAAGGAGCAGTGCGCTCGTGGACCACCCTACTGGTGTCAGAATGTCAAGACCGCGTCAATCTGCGGTGCAGTGACCCACTGCCAGCAGAACGTGTGGAACCAGCCCCAGATGGTGGGACACATAACCACATAACATTATAGCTGTGATAAAATGATGGGCGTGCCCCAGTTTACCAAGTGTACCTCGTGTTGAACAGAAGTACCTTACTGTACTGACAGCGATATATGGTTTCACTTTCTTATGACAAAGGTACTTATTGTAAGTTGCTTTGGATAAAAGCGTCTGCTAAATGTAAATGTTGAATACCAGTGTATATGTAGTGGCTGTGGTCATTTGATACATATATGGGCTTGCTTCTCCATCTCTCTTTAAACTATCAGGATTATTTCTGAATCCTTGTGTATTAACTACTAACCGACTGAACAGTGTTTGTTTATGATGTGCTGCAGTCGTTCTGAAATGCTTGTGGTTCATGTTGTAGAAAGCAGTGCCATGTGACCTGTGCAAGGAAGTGTTGATGGTGGTGGAGCAGCTGCTGAAGGACAATGCCACTCAGGTGAGATGGGCAAAGTGTCCCTCTGACCACACCTGGAGTTAGTCAATGACCAACGTGTGAGATTTGTTTAATTTTACAAACTGGGAAGTACAAAAGGAGTCTTGACGACATAAAAAACGGATTTCAGGCGGAGGTCCTCGGCTACTTGGAGAAGGCATGCCAGCTGATCCCTGACAAGAGTTTGGCTGATGAGTGCAAGGATTTGGTGGACAGCTACTACCCCATCATCATTGGGATCATCACCGGAGAACTGGTGAGTAACGCACAAGGCCACCATACAAGGCCGGCTGGGACCAAGAGGAACTAGCCGGCCTTGTTTGTAGCTGCTTGGGCCTCTCGCTCAAGAATGCCTGCAGGTGGTCTGCGGACATGGGGTGTCGAACCACGAACCCCCTCATTTGAGAGTCAAATACTAGACTACCCATCCCCCTGTATTTCCAATAGGAATCGGAAATAAACCATAACTTGAAATAGTCCTAGTCTAGCATTGCAGCCCTCTTGACACATGAGTGAATATGATTATTATTATTTTTTTTTTTACATCAATTGGGATGAAAGCGGGGGCACTTAAATGAAAAGAGAAGTGTCTGTGAGGGGAAGTGAAGACCGTTGAATCAGGGCCATTGATGGAGAAGTGAGTGGGGCGTCTTCATGGGAAACAGTGACACTGTTGTGTAACGCTGCGTCTGCACATGATGTGTGTGTGTGTGTGTGTGTGACTCCACTCACTTTTGCTCTAGTATCGGCAACGGTTGATTAAATGTCTGTTATTATTTTCTTTATAAAGGGTATTTGTCCTTCAATATTGAACTAGAATTCTGGTTGTTATTTAAGCAATAGATCACGACTGTGGCATGTTCTCATTATACTTTTAACAAATACAAAAATGTAGTCCTGCCTGCAAAGTGCGCGGCGGTTGCTATGCAACACACTGTAGCGTCCTTCAGAGGGAAGGCTAGAGACGGTAGCTTGGTTCGCCTACTATCAAGCAGTTCACTCACTGTGTGCTTATTGCTTTACAACATTTCCACCCTCTTCATCAATCAACATATTTTTAGGCTTCAGTGAACTATGCTATTGCTTCTATATATAAACAAACAGTTCAAGTTAGGCGCGGAGTGATACGGAACTCCATAAACTGTTAGGAACCAATCAGATTGCTTTATTTAAGCCACCCGTTTTATAATATACAGTAATGTCAGCCAGACATTGCTTCGTTGAGGCTCATCTAATATAGCCCTTTAATATGATTTCATTTAACATTTTATTGTTAACATGATGCCACTCGTCACACTATTTATTATAGAGCAGCACAGTGCACTAAAAAATCGGACTGTTTTATTACCAGAGTCCGCAGACATGACGCCACCGGGTCCGTCGGTCTTTTGCGAGTCTCACCTCATGGCTCCGTGTTTTCAGGAGGATCCCAGTGTGGCCTGCGCGGCCATGGGGCTGTGCCGCTCCCAGCAGCTGGTTATGGCTCAGTACCGGAAGCAGATCCAGTCCAATGAAATCCCTCAGCTGGACCTGGCCCAGAATGCCTCCCCCTTCCTCCTCAACGTGCCCCAGCTCCTGTTCCCCCAGGAGTCTCCCAAACAGGAGGCCCCCAAACCGAAGGCCGCACCTCTGGTATGCAACCCACGGTTCCACCTGACTTTCCATTGCAGCCGTACCAGTCGTGTGTGTGTGTGTGTGTGGTACATTTATTCGATTGGGCCTGGTCTTGTATCTTCAGGAGGATGCCGACGTGTGTGAGGACTGCGTCAAGTTCCTGACCGACGCCCAGCAGCAGGCCAAGGCCAACGAGACCTTCGTCAACTCTCTGATCGAGCAGATCGAGAGCCAGTGCGAACTCCTGGGCCCAGGAATGTCTGATCTGGTAAGTCCTGGAGTTTAGTCCTGGAGTTTAGTGATATAATTTATGACATATTGTTTGTTTCTCTGTATGATGACTCTGCATTTTGGGTTTTTTCTTTGCAGTGCAAGCAGTACATCAGCCAATACGCCCCACTTATTATCCAGCAACTCATGTCTATGGTAGGTCTTTGTCTGCTTTCGTTTTTTTTCTTTAAAATTGTACTTGTGCTTATTCGGAAATACCCCCAGTTGATCTAAATAAAATGGTTCCTGGTACTAATGGCGCTATGAATAATCTGTTGTGACATGAAGCCCATACTGTTACTGCAAGACCCCTTCTCCCTATGCCTATCTTTATTTTAATTCTTACATCTCTTTAATCACTTGTGTTTGTTTTGAACATTATTTTCACACCCATCTGTTCATCTGTCTTCCTGCTCTGTTTCCTCCCGCCTGGGCTCATGTTTGCTGCTTCCCAGGAACAGGTAGGTCTCTCTGTGGTCAGCCTCTGCTTCCCCCGTTTGGCTCTCGCTTTCTCTTCCCTTGAACATTAGCGCAGCTCCCCCCATGAACCTGCATGAGTTTGTTTTGACTGTAACCTACTAAACCTAACCCTCCCTACTCATACCGATTTTGAATAAACAGTGGTTTACTAATTCTGATTAACTGGACCTAGATTGTGGGTCAATAACGGG
This sequence comes from Micromesistius poutassou, assembly GCF_964030765.1. Taxonomy (NCBI): domain Eukaryota; kingdom Metazoa; phylum Chordata; class Actinopteri; order Gadiformes; family Gadidae; genus Micromesistius; species Micromesistius poutassou. The sequence continues at coordinate 2,074,707 of NC_140277.1, read as the reverse complement.
TATATTTGTATTTAAGTGAGTCTGGGATTACTAACTGTTTGGATTGTTTGTAAGTTCATCACGGCATTGGGTCATTTTTGAAGTGATAAAATGTGTGCCTCAAGAATAATACATTTCACCATTTTAACTGCATGCTGCTGCGCCTTCTCGGTTGGAGAGAGATGGAGATGTAAAGGCCATTTGTCTAACTAACAAAGTGGGGCGTGGCTCCTTGCATGATTGGTTGCCTGTAGTTTATTTAAAGGTACTCTTGACTTGGTGAGGCATGTCAACTTCTGTGGTGACTTCAATGTTTTTATGACTCCTGTCCACAGGAACCCAGGGATGTCTGCACCCACGTAGGCTTCTGCTCAGCCTCCATCAAGTCCACTCCCATGATGAAGCTCCAGCCCGCCAAGGCCGTTCCTGCTCTGCTTTTCCCCGCCACCAAGGTGGACTCGGCAGTCAAGCAGGCCAAGGTAAGTCCGGTGATGGTCGACGTCGATGGCTCTCCTCATGAGACACACCTGGACCTTAAGGAACTGAAAACGGTGTGGGTGTGTCAATGGAGCCATGTTTTTAAAAGTTAATATTTTAAATCTGACCCGCCATTAAATGTCTCTGGCAGGGTTGGTCTAATAAAATATGCAATCGTCCACAATAAGACAGTGTTCTTTGACAGTGTTTTCCTGTACAAATACAGTACTACAACAAAAAATGGGTTTGTGATTACTTGACACAGTTGTGTGTCTGATTATTTCAGAGTTGTATGTGACACCCTCTGCTGGTTATTTTATACATTGCCGTTTCTCCTCCAGCCCATAGTTCGTGCCAAGGACTCCCCCCAGTGTGCCATCTGTGAGTTTGTGATGAAGGAGGTGGAGGGCATGCTGGAAGACGAGACCACCGAGGTGAGTTTGTGTCCTTGTCATGCGTGTCTGCAGCACCTCCATGTAGGTGTGGGTCTGACTTGTTTTTGCTGATCTTATCAGGCGCAGGTGATTCATGCCGTGGAGAAGGTGTGCAATATCCTGCCCGCAACCCTGACTGCTCAGTGCAAAGACCTGATCGAGGCCTACGGCGAGGCCATCATCGAGCTGCTGGTCCAGCAGGCCGACCCCAAGACCATCTGCACCGTGCTGGGACTCTGCAAGGGCGCCCACCGCAGCCTTACGCGTGAGCTGCCATCTCCTCCTGGTTTTGTTCTGAGGTTAAACAGTTAAAACGTTGAATACATTTTAAAAAGGTGACTCATCCCGCGGGCAGGATAGTCATGTGGTTAGGGTTGGTTTGAGTCCCAGCTGAAAGGTAGAGGGTTTGATTCCCTATGTCTAGCTAAGCCTAGTGTAGGACGCCTAATGTTTCTTAATCATGTCTAGCAAGTTGTGTTGGCTAAATGTCAAAGGAAATGCTTTCAGATTTTTTTTTTTTTTGTGGCGTAGAATTCATAAACTGGATAATATTTGACATGTAAATTTCTTCTCAATCCAAACTTTGAGTGTATATGTAAATCAAAAAGCATAAGTGTATTTGATCTGCAGCAGCGTTGGACCTGGCGAGCTACACGACGGGCGGCTACTGCGACGTGTGCAAGATGGCCGTGCGCTACGTGGACGGGATCCTGGAGCAGAACGCGACCGAGGCCCAGATCGAAGCGGCCGTGAGGAAAGTGTGCAACTTCCTCCCAGACGCTGTGCAGACGGAGGTGTGGTGCCTTGACCTTATCGTTCCTCCTTTTGTTGACTTTTCTTGTCTGTATGTACCTAGTTCTGATTCAGACTCCTCCTGTGTCTACAGTGTGACCAGCTGGTTCAGCAGTATGAGCCCATGCTTGTGCAGCTGCTCCTCCAGATGATGGACCCAGACTTTGTGTGCATGGTGAGGACTGGGACTTTGTAACCTGAAACTATGATTTTTATTTATATATTTTTTTCCTCTGAGATCAATGTAAATTGCTCGTCCGTGTTTAAAGGCATTTATAACCGGGACACTTGGGTTGGTGGAAGTTCACCCACACGATCAATTGAGTCATGATGCTGGGCCTGTTGTGCAACTACTTGTGGTTTGCCATGCTGAGTCTGTCGTGGTGGTGTTTAACAGAAAGTGGGAGCGTGCCCAGAAGCGGTGCAGAAACTCCTGGGGGCGGAGGAGTGCAGCTGGGGTCCTGCATTCTGGTGCAAGAACATGGAGACGGCGAACCGCTGCAATGTGAGTAGTGGGGCAACAGCCCGGGCAATCCTTTAGCAGTCAGAAGTCTGTGGGTGTGGGGCTGGGTTCTAACCTGTGGGCTTTTGTCTTTCAGGCGGTGGCTCACTGCAAGCGTCACGTTTGGGTATAAACGATGAGAAGACTCTGGAAAAGTCCACTTTGTGTCTTTAGGGAATAAAGATGAAACACTGTAGAGCTGCTTTCAATTTTAATCTTTTTTTTTTTTTTTTTAATTTTTATCCCAAGTCTTCATCACTTTGTTTTTGAAATGCCTTGAAGCGTTGCGGGAAGGTTTGGGTGGGAATGGCGTTTAATGTGGAGGCTTGCATAGTTGTTTTCTCTTTGATTGATGGGACCGTGGGGTAGGAGTTTGGAGCTGACCTTCTTGCAGTGTGTGTGTGTGTCCGTGTCCGTGGGAGTATTCTAAAGAAAAGGCATGTATTTCTTGTGACCACAACTCTCCTTATAGCTGGCTTCTTGCTAAGCTAATTAACAATGTTTAGGGTCTGAGGTTTTAGCAGTTCAACTGAATCTGATCCAAGAGTTAACTTGATATTTTGTAGAAACTACACCTGTTTATATTCGTTGTCCAGCCCTGATGTTGCATATGGTAATGTTGACACAGCCCCCCCTTCAACTCCTGTCTGTCTCTGTATTTTAGATTTCTGACTTACTGTAAGAATCTTGTGGTTAATCAGTGGTGGTGTCTTGAGGAATGTCAGGAGATTGGTTTAAAATTTAACACTTGAATTAAAATCATTGGATTGGACTTTCAGAATATTTTCTAACACTTTGACCATTGTCTGATTTCATACAAAAACATTGCTTTAAGAATGTGTGGACAAATTTTTATGTTTAACAGCTTTTATGTGCAAAGTGTTCTTTGACCCTAGGGACAGAAGGCTGCTTATCTAAATCTGGATGTGGGTCTGTTTCAGTTCACTGGGGGGGGGTTAGCTAACCCAGCTGCAGCTAAGGGTGCAGCTGAAAGTTGGTTACAAAATGAGGGCATTACAAGTACAGAAGTTATGAACTGTATTTACAAATGGACACTTGGTACTCCAGTACAGTGAGTTGTACCAGAACTAAACTTAAGACCATTTAAATCCAAGTAAGAATCACGATAACAAAGAATGACTTTGTACTTAATATTTTATCAAACTTGTTCAAGTACATGTCGATCATTAAGACATAACCCCACAAAATATGAAATACTGAACATTGAAATGTGCCAACATTAAGTATAAATGGCATAGCATAGCCTGGCTCTGCCCGCCTCTGTACTTCTGCTCAATTTTCATTTCCCTTCAGTACTACGTCTGGGTTTGCGGTATATTCGCAGTTTTCTGCAGCCAATTTTTTGGCCGTCCAATCAGCAAACAGGGAGTGGCTGAGAACGTTGAGGTTGTGCGCTAGTTTGAGTTGTTGTCAAAGTCAGCAATTGGTTATGGCAGATCTAATAGTTTCAAACTCCAGACACCCGCCTTCAAGTGAGTTAACGTTTATCAATGGAGAAAGGCCAGACTCTGTGCAAATGAAATGAAGTACAATATTCTGGTAGGACCAGGCTAATAGGAGCAGATGATATAAATGGATTCTGTAGTTTGACTTTGTGCTGAATTCCCAGTCATAACTTAAATTATAAGGCACTCTGTCTATATACCATGAATCTGCAACAAAATAACAATTAAACTATATACACACGTGCTAAAAAAAAAACAGTTGTTCCATTAAAGTCCAGCAGGGGGTGCAACAGCACCATTTCAGAACAGCTCGTGTAAGTACGAGTCCGCACTTGCATTTTTTCAAATACCGTGTACGATGACCACTGAGAAGGCAGAGCCCACCGCCAGCCCCAGGGTGAGGAAGAAGGACATGACCACGCCCGTGGCCTCGGCCAGTTCCCGGGGCACCACCTTGGGGCCGTAGATCATGGGCAGGGTGCCCAGGTAGCCGTTGGAAAGGCCCAGCACGCAGTTGAAGACGATGGGGTAGAGGTCGTTGGCGAACAGCACCGTGTGCAGGTGGTCCCGCGGCTGGTAGTTGCAGAACATGAAGAGGGGCAGCAGCAGGGTGCGGCAGAGCACCAGGGCGGGCAGCACCATGCTGGTGGGGCCCGGCGCCTGCAGCCAGGCCGTCACCTGCCGCCCGCAGAAGTCGGCCGTCTGGTAGAGCAGGAAGGAGCTGAGGGGCACGAAGTAAGTGGTGGTCCAGGGGCTTCCAGAGGCCTTGTCCACCGACTGGATGCCCGAGGAGAGGGCCGGGAACACCATGATGGACACGGAGAAGACGTAGAAGACACTCAGGCCCAGCACCCACACCTTCCTCAGGATGGGCAGCAGCGGGGGAACGGAGACGCTGCCGGTGGCCGGGGGCGGCCCCCCGGGGGCCCCCGCATCGAGGCAGGGCCCGCTGCACTTGGCCAGTGACATGTAGTGTCTGAGGAGTTAAAAGAGGGAGTACTTTATTAGGAGGAAGTGTGGTTATAATAGCAGCAGTAATCTGGGATATAGCAGAGAGCATCCAGGGGGGGGGGGAGGCGGCTAAGGGCCTGGGGGGCAGGAAAACAAACTGCAAGGGGCGGAGTTACGCCTTGTTTCCTGTTTCACTACAGTAGCTTTCAGAGTAGCTTTCAGAAGGGGACTGTGTGTATTTCTACAGTGGTCATTCTACCCATTGTTGTTTTGAAACCTTTACAGAGACCTTTTTGCATCGTACTCCTGCTGGCTGAGTTTGCGTTGGCCAGTTACGTGCCTAGAGAGCCCTGACTCAAGCCACAGGATTGGTCGAAACAGGAAGTGAAAGAATGTGGAACGTGATGTTTGACGAGATTCTATCTAGTCTGTCATCAGACTTACGTAGTTTTTATTATTGTCTGATTTGTGAGATTATAAGAGCAGCAGATAATATAAAAATATATATACATATATAAAGAGATAAGTCTCAATAAAAGAATGAATAATGCAAAAATATAAGAAAAAATAAAGGGAAATATCTTTTTTTCTTTCAAAGTATCATCCCTCCACTGACCGTGCGTAGGCCAGCCTGGGTAGCAGGAGGTACGTGACGATGCAGAGCACGATGAAGACGTCTGCGGTCAGGAAGTAGGCCAGGGCGCTGTCCGTCACCTCCTCCGTGGCCGCCAGGTCCAGTATGGCCGCCACAGCTGTCAGCGTGCCGCCCATGGCTTGGCCTGGGGTGGGGGTGGGGGTGGGGTGGGGGACGGTACGTTAACAAGACAACGCATGAATGTTCACACAATGTTCACACATTGTATCACACCAAGGTTATGGTGTGATACAATGGGGAGGTGAGATTGTCTAGTTGTTATGGTGTCCGTGTGCACAAGACATCCGTGGGAATTCGTCAATCGCAAGAATTACACTGTCCAAAATGAACATAACATAATAATGATGAATAAAAGAAACACAAACTTTGACTCTCCACCAAAAGGTATCGGGGTGGAAACCCCAATATACCTATCCCATACCTGCTCCTCAAGGCCATATCTATAACTCAATTCACAGCCAGTTTAGATTCAAGCTTCTGCTGAACCAAATATTTGTACACATTCAACTTAAAAGTATATAATTTTTTAATGAACCGCATGAGGCTCATTGAGATCAAAATCAACTACATTTTAGACTAAATCAAGTTTCCCGAGCACTTAAAAAAACAATAGTGTTTGCTGGCCCACATCCTACAGTTGGGTGTGTGTGTGTGTGGGGGGGGGGGGGTTGCGATGGCCGGCCGTACCTGATATGAGGGCCTGGGAGATCCTCATGGGGAAGAGGCCGCTGATGCCGAACACGCTGCCGGTGAACAGGTTGGAGGCGCCGCTGACCACGGCCACGGTGGCCAGTGTGCCGACGAAGAACTCCCGCTGGTGCGCCGACACGTCCACCTTCACCAGCACCGTGGTCAGGACGAACAGCAGCAGGATCACGCCCAGGGACGACAGGATGCGCACGCGCGGGGACACCCTGGGGGGAAAAGACACGAGGGAAATGTTACTTGACTCAAGTCCATTTTATTTGCAAAGACCTTAAAAGGTGACGTATCTTACGCCGCCAGGTGTGTGAGTGTGGTTAGCCGTTACAAACCTTTTTGAAAATGTCCCACTTCTGACAACCCAGGTGGGCGTGTCCACCTAGATGTGCGCTGGATAGATCAGTCTACCGGCCTTCCCCGGTGGACTGTAGCAAAACCTTGCTCATCTATCCGTCACACATCTAGGTGGACGCGCCCACCTGTGATGTCAGAAGCGGAACATTTTCAAAGCGGCTTGTAACGGCTAATCACACTCACACCTGGTGGTATAATACGTCCCCTTTAAGGCTATACCACAGTAACAGCGTTGAAGGGCTTTACATGCCATATATTTATGACACTCCCCTAACCCTAGCCCCCCTACAGAAAGGGAAAACTCCCTTTATGGTCAATGTAGAAACATAGGGAAGGAACATGGAGTTACTGGGATGGTTAGGAGTGCAATGGGCGCCATAATGAACAGACAGTGGTAGCACCACAAACCAAACAGTTCTGTGATACTTAGGTCGGCTACTATGTCTGCTAGGGCTTAAAGCACGTCTCCAGGTGACACACACTCATAGACAGATCACCATGTGGGAATTAACAGAATAATGAATATTATAAAGTAAATGCAAAAGAAGTGCTCATGTCAATCCAACCAAATTCGGGGGGCATGCCGTGTGCATCATCTGGGTTTGTGGTGCTCTGTGACAACACACCTGTTGACCAGGAGGTAGTTGAGCACCAGACACAGCACAGAGGGAATAGTAGAGGCGATGGACAGGTAACTCTCAAAGTAGTCCTGAAAACACAACAAACAGCAACCACACACTCATTATAACACACACACATGCCCAGAGACAGTGAGAGGTGGGGGAAAAAAAAACAGATAAACAAATGATTCCCTCTGCTCGGGGTTAAAGGGTTCAGTGTGAAGACACAAAACAAGGATCCATCGCACTTGGGTTTACTATGGAGGATTATGGGGTTCCCCTGGTGGTTACATTGTGCTCTGAGAGATATGAAACTTGTGATGTCATTGTGATGATGAAGAGGTTTACGATTTGAGCTGGATGGACTGGACTGACTTGGACTGCATGCGTTTCAAGTTGAACTTCTGTTAAATGATTTCACCTGGTTTACATTTTGGTGCACGGGTTTCTAGAACATTCAAATTGGGAGACTAATGTGTGAAGTTGAACTTATTTCTCGCTCTCTCTTTCTCGCTCTCAGTAGTCTCAGCAGTCACAGGGTCTCTGCTGCTGTCAAAATACATACATGGCACGCATGCATTTTTACATGCTAAATCTGCTGGTGACTTGGACGGTGATTTAGTATGCAATGTGACCAATTCAAATGAATAAGACCCATACAGAGAGACACATTCCATGTCAAGACTCCAGGGACATCTCACAAAGAGATGCAGTGTACAAAATTAAGAGAAATTCAGTTTAAAGTGTAAAAGGTTTAAAAGATTCCAGTTTAAAATCTGGAATCTCCAGAAAAAGATTTACATGTCCGTTACTAGTATTCAATGTGTATTATAGTATATACATTAGTATTATAGTGTGCATTTAAAGTGTGTATAGACCAAAATAAGACCATGAAAACAAAATTGCTTATGTAGCACAATTTCAGTGTCATATTGGCAACAGACTAGTTTGATCTATAAATGGCGCGCTGCACGCAAATACATAATGCATACATTAACGTTATGAGATACACCTGTGTTGACCTTGCTAGGACTCCGGCCAGTTGGGTCCACATTATAAAACACAATGTTCTGAACTATGCACTATATACATACATATCAATATCTCTAGTCACGTTATGAACACAATGTTCTGAACTATGCACTATATACATACATATCAATATCTCTAGTCACGTTATGAACACAATGTTCTGAACTATGCACTGTATACATACATATCAATATCTCTAGTAACGTTATGAACACAATGTTCTGAACTATGCACTATATACATACATATCAATATCTCTAGTCACGTTATGAACACAATGTTCTGAACTATGCACTATATACATACATATCAATATCTCTAGTCACGTTATGAACACAATGTTCTGAACTATGCACTGTATACATACATATCAATATCTCTAGTCAACATAGTCGGACTCACGATCAGGTCAGAGCGGGGCTCCTGGCCGGGGGCCGAGTGGTTGCTCAGCTTGTACAGCCAGTAGTGTTTGGCGGTGATGAAGAGGTTCCAGGGCAGCAGGGAGCCGATGCCCATCAGGAAGAAGGAGATGTACACCAGGCAGTAGGCGTCCCTGGGGCTGTGGCGCGCGGCCAGCGGCAGCCCCGACGTCGAGCGGCCGTCGCCCAGGAGCGGAGCGCCGTCGTCGGCGGTGGTGGTGGTGCACTCCGGCCCCTCGCTGTCCTCCTCCTCCTCCTCGGAGGAGGAGCGGTTGCGGCTCACATACAAAGAGTTGAGGCTGGGCTGGAGGATGGGCGAGCCGTCCATCCTGAGGACCACCCGACGAACACACACACAAGGCAGAAGGAGGGAAGGAGAGGAAGGGGAGTGTAAAAGGGAGGTGAGGGGGGAGGAGGAGGGAGAGGGATCTACCAGGAGGACATTGTGGGAAGTGCTGGGGAGGTTTGCGAGGGTACACAACGGAAGAGAGCATTTAGGGTGGAAATTCGATGTGACACAGCAATGTTGTTGCTTAACCGTATTTTCGGCACCCGTTACGTGTGGAGACCAAACATTCAACAGAGAAAGCTACATGTCTTTTGTTAGAGAAAATAAAATTCTGATTTGGGTGGTGTTGTAGGTGCAGTATTTCTTGATCTTAGGAAGGCCTTTGATACGGTCAATCATAAAGTGCTCCTTACCAAGATCCACCATAATGTGTTACCATAATGTGTGCTTGGTTTTTAAGGTCACTCACAATCTAGCTCCACCACCACTTGCTGAGTACATCAATAGAAGAACAGGTACTGATCGTGTCACAAGGGGATCGTCGAGGGGTGATTGTGTTATTCCGTCAGCCTGGTCCGTCAAAAGTGCAAAGGAATGGAATTCAATCCCACAACATATCAGGGAACTAAACACATACAAATTGTTTACTAAGCAGTTAAGTACATGTACATGTACAGCACATGTCAGCACTAAAATAATTTGTTGTGAATGTGGTCAACACACTATGTATTTAGTTTATTTATTTTTTTTCCACTGGTGCTTTGTATTTTGTGTTCTGTTGTTTTACCTTAGTTAGTCAGTTCTGTTGGTTCTGTGATGCCCTGTTTTGTGCTGTGGGGTTACGTCCTGTTTTTTTTTTTTTTTAAATCTTTTAATTGTATTTTCATTTAACATCGATGCCAGGGGACTACAGATGAAAAATAGCCTTTTGGCTAATTCTGGCATTGTCTGGCAGTGTTTTATTAATTTGCACTGTCCCCTTCTTAAATAAACTGAATTGAATTGAATTGAGACCTACTTGTGAAGCGTGGGGGGAGGGGGGCTTTGGACTATCTCCGGTGGGAAGTCATTGCATTAATATCTCTTTTCGACGATGCAGAGTCCTTCTGAGTGCACGGGGACACTGGTGGTCTGGTGGGAGTGAGGAGGACACAGTTAGTTCTCAGCTATGGAGACACAACACTCAGTCTGTCAGTCTATTGTCTCCAAAACACCAGTCGCTTCAGTCTCTGAGTCAGAGGGATGGGTCATCTGGAATTCTCACAATACCCAGGCATGGGAAATGTAATATAACGCAAACGCTGGAAGTATTGTTATTTTTACACAAATACCACAGCGGATGCGAAACAATTGCTTTGCTTTGGCAGAAATGTGTCCCTCAGCTTGTGTTATAAACAAGTACTGTCCTCAGCTTCGTAAGCAGGTCAGCAGTGTAATGTGTCAGCCAGAATCCATGACGCACCAGGAGACAGACAGGGATGTGTTGCAAACACGAGACTACCATGGTTAGCACGCAAAAAAAAGATTCTGATAGAAGAACTTTTCTTGTGCACATGATGTTGCTACCGCTTTCGGATCCACAATACACCACTGAGTCATGAAGTTGTGCAGGGCTGATGTTGCAACCCTGAAGTGTCATGTGCAGGTACTAATAAGGAAACAATGAACAAACATGCAAACCCGGGCTGTTTCCCCTGGACAGTCGTTTCCATTAATTGCGCAAAATATACGCAAAACAATTTGCATGCAATACATTTGTGAATTAAAATTGTGTCAATCGGGAAACGACATCCAAAAGAAGGGTTAAACAAAGAGTAGATCACAGTTGTGCTCCAAATAAAATAACAAAAACTGTAGCCTTCCTTGACTTTTGACTGTTTGGAAAAGCACCATGGCGTCAATAATCAATCTTTATTGATTAATTAGTATATTAAATCCATTTAGTGAAAGAAAAGGCTTCCAAATTTCACGGAGCACCATAGTGAATACTGAAAGCAGTACTACCTTCTGGCTTTGTTCGTCGGGATCCCAATTGAGCTTTGGACTGGATTCCCATCCAGAATGTAAGTAGTTAATTAATAAGTGCAGGTTATTTCATTAGTTCATTAACAGTCATCGTTGTAGTTGTTTTCGCCACACAGCGACGCGCTGCTCTCAGCCACTTCCGGTATCTCAATGTCAAAATAAAAGTTTCCGTGTACAATCACTGACGACCTCTTTACAAAATACTCTTATTATGATTGGTTAATTTCTGTGTCTCTTTATTTCGAAAATATATTACTTTACGTAAACTAGTCACTTTTAGCCCGTCAAATGTAAGAAGACGTTAAAACGTTTTCCATCCGTCCAAAGACATTACGTTACATCCCGGACGTCCATGATACTAATTTAACGAAAGTATTACCAAATTTAAAAAAAAGTTTATAGAATTCTTAAAAGTTGTTTGATGTTTGTTTTCTTTGTAGACCCTTTCAATATAAAAGTAGTCCTATATAAATACAGTGTAGTAATATATATATATATATATATATATATATATATGGCCACCAGATGGCGGCAATGACTAGCATATCATGTGGCGTGAGCCAAGTTACATGACAGCCGCAGTCATGATGATAATTTGGGCGGAACTATCCTACAGGAGGACCTTTTAGTCCAGTCATTTTAGGCCAAAATGGGGGTAAACCTATAACAAATTGCAACAGAAGCAAACTCAACTGATTTTGTATCCTCAATATGTCACGAGTAAGGGAAAAAAAAGCCCAGAAGAATCCAATTAGGGGAAGTTTCGAAAAATACCCAAATATAACCTATACGCCTATTCATTCTTTTTCTCACGTGAATAGGGTAAAATCGTTAACATTTAGATATCACCATGAAAACTACTGAGTTGATTATTTGCATCAAGACAAACAAAAAATGTATTACAAGTTTTTTGAAACTGTTTGTTAACATGGGCAAACGGTGCATAATTTAATTACGTATGTCCCAATTTGCATAAATACGACAACAGATCTAAACATCGGGCATAGCCAGGTGAAAATGTCGTAGAATCTTGTTTACATCTTACAGTAAAAGACTATAGAGGCAAACAAATGTCACCATAAGGGGCAGAGATTCAGTCATTCATTCAAGGTCCACTCAACTGTCAGTCAACTGTCTCGAAGCTGTCAGGTAAAAGGTTGTTTGATCCAGCCACTTTTTTATTTTACCTACCTTTTGTCTTCTGCATGCTCCTTACCCTTGTCTCCTGTTCTTACCTCAGACTCATACCCCCAAAAACAGTCCCACGTACCCAGCCCCAAATCCCATCTCTGCATAATAATTAATAAAGGCTGGTTTAAAATACTTCTTCCTGCCTCTATGTATTAATGCTCATGGGTAGCCTAAATGGTTCCATTCAAACCTTAACATTAAGTCTTGTACTGTTAGATGTCAACAAGACATTTTCACCTGGCTATTCCAAATGTTTAGATCTGTTGTGGTATTTATGCAAATGAGCACATAGGTAATCAGATTATGCACCGTTTGCCCATGTTAACAAACAATTTAAAAAAACTCGTAACACATTTTTTGTTTGTCTTGATGTAAGTAATCAACTCAGTAATTTCTATGGTGATATCTAAAGGTTAGAAAATGTACCATATTCACATGAGAAAAATAATGAATAGGCGTATGAATTATATATTTCTGGGCTTTTTTTCCTTACTGAGGACATATTGAGTTTGCTTCTGTTGCACTTTGTTTGACCTTTTTTCATAAAATGACTGGACTATTGCAATAATGCAGATTTTTGTTGTTTTATAAAACAATATGTTAAACGAAATGCAGGTATTAATACCCCAAATGAATGATAGATTTAAAGGGCTTTTATGTAACATTTCGGCATTTAAATATCTGAAAACGACTAGACTTGTATATTTTGTTACGTTGTGTAATAAATAACATTACCACAAACGTTTCCAACAATGTTTAAACCAAGCGAAATCAGTAGTTTTAGTCAAGGTTACGGTGCGTTTTAATTGGTCGCCTATTAATGGCGTCATGACCCCTTTACCCAGCCACTAAGCTAATGCGTAAGATAACGTTACAGCAATGTTAATAAAGCTATTCTTAGTGTGATTGTTATGACCACAGATAACAGTACGGGGCTTCCCCACGATTTAATTCACCACATAACAATGGCTACAGCTGTATGGGTCGTCTTCTCTGTAAATTTGCAAGTTAACTTTACTGAACGTTAACTAACGTTACTTGCAGGAGAGTGTGAATAAATAATGTGAATAAGACATTCATGAGCCTACATGATCTCTTTCAAGAACATGGTGATCTGCCTGAGTCACGTCAGAAGCATTTCCACTGGCATGGAGCTGAAGAGAACTCCCTTGTTCCCATTGCACTGCACAACTTTATCAAAGAACGTATTTTGTTATTGTTTTGATTGAAAGACCCCTAGCGGAGGAAATGACATATAATAAGCCTACCTTCAATAACCACTCAGGGTTTGTATCTTCTCATTGATTTTTAAATAAATCATTGTTTCAAAAGGAATATATGGAAATCAGTATTTCAAATAGAAATAGTACTGTGGTGTTATTCTTGGTTTCACATCAAGACTTGCTCATATAATAAAAAAAACACACAACATAATACTATTGTTAAACTAAGAAATATAATTTATTGCATAAAAATTGTTTAGATACAGGTAAGAAGGCTAGACATATATTTACAATTGTTGTTTTTACAGGGAGAAAACATTTGAACAGAAACCTGTAATTTTATGTTTGTGTTTTGTAAAAACATTGTGGACCGACTTTAAGAACAAATGCACATCTTTCCATTTAGGCAAGAGAAAATTGCAAATCAATTCAACCCCCGGATCATCTCTCCCAACGCTGTGGCCACAGATCCAATGTGTGCTCAACAACAAACGAACACTGAAGATTACAGTAAGCCAGTCTTTTTAACCACATTTGGGAGTTTGGAGATGGCAGTCCGTGGCTTCAAGGTACCTTGCGAGCCACTTTACTGGGGTCTCCTCAGTGAGGCATTTGCTCATGATGTTCATGGCCATCACATCAGCTGTAGTCGTAGTACTTCCATCACGTCTCTGGTGACCTCGGTGAGTGGTTCATTCCTTCAGAGGCAGTTGGAGAGTCTCCAAAGAGATGACAAGTGTTGTCCTTTCTCTTTTTTGTTGCATTTTAAGCCACTCAATGCTACAAATCAATCAGAAAACCCTGTCAGTGTCGTGATCTGAAAAAATATATTTATTCTTTCAGGGAACAAAAGAAAGAAAATGCTTCACTGTTCTTTTGTACTTGCATAGCACTTACAAAGAGAATTGACAAGTCAAGCCAACACACTTGTGTCTGCATGTGCCTCGTTCGTACACACGCACACACTCAGAACACTCAGAACACTCACACGCTTATTTTTAGTTCATTCACACAAAACAGTGATGTGACTCACTGTTAAAGAGGAGGGATACTGCCTGTGTTTTGGTTTTTAGGGTTGGGAGATTTTAACACTTTTTTTGCTTCGAAGGAAAATAAAAAATAGCAATTCCGGGGGAAAGAATGATGATAATGATGACAGCATTTGAATATAAGCATTAATGCAAATAGCTTGAGGACCCTGAGCAAAAAGCAGGTGGTTTTTAGTAAAAAGCGAAGCAATCTCAAATAAAAGAAGCAGATACATATGGAAATAAAAGGGGTTATAACTTGAGAAACGCATTCAAAGATGGGTGGTAGAACATAAAATGGTCTTGAGGTATAGTTCCTGGTCCATAGCTAGTTGATACAAGGCAATTGTAATCCATTGTTTAACAACATTAATCTGTTAAAACCAATAGAGAATTGCTTCAAATACAGCGAAGCGAAGTGTATACAAAATATAGCTTACAGTATATCTACCTGGACATGTGTACCACCTCTCATGTTTTCAAATACAATTAACATCTTCAATAAATATACTGTTTTGAAAAAAAAAAATAACCCTTTATTTGCAACTCCAGCAGCCACTGTGTGCCAAAGATGGCTACTCCATCATAATTAAACAGCAGGACGATGGAGCCAGTGATCAACATTACTCTTACCGACCAGAGCAATCGACGCAAGGCCATTGAGAAACGAGGGGAAAGACCAATCCACGAATATGGACAATAACTTAGAAGGAGCGTTCCTTAACTTTGAAAGGGTTTTTGTTCATGATCGATTGGAGGGAATGTGGCAGAGCGATGGAGGGTAGCAAGAGAAAGACATCGGAGAGACAAAAAAAAAAACGTTGGGGTATTCTGTGTCAAAGCTCCGAGACATTGGCCGATGCAACGTAAAACAACCGGCCCATCCACAAACTAACGTTTCAATCCACCCTCTCGAGTCCTACATCATGGAATGATGCCCCTTTATTAATGTAGCCCAAATCATAACCACTACCCCCCAACACAATAATGCTTTCATTGATATGGTTTGCTCGGAGTACGTCTCCGTACGACCAGTTTTTCTGTGTTGGTGTCAGGTGGTGGATGTAGCATGAGCAGGGTCGACCCTCAGCTCAGCACAGCCTGTAGCTCTCTCTCTCTTTCTCTCTCTCTCTCTTTTTAATACAAAGCTGGAAAATGAGAACATGAAGACATCGCATGGCTGCTGCAAATCAAAAGCCCCTGCCAATAGGTCTTTAATCATGCACTTTCATGCTGCTTCCAGAGTATGGGTATGAGATAGCGTTTGATTATGTCTGTGTGCAAGTGTGTGTGTGTGTGTGTGTGTGTGTGTGTGTGTGTGTGTGTGTGTGTGTGTGCGCACGGCCTGGTGGGCCAGTGTGTGTGTATGTGTGTATTCAATCAATACTTGGATTTTCGTCTTGTGCTTCCTAGCAATTCTATATATATTTATATACATACACAGATGACGGCAGAGCATGATAATTCTGTAAGAACATGATTGACAGTGCTTGAGAGACATGAATGGACACCTATCTCAGACGACCATATCGTCATATTGGTTTTCTTTCAATATGCAATGTCTCTCGATATACTTCTTGCAAAGCTCAAACTGGGTCTCATCAATCAGTGGACGGCTAGCATGGGAATGGGGACGGTGTAAACATATCTAAAGTGAGTGATTGGGAGACACAGAGAGAGGGAGATGAGGCAGAGCGTCTTATGTATCCTGGAACCAAATTGATTTGTCCTTTGATAAGTTGTGCAGGGGTGTGCTTGTTCAGAGGCAGGTCGTCTACAATTTTCATTATTGTGGCAAAGAAAAATATATATGTACGTGTGTGTATATATATACATATATATATAAATAAATATATATATATATATATATATATATAAATCTCTCTCTTGACCAATCAGCAATCCACCTCTGTCGTCATGACAACCAGCACCTCACTTTTGCCCATCTCCTCCAGTGCGCCGGCGAGCGAGACCAGGTCCGCGTCACCTTGGTGACAAGCTTCCCATAAGTCCAGCAGAACACCTGTGGGGCTGGGCTTTGTGGCAAAGTAGTTCAGGTACCTGGGGGAGAGCAGAGACGCACGGGAGACACGCTGTCAGCAGGCAGAACCGCAAGAAGGAAAAAGTACAAAGGCAGTGAAAACATGTTACCGCCAAACACTGACTCACACACACCCCGGTCTCCAGTCGACGAATAACAAATGCACACACACACACACACACATGTGCACAGACGCACGCACACGCACATGCACACACACACACACACACACACACACACACACACACACACACACACACACGTGCACACACACACACACACACGCACACGCACACACACACACACACACGCACATGCACACACACACACACACACACGCGCACACACGCACACACACACACACACCTGTCAAAGCCCAGGCTGTGTGCTAGCAGTCTCCAGTCACAGCCACGAGCGCTGGGGGCGTCCAGGCTGGTGCAGATCTTCTGACGGATGGAGGCAGGTAGGCGGAAGGCATACGGTCCCACTTGGGAGGAAGGCAGACAGCAGCCCCCCGAGGGGATAGGCGAGTGTGGCGGCAGGGTCTGCAACAGGCGAGAGCAGCGCCATGAGACTAACGCTCACTCACAAAGTCGAACTCCAGTGATCCGACAGGGGGAACCTGTACCGTCAAGTGGTCACATGATGGACGCCCAAACCCCCCCCCCGTCCCCCCCCCCCATCAAGTTCGACAACATTCACCAAGTAAGTGCATGGCTGCTTTTAACTGGTTATCCACGGGGCCTTTGTCCACACGGCCCGAGCGCTACAACACAGTGACTTAGAAACGGACCGCGTAATCGCTGGGTACAACCTCGACGGAAAGAGATGCAGGGAGTGGTCCACGTTTTTTGATGCGAAGCTACGATACATCTGTTTCGATTTTGTTCCCTGTCATGTCATTTCTCTGTCATTGATTGTTCCGTTTGTGAGTTTGCGTCTGTCAGCTCTCCCATACAAGAGGTTCACAAGAGGTGCCAGACCTCAACGAGACCCCAGTCAATTGTTCAATAAACCCCAATAAAAAAATGTCCTAAAGAGTGTCGTAAAACTTTAAAGGGGACATATTATACCACCATCCGTCATACATCTAGGTGGACACGCCCACTTGTGATTTGTGATTGTCAGAAGAGGCTGATTTCCAAAACGGCGTGTAACGGCTAATCACACTAATCACACCTGGTGGTGTGATATGTCCCCCTTTAAATGAATGAACCAATCCGTCAATTGTTCCCTACGAACACGGGGCGGTGCGGTACCTCCTGGATGTCTGTGTGCAGCTGGAAGATCTGCCCCTCCCCCTCCACCTGTCGCACGCAGATCTTGCAGGTGAGCTGTGACACGGCCAGGCTGCCTCGCTCCAGGCTGAACGCGCAGTGCAGCGGCCGCTGGCTCCCGCTCCAGATGTGGTAGAAGGGGATCTCCTGTGGTCACACACACACGCGCGCGTGCACACACACACGCACACACGAGCATGCAGACGCAGACACAGACAGATGCAGACACACACACACACACACACACAGACACAGACATACACACATGCACACAGGTACACACACGCACACACACACAGACACACACACACAGAAACACAGGCACACAGGAGAAGAACATTTAGTGGGGCACCGGGGATGAAAGACAGAACCCAACTGAGAACCGGGTCTGAAGTTTGTGTCAGCACCATCCCAAGCACCTGAGGCACCAGGTGCAGTGTGACGGGAATAGAAGACCGTTCTCCAGGAATACGTTTGCGTCTCAGACGGAAGTGCACCGCAAGCCTTTTTTAACGAGCGCCATTACGTAAGCTATTGTGCTGTACACGAAAACACAGCGGGGAAAAAAAAACACGCCACCGTCCAGAACCTTTTCTCACAGCAGCTGATCGGATCCTAACGTTTCGCTGAGTGTTGTAAACTGACAGCGTCGGAACTGTTTATCAACGCTTTTCACGTATCTCACCGAGCGGTGAAACCCCTCCGGACGGGTTTTCTCACACACCACTAGGAGGGAGCGGTGTGATCCATCGCCGACCGAGTCACGTTGAATCCCTGAACGCGGGCGTTACGTTACAGCTGGATGAACCACAGCCAACGTTATCGTTATTACGCGCGGCCCCAGGGCGTGTGCTGTGTGCTGGCTGCGTGTCGCAGGGGGAGACCGGGAGTCGCACCTGGTATTTGGCCAGCAGTTTGCTCCTCCAGTGGCCGTGGGGGATGTCGTGGACGGAGAGACGCAGGTTGTGGTAGCTGTCTTTGAAGAGCAGGGGCTTGGGGTCCTCCAGCAGGACTCCCCCTAGACTCCTCTCCAGGTCCATCACCTCCTGCTCAGGGACACAGACCCAGGGGGGTGGGTTAGCTTACCATACCGGATAGCCTTGTCTATTATGATTGTATACGGGGAACGGGTTAACCTAGCGATTCTTAGTGCTTGGCACTTGGTTCTATGAACATCCTTACTGTACCCACAGCGATATATTGTTTCTCTTTCTTCTGAAAGATGTACTTATTGTAAGTCGCTTTGAAAAAAACGTCTGGTAAATGCCCTAAGTGTAAATGTAATCGTTAACGATGAAAGGAAAATGCCTTTTATACTCAACTATTAGTGAGCAATCTATTGTTCCAAATGATTTATTTTGTATAATTGTAAAATGAATGAAACATATTGATTATTAATATGACATTGACAAATAGAATAACACAACTACACATACAGATAAATCCATATCTAAAGCATTCATCCACAGACCCACGCTACACTACAACTGCGGTCGCTATCGTCGCTGAAGGCGAGATGCGTCGGCTACAACAACAGGCGTCGAGGGGCTCGAGGAGGCTGAGTGCGGCACCTTGAGTGCGTGGGCCGTGTCGTGGATGCAGTAGATCCGCAGCGTGTAGTCCAGGGAGAGGCAGGGGGCGCGGGGGCCGAACAGGGCCAGCTGCAGCCGCTTGCAGGCGGGCTGCGGCGGGCAGGACTGGCCCACCAGGCCGTAGGTGCCCAGCTGCTCCATGAGCAGGTGGCAGCTCTCCTCCTCCAGCTGCAGGTAGCAGGGCGAGGACAGCGTCTCCTCTCCCACCGTCAGCACCTCCTGCCGGAAGAGGGTGGAGGAGGACGAGGAGGAGGAGGAGGAGGAGGAGGGAAATGATGAAGAGGAGAAGGAGGAGGAACATGATGAAGAGGAGGAGGAGGAGGAGGAGGAGGGAAATGATGAAGAGGAGAAGGAGGAGGAACATGATGAAGAGGAGGAGGAGGAGGAGGAGGAGGGAAATGATGAAGAGGAGGAGGAGGAGGAACATGATGAAGAGGAGGAGGAGGAGGAGGAGAAGAAGGGGGAGAGAAGGAGGAAGATAAGAGAGGGAGGAGGAGGAGGAGGAGGGGGAGGAGGGAAATGATGAAGAGGAGAAGAAGAAGAAGAAGGAGGAGGATGCGGAGGAGGAGGGGGAAAATGATGAAGAGGGGGAAAATGAGGAGTAAGATAAAGAGATGAGGAGAAGGAGGAGAAGGAGAAGGAGAAGGAGGGGGAGAAGAGGAGGAGAAGGAAGAGGAGGAGGACAACGACAAGGAGGAGAAGGCGGAGGAAGATGAGGGAGAGGAGCAAGATAATGAGGAGGAGGAGGATGAGAGGCGCACACAGAGTTCAGCACAGCAACCAGGCTACATCACTAATAGCAACACCGTGTCGGGGGAAGCAGCCCACATATCATATCGATTGCGTCCGCCGTACCTCCCAGGCCCCCTGGTGGGTCTGCGTCTTGAGCGTGAGGGTCCAGTCCGGCGTGGGCGTGTCCAGCTGGGCACAGTGGGGCAGGGTGAGCACCACCGGCCGGTTGAGCAGCATGCCGGTCGGCCCGCAGCTCACCACAGGAGTCAGGACCGTCTGGCTGCCCTCCGAGGGAAGCCTGCAACATCAAAGCACACACACACACACACACACACACACACACGCACGCGCACGCACGCGCACACGCACACGCACACGCACACGCACACACACACACAGACACACCTTCTGTCAAGGGGCGCACAAGTCACCTGTCATCACACACAAAAGCTTTACTGGCACGGAAATAGAAACGCCAGCAGCTCATTAAAAGGAGGATGTTTGTGCTACTGCGTTGAGGCACAAAGGTAAGCGACAGGTGCGGGTATCGCTCGCGAACCACCTCGACTTTAAAAAAGGTTCACAACACAATAAGTACTTGTTACAAAGAGTTGTGGCATGTGTCTATTTCCCCCTGTGGGCTGGGATCAGTGCGACGGGCCTGAGAACAAAAGCGCTGGATGTGTGGGGCTGCACTCACGTGGTCTTCTCCCACTTGTTGATAATGAGGTACATCTCATAAAACTTCCCCTGGGGAATAGTGCCAGAGGGGACCAGCAGGCTCACACCTGTGGGGGGCAGAGAGAGAGAGAGAGATCTTTATATAAGTGTGAGGAGTGCGAGGAAAATATAGACAAGGTGAGAGACACAGAGAAAGAGAAAAAAATAGAAAGAGGGCGAGAGACACAAACATACAGAGAGGATAGCGCAGAGACATAACACTCAGAGGTAGACAGCGGAAAAAAGAGGAAGAAAACGACACACAGAGAGAAAGAACAAAATCAAAGGCAAAAACAAAGGCAAGACAAATAGCAACGAAGAAAAAAATAAAATAAAATAAAAATTTGTGGCAACAACCAACCAGCCAGCCAAATAAGCAGACAGCTACCAGTTCCTCTTCTATATTAATAGTGGCCGGTGCAGCCACTGACCTGGTTGGGACAGACCTCCCCAAAAAATGAAAATACAATCCCCCATAAAACTCACATGCTACTTCATCTTCTCCAAAAGACTGTGATCATAAAACACTGCTTATAACCAATAACCATCCACCACCAATGACTCCCATTAACACAGGGTTCAAAACTACCCAGAACCCCCCTCTGTCCTCAGAGCCAGAACCAAACCACAGCATCTCCCAACGTTGCGTGGACTCCCCCCCCCCCACCACCACCACCCCCCCCCCCCCCCCCCCCCCAGCGGCGGTCCCGTGTTCTCTCACCGGTGTTGGGTATGGTGAGCCGGCCCCCCAGGTACCCCAGGGTGGCGCTGGTGCTCAGGCCGGGCTCCCGGGACAGGGTGTGGCCGGCGTGGGGGTCCCTCTCCCGGCCCAGCGTGCCCATGGACTTGAGGCGGAGGATCTCGCCGTCGGTGAGCGAGCGGGCGTCGCCGGGCAGCTCGGCGGAGCCCAGCGTGGACGAGTTGTACACCTTGATCTTCAGGTTGGGCAGCGGGTCCAGCAGCGGGGACACGGTCATGGGGATCTTGTGGGCGCCGTCGCTCACCGCCTGCTGCATGGAGAACAGGGGCCCGCGGAAGGTGCCGGCGGAGGCCGTCAGGTCGGGCGGGGCCGAGGGCTGCAGCAGGTGGGGGTTGTCTGGGCAGGGGGAGGGAGGGAGGGGGGGGGGGAGAAGGGGATGGATGTTAACGTGGTGATGGTCGTTCTGGACTTTATATATATATATATATATATATTTGGGCTGTCAAATTAACGTGTACATTTTGATTAATTAATCACAGAAAAAATAACGTGTTAAAAAAATGTAATGAATAATTGAATAATCTTTACAATTTTTATAATTTTTTTCAGATCAAGTTTTTTGGCACGTACAGTGTTCAAGAAAAAGTGTTAAAGTCAAAACAAAGTATTGTATATTTTTTGCCTGAAATTGCATCTTGAGTGAGATGGAAATGTTATTCATTTGCTCTTAAAATGCACCGTATATTAATGAAAAACATGTTTTAAATAGGAGAGACATTGAACTTTAAAGTATATTATGTCTAAAGTATATAAGTCTATTATTCATTGAATCACTCATCTGCCATAATTTATTTGAATTAAATTATTTTGAAATACTTTCTCGGCAAAATGTAAGTATGAGATAAATTTAGATTAATTAATCACAGAGCCTGTAATTAATGAGATTTTTTTTTTAAATCGCAGCCCTAATGTATATATATATATTATTTTTTTTCTTCTCTAATCCAATCCTTAACTCCCTGTATACTCGTGTGTGTGTGTGTGTGTGTGCGTGTGTGTTTGCATGTGTGTATTTAAGTTTAAGTGTGTGCGAGCGTGTATGCGTGTGTTATATCTATCCATCTATCTATCTATATAGACATATAATATCTACATAGATATAGATATACTTACATACACACACTCACACACAGTAAATAACAGTCAAGATGATGGCTGTTTAAATGCTAGCACAGTCTGGTCTACGGCTAGTCCACCTTTAATACCCCCCAGAGGAGCAAGGGACGTCCAAATGAAGGAGATAGGAGGTGGAACGTTTTTGCATAAAAAAAGTGTCATTTTTTGCATTGCTGCAGACTTGCTGCTCGTCCTGTCATGAAGCGGATAACAGGCGCTATGGTACGAGGACCCACCTTGTCGGGGGGGCTTGTAGTTGCCGGGGTGGAAGGCTGCGGTGAGCGCCGACGACGAGTCTGTGATGTCGCCGTGGAGATGGCGGCACCGGTGGCGGTAGGCCAGCACGGCCACGCACAGCACCAGGATCACGCACAGCAGCAGCGCCCCCACCAGGCCGGCGTACACCGCCACGCCCATGCCCGGGCTCAGAGCTGGAGAGAGAGAGAGAGAGAGAGAGAGAGAGAGAGAGAGAGAGAGAGAGAGAGAGAGAGAGAGAGAGAGAGAGGGGTCAGGTCGAGGTGGTAGGCACACACACACACATGCGTGTTAACACACACTTTAATACACACACGCAAACACGCACACACACCACACACAGGGGTATAAAGGGAGTGGGGGAGTGGGTTAGAGGGTGTGACGTAGGGTTGTCCTTCAGGTCCCCTCCAGGTCTCTCTAGGTGACCCTCATGCCTACTGCTGGGCTGCTGGCTCACCCCTTCCTGCCCCGCCCCCGACTCCTTAAAGCACAGTCGACCACACAGGCAGCGCTCTATGTAGGCACTCGAGAAAGAGGGAGAGAGGGAGAGAGAGAGAGAGAGAGAGAGAGAGAGAGAGAGAGAGAGAGAGAGAGAGAGAGAGAGAGAGGAAAGAGAGAAAGAGAGAGAGAGAGGAAAGAGAGAAAGAGAGAAAGAGAGAGAGAGAGAGAGAGAGGGGAAAGAGAGAGAGAGAGAGAGAGAGAGGAAAGAGAGAAAGAGAGAGAAAGAGAGAGAGAGAGAAACCAGATGGCGACGGTTTGAGGAAGCCATCAAAAAGATGAAAGTTGAATGAGTGACATTATGAATTTAAGGGAAGCTGAACCGAACTGTATCACTAAAAGTAGCTAAAAGTAGCCATTAGCACTAAAAGTAGCCAAATTAGAGAAACTGAACATAACATTAAGCACTTAAGTAGCCATATCGTGAGGGAACCTGAACAGAACATTAAGCACTAAGGCAGCCGTAGGACAGGGGAACCTCGGGCAGAACCGTCAGCACTAAAGTAGCCGTACGAGGCGTTTAAGGGAGCCTGGACGGAAGCGGAGGGGAAGTGAGTGCCAGAGAGCAGCAGGAGGCTGGCATGGAGTGGGAGCGGCGAACCGGAGTGTGTGTGGGGGGCCGGAGAGAAGCCGGCCAGCTCACGTGGCGAGACGGAAACCCGATCAGACAGCCGTCCGCCCTGATTACCCGAAAGGGAACAATCGGTGGGTTGGATGCGTTACAGAGCTCGCTCTTCACGAGCCTCGCGTGGCACTCGGCCTTGGCGCGATCACCGGTCAATTTGAGATGTAAACATTAATAGTGATCCCTTTAAGCTGTGGGGAGGTCCACGGTTTGAACAGAGTGTCTCCGACCGGACCGGACCCCCCCCCACCCTGACCCGCGAGCGGCACCGGTGAAGAGGCATGGTGCATCGGGGGAGTGCTGTTACTAAAGCAGAAATCTTCCTCACCCCTGGAACACTCCTACCCCGACCCCTCCCCAGCTGACATGCTAGAACACGCCAGTTGAACCGTGGTGAGTTTTTCACCTGACTGCATCTGCGGGAACTTAGGTTGGCTGTTTGCTGTCGTTCTAAATCAGTTAGCTTGCCTTTAACCCAGCCGTTCACCACAGCCAACGTATATTTAGAACACAATGAGCAATCAGGGAGGCGGATAAGACAGAGGTGTGCGCCGCATTAGGTCAACACAGAGGACAAGACAATCGAGTGCTGAAGCGGGAAGTCAATTAGTCGGTTAGTCAGTCGGCAGAATATGAATTCATTCTAATTCTAATCATTGATTAATCGTTTTATCAATTAAAAACAAACCAAATGTAGCTTTTTGGCTGCTTATCAGACAAAGCAGGGTATATTTAAAGGTGAACATATATTTAAATGAAGACTAAATGATTCATCGACGATGAAAATGATTATTTGTTGCAGTCGTATGACAATGCAAAACCACGGCTGGGATGGAGAGATGGACCAGAAGTCTAGTGATGTCATCAGTGGGATGAATCAAAGATGAGGTACTTGGGGGAATAGAAGGTCTCAGAACAGTCCATGCACTTACACACATGTTAGATCTCCTTGAATAAACATCCGTACGCACACTCGCACACACACACAGACAGACACACACAAGTAGAGAGACATAACAACTGCAACAAATGAATAGTGAACATTGCAGAGGGAAAGAGTGAGGCCATGAAAATATGAACTTACGATGGTTTGCCTGCTCAATAGAAATCTTTTTATCTGTTTGAGCAGGAGAAAAAGAAAACAGAAAATAAAGAAACAAAGGCTGAATCAAATGGATGGAGCAGCAGTTATGCAAAAAGAATGATGCAGTTAAATCATGAACATGGAGAAAGGAGGTCGGCAGAAAACAATGTATTCCTCCGGGGGAATCTCAAAGTAAACAAGCATGACAAGCAACCTCAGAATATGAAAACGTACCATGGAATTATTGTACTTGTGTGTGTGCCGTTTTTTTTATGTTTATGGATCATAATGAAATAGCAATGGACACGACAAGGGAAAATCAGTGCAAGAGTGCAACTGAAATCAGAAATGAAATCAGATGGGAATAACCCCTTGAAGCATCATGTTGATAAGGCACCGAAACGCTCAACATGAGATGGTTTGTTGCCACGCTGCTTATAATCCCACAAAGCACTCTAGCTTTCACAGAAAAGTCTCTGGGCTACATTATCTTTAAAACAACATTAACTCAGCTGACATTATCACCAATTTAACCCTTCATATATGTAAACCAAATCTATCTTTAGTGCAATAGAACTGACAAAAAAAGCACAACACTGAAACTGAATCGGCCAAACGAGCAACAGAACTAACTGCATTGTAAATGGGATGTCTATGCGACCAAAGACCCAACCAAGCATATGTTCCCAAAACAAACGTTATCTCCAACCTTCATCTTAAAACAAAGTCAAATCGACTTATGTCTGTGTAGTCCCCCGCACACACGCACACACACACACACACACACACACACACACACACACACACGTGGACACACACACACAATCCACCATGTTGTGCGAACAGTGTTGGTTGAACATATCTCTGCTCTTAATCTCTGCCTCGCCTACACAGTCTCCTTCACAGCACTGAGGAAAAGTGCGTCCATTACAGTTGACATAGATACTCACAATGAGCGTCTGGAGGGCTACAACATAAGCACCCCTTTTCACAGACGTAGTACACTTGCAGGGAAGGCTATGCAGACCCGTTGGGGTTGGGCTGTGTGCGAGGCGTCACGCCCGGTGTGCACGTACGCATGTCTCAGTGCGGTGTTGTGGTCTCGGGTCTCGCTGCCTGTGCCCCGGACACCCCGGTCTCATGAGACTCTGATGCGCAGTCGCGTCACAGTTGCTGGATTGCAGACCCGGCTCGTATCGGGGGGGCTGTTCGTCTGACTCGCCGACCCGCTGTATGCTTCCCCGCAACCTCACGGTCATTTCTACAGTCTGGCGCAAATCAATCCGTGTCTTCCCCTTTTCTGATTCGACTCACTCGGTGTGTGTGTGTGTGTCGGTGTGAACCTACGCCCGGGTTTAATGTCCGTGCCCATCGTGGCATTAAACCGCCGCCTCTGTGCTGCCGCTGTGACTCAGGCACAGAGGCGGCGACCGGATGGTGCGTCGCTATAGGCAACCGTGACACCGCGGCACACCGAGCGCGGCGGTCGTAATTTCATCACGGCCCCCGCAAATCACATTTCCTCCCACCGTCGCCTGGAACAGACGTGGGAGTCCTCGATGGGTAATAACGACACGGAGACACGTGACAGCTTCGTACACCCCGGCCCCCGTGAGTCGATTCAGACGGACAGCGCCGTTGGTACTTCTCGACGCGACGCAATCTTAACACCGAAAGATGTTCGCGAAAATAAATAAGTGACCAAAAAAAAGGAAA
>NC_140277.1:2015833-2047952 GCF_964030765.1 Micromesistius poutassou | reverse complement strand
ATTTGAGCCACTGAAAGGGCTGTGCTGGTCGTTTGGGGGTCTTCTCGTCTCGCAGGTAGCGTGTGGGTTTGTGTGATTCTTTGTATAAATGAATGTGTGAATGGATGGATGGATGAATGAATGTGTGTGTGTGTGTGTGTGTGTGTGTATGTATGTGTTGAGGATGCATACTTTTTTTTTTGGACAGAAGAAAAAAGAAGATGAAATATGACGACAGTTAAGGAGAAACTCAAATATTGGTTTGGTCCCAATCGTTTTCACACACTCAAAGGCAAAGAAGAAAATCTGAAATGTCAGGCTTCTGCACCAGTGGGGTCATAACTGAAGTTCTGTATTATGTGAACTACATAGAAGAATAACACCATTTCAGTTGCTATTTGTAGCCAGAGGCCAATTATTAACTGTGAAGAAAATACACAATTCACCTTCCTTCATGGCAATCACAAAACACAATACCAGAGTTTCAATACTTGAAAACAAGTGGGGGGTAATGACTGCAGTGTTCCCGTAAAAGATATACCATTATGTTTGGAAAAGGGCCACATGCATACGAACACTTAAAGAGGACGGACTACGAACAACGGCCCCCCCGTTAATGTCAATGTGCAGAGGGTTTGAATAGAACGTATAACTACAGCCGCGGGTAAGAGGGTCAGGCAGCCAGCCTATCGGTACCTTTGGGAAAAAAACATTGAATGCCATTGTCCTCTCGCGAAGCGACGGATAAAGTTTTGGTTTCTGACATGCTGGCGTCTTTCAGAATCAGAAAGGGCTTTAATTCCAGGTAAGTTGTCGTTGCAAGTTATTATCTTCCTGTGAGATCTACTTCCTTGTTAATGGAACAATGTCGTTTGCTTCTCCGAGTTCAGTTTTTATTTGTTTGAGGTTTTTATGGAATGTGGTCTGACTGTCAGCAGCGAAACGGTGGCAATGAAAGTTAAAAGACTTAGCAGCTTAGTTCTTTCAACCAATCTGTCTCCAGCGAGTAAACAAGTATTTGTTTGGGTTCGCCTCATAAGATAAATGCATTTGATATTATCCTGCAGTAATATTTTTCTCCTGATTTGAGATACAAGGGTCTTTTCGCAGAGATGATTGCGTTATTGCAACATCATTGCCCTAAATCACAACATTTTGCCCTGTGTGTTCCTCTCAAATCTTTAGCATTCTGAACCATTTTGAAACAGCAACAATGAACAGCTATCCTGAAGAGGGGTGTGGACAGCTCCCAGGCAAGGCAAACACAATCACTCTTGACTGGTTACGATAAAGCAAATTACTATTTTGTTTATGAAGAGATTTGACTTTCCAAATAAATTTTCCAGCGGCAATTAATCAGGAGGCCTCACCTGAAGCAGCGGTGAGCCGTCTATGAGAGAAATGACAAAACAGAATATAATGACATTGATTATCTGATGTTATTTTGTAAATCCTGATCCTTAATGGTTTCTGCATTTAAATCGATTTTCTTTTTTTAACATATGAACCGCCGGGATGTTTTGAAAACGCGTACAGCGCAGGGGCTCACTGGAGATGGGTATCTGGTAAATGTAATTTTATCCTACATGTTTGTCTTCTTCCTATAGACAAAGCTCAAATATTGCTTCACTCGGCAGGCCTCCCCACCCGCCTCCCTCCCCCACATCAGCTTATCCCCAATGTTCAACCTTCATAACCCCCTGAGAGAAGCCGTGTCTCTTAATTAAACCTTTATTTATCTACTTGATTGGTATAACGGGGGGGGGGGGGGGGGGCAGGGTTAAGGCTGGGGAGATCCCTTATCTCATATAGAGACCAGACCTGGCCCCTGGGTCCCTGGGGAGAGGGGCTCTCTGTTGGTGTCGGGCCCTCGTGAACAGGAGACCTTCGTCATGGTGGGGTGGGGGAAGCCACGGTAAAGCAATGGTCTCGCTGGTAACATACTCCAACTTTGAAATAGAGACAGAGGAATTTGAGACCAACGTGACTGAAATAATGCGGCATGGGCCGGATTGGAGAGAAGTGAGAAGCAAAATAACAAAGTTAGTTGGCTCTTTGATTTAAATAAACTTCCATCTGAAAAGGGGACACAAACAGAGATACAGAGGAGAGAAGAAACAGAGATGAATGCAGCTAGGGCCTTTTCAGAAGAAAGGCTTTGGTGCACCAGTGATACGTGTTGGGCGGGTGGACTGGGGGAAGACCTGGGTCAACCTGGCTCATAATTGCAATGTTCTGCTCTTCTGTTTGGCTTGCTACATTTATTAGATATCATGACGCACAGCAATAGGAAGTAGACAAAAACAATCAATGGCTTGCTGATAGGTGCTGATAAGAAACATTTATTTGTTTTTATGATTGATTTTTTATGTCATTGTTTTTTCAGCCAGACTCCGATGACAGACGGAGGATACATCCACACCCGTCCCCAAATCAACCTGCCTGCTCGTAATTAAACAAGCTCATCAGAGGGTCAATTAACTCGCAGACAAATTGCTTATTTGTCCAATTATATTTTTTTCATGCGCTTCAGTCATTATTTTTAAATGTTTTTTATTGATTTTTTTTTGAAGAGGGAAAGGTCTGCGTGTGACCAATGCTCACGACAATCGACTGTATTCCAGTTATCAGCCTCTCGTTAATAACAACCACCTGTTCATTTTTAATTGGGTTTACCCGTTTAATTTTCCATACTTCCCTTTGTCCACTTGTTCCCGGGGATTGCGGCTTCAGGCAAACATCTTCTGTTTATTAAAAACGCAATCTATCATTGATCGATTGCGTTTTCCACCCCTGGTCAGAACATGACACTAGCAGGTAGAGTGTCTTCTGCACACCATATTGTCTCTGTCAACTCCCAATGGCTCGAAGCTATTAAACCTAGTATGGCAACCAATAAAAGCAGGGGGAAAAAAAGAAAAAAGGAATTGAATGCAACAAAAGTTTAATTCAATCGCTCCCTCGAAAAAACAGACCTATGAAGGTTGATTCAAGCTCACATGGTCCATTACCAACCACCATTCAGTTCACTGTGGTGAAATAGCTTGGTAGCCTAACAGGCGGAGTCTGTTCAGTACGGCCCTCTGGAGCGTGGCCTGTTTGGGGTTGACTCAACATGGTTTCCATGCCCAGAACTCTAAAATCGGTTCAGTCTTCCGTTTGAGTCCACACACATTTCAGCCTGTTGCTCCGTGTCATTCTGTCACCATGTGGGCTGGGACAGGACTTCCAGTGACACCCACCAGCAAAGGAGTGCTATGGGAGAAAAGTGGGTCATTCCAAAGATTGATCAATGTGCACGGAGTTCACGTCTATTTCTGTCCTGATTCTGTCTACTATATACAATTTCGGATCGCCTGACATTATGATGTCTAACTCACGACGATAGTGTACTTAACGAAAGCGCGTAGGGCCGGCCCATACTGCTGTGGTGAGCACGGGAGAAGGTGCATGAAGTAGCAATGTTATTCTGAGTGAAAACAAGTGGCTTGAACTGATCCCAATCAAGGCAAATTGCGGGGTTGTGTGGACGGTGGAGCAGCACATTCCAACCTGTCGCCCCCTACAGGCGGGTGCCGGGAGTGGCCAGTGCGCCGCAGGACCAACGGGGTTGATCAGCGAGCTCAATGTTCCGCCCTCACTCCAACCGCTGAATGGGCCCTGATTATCTCATGGCTGCTCTGTATATTCCTCATCTCCTCTTTAAAAGGACTGCATTACTTCCAGCCCTGCAAACTTGTCAAAACCAATTTGCTTTCCTATTATCCCCCTCAACTCATTTCACCATGACGTCCCCCACCCCCCACCCCCCCAACACACACACACACACACACACACACACACACACACACACACACACACACACACACACACACACACACACACACACCCCGACGGCCCAGCCTTCACAAATCCTCGACCCTCTGCTTTCTTCAATTGAACACCCCCCCCCCCCCCCCCTCCCACCCTCCCCTCCCTCCATCTCTCCCTCCCCCACCCACCCAACACGACCTGTACACCCCCTTAACCCCCACCACCCAAGCACTCATGACAGTTTCAGACATGGCAATTTTTTTCTCCCTTCTTTGTACTTACCGGTATCTTGCTTTTTCCCCCATAATGCAACGCGGACGCTCCTTTCATTTCTACGCTAAACTTCAAAGTAGGCTCGCAGGAACTCGGCGGTGCGCGCGGCGCCGCTGCCGACGCGCGGCGTAAGCACACTTCCCGCGCCGCTCCTGCTGAGCCCGCTCTCTCTCTCAGCTCTCTCTCTCTCTCTCTCTCTCTCTCTCTCTCTCTCTCTCTCACTCACTCCTCTCGCCGAGCGAAACATAACAGCGAGTCCGGCAACAAATAACATTAAATCTCGCCGATGGATTATGACAAAGCTGGCGAGGGGGAAAAAAAGAAAAACGTCCGGTTGCACGCCAGGTCTTCCACCCAGCACTCCTTCCCCCCCCCCCCCCCCCATCCCCCCCGCCCCCCCCCCTCTCCCCTCCCAGTCCGGCCTTCCGTCAATTAGCGCCTCGCCAGTGACAACACGGAGGATCTTCATTAGAGGAGAATGCTCAATTATATCAGTTGATATTCCTTTCCAAAACTAATTATCCCAGTTGCACGGCACGGCTGACTGAGCCTGCCCTCGCCCCGGGGCACAGCGGTTACTGATGTGATTTGATTTGGGCTCCAAACCCAGTTTCCCCTCCTCCTCCTCCTCCTCTCTCTCTCTCTCTCTCCCCCTCCCCCTCCCTCCTTCTTTCCCCCTCTCCCTTGCTCCCTCCCTCCCTCTCTTTTGTTTCATTCAACTCTCATTCAAGACAAACACCGAAGTGTCTTTTCTTTCGATTTGGTTGTTAC
Organism: Micromesistius poutassou; assembly: GCF_964030765.1. Taxonomy (NCBI): domain Eukaryota; kingdom Metazoa; phylum Chordata; class Actinopteri; order Gadiformes; family Gadidae; genus Micromesistius; species Micromesistius poutassou. The sequence continues at coordinate 2,043,116 of NC_140277.1, read as the reverse complement.
TTTTTTAACCATCATGTAGGCGGGGGTTAATGTTATTGATTGCTGAGCCTCTGAATCGGTTACAATTAAAGGAACCTGTAAGGAGCAATTGAAGCATTTTATTGGACATGCCGTCCATCCAGCATTTGGACAGTAAATGTAGGCCCTGCATCACTTGACTGATTAAGCTACATTATACCTTCTACAAATGTTCATTAGCAGGTAATTAGCAGAGAAATTAGACAACATCAGTTTAGCAAATCCTAAATGCACTCACAATAACACACGCACAGACACACATACACACACACACACACATACGCATACACACACACACACACACACACACACACACACACACACACACACACAGACAAACACATGCGCACGCCCACACAGTCTACCGTCTCCTTCAGTGTGTTAATGAGACAGCTTGGGTACATGAGCACGTATTTTCCACATGCTCGTCAGATGACCTGATGTCTGGGTATGTTTGCCTGTAAACCAGTTCCCTGGAATCGTCCTGTGGGGACCGACAATAAAAACACTGGGTTGGTGAGAAGATGGCGCAAGCGGCCTCTCCTTCCAAGAGGGGGCCGTGAAGGAACGAGAGAGGCAGAGAGGAACACATGGTTAAGGATTTGCTGAGCTCCCAGCTACTTGGATTAAGTCCTCATTGCGAGACTATCAGCTTTATCCCTTTCAAGCTCCAGGTGACGGTTTGGCTGTTGAGGATTGCCTGTGTTTGGTGGTTGAGAGGAACAATTAGTGTCTTTGAACGAGTCGTTACTGATTCTCAAGCCTCGACACAGAGGTCTTCCCGTAGTGGACGGTGATTCGCTGATTAGTATTAACCAAAAAAATTGGCGTTCTAGAAATAAATCTCCCTCTTATTTCCCTGATGCTCTTGTAATGTTCTACTTTTAAAATATAGAATAGGTGTAAAACATGTAAATATACTGTATAACCATGGATGAATAAACGTATTCTTTAGTCGTTTTGTTGAACCCAGCATTGTTGCATCCCTATAGCAGTGCTTTGTTCCCTCATGATATCATACACATTCTAGTCCAATCATGTGTGTCAGCTTCTTGGTGCGGATCCAACCATCACTTAGCTTCAGCCCAGTCACCGGGTCTCTCTCTCATGCACGTATGGGACAGGCCTCACAGAAGGTGGGCTATTTAGCCACATTGCAAAGTGGCCCGGGCAGGAGGACACACTCATTATACACAATTCTTCTGCCCCCCTTTCCCCTGCTCCCCCCTCAGCCCCTCTCTAACCTGCCTCCCCCCTCCTCTCCATTCCTTTCTCTCCCTCCATCTCTCTTTCTCTCTCCCTCCCTCCATCTCTTTCTCTCTTTCCCTCCATCCCACTCCCTCTCTCCATCTCTTTCTCTCTCTCTCTCCCCCTCCACCTTTCTCTCTCTCTCTCTCTCTCTCCCTCCATCCCCCTCTCCCCCTCCACATCTCTCTCTCTCCCCCTCCATCTCTTTCTCTCTCCCTCCCTCCATCTCCCTCTCTCTCTCCCTCTCCCTCCACCTCTTTCCCCCGCTCTCTGTCCCGAGTTTCAAATCCCCTGCAGCCCTTGGGTTCTCTGTGTGTCCAGAGAGTCCGGAGGTAGATCACTTTAATTCTGCTTCATGGATCTTTTTCAAAGAGACCGGAGACCCCAAGACCCCAGAACTGGTGACCGTCGGGTGAACCCATCCCGGCCCGTCAGGACCCCGTGCGGGTTGTAAACACAGCCATTGTCTCACACGCTCTCATTCCTGGCTGGCGGCTTTTGTTCCACCCCCTGCCCACAATGCAACAGGCTTTTGATGATGTGTCGTTGGCCAGTGTGCATGCATGGTGCCCTTCTTAAACTGGCCTGTGTTCTGTTCCGGTTAATTTGTGTGTGTGTGTGTGTGTGTGTGTGTGTGTGTTTGGGTGTCTGTGCGAGTCTAGTGTGTGTGTGTGTGTGTGTGTGTGTGTGTGTGTGTGTGTGTGTGTCTGCGTTTGTGTGTGTGTGTGTGTGTGTGTGTGCGTGCGTGCGTGCGTGCGTGCGTGCGTGCGTGCGTGCGTGCGTGTGTAAGTGTGTGTGTGTGTGTTGTTTTTTGTTCACCCACGTCCATCTGAGCCAGCGATATTGGCAGTTCCCAGGCGACGAGTGATGACACGGGAGGACGATGGCGGATTTATTTAAGGTAAGGAGTCACCTTGAAGACACGTGTAATTAGGTTGTTCCTCCCTGATCGAAACGACTCACCTCCCCTCACGCCCTACCTCCCTCTCCATCCCCTTCCACCTCTATGAGTGGAACTTGTTGCATGTAACGCGTTCCAGGAGACTCAGAGAGATATCCAGCACGGCAGTAATTGGTAAATGGTAAATGGACTGCACTTATACAGAGCTTTTCTAACCAGTGGCCGCTCAAAGCACTTTACAATACTGCCTGACGCTCACCCATTCATACACACTTTCACACACCGACGGCGGAGTCAACGTCGGGAGCAGTCAGGGTGAGGTGTCTCGCTCAGGGACACCTCGACACTCGGCTGGAAGGTGCCGGGGATCGAAGTAGCAACCTTCCGGTTACCAGCCAAACCGCCCTACCTCCTGAGCCACATGCCGCCAGGGTAGAGCTCTGGATGGGCGGAGCATTGCTAGTTCAGACCGACCAGAATTCCCCCCTAGTGGTTTACAAGTTTGCGTTCCCGTCGCAGTTCGAAGCCCCCAGGAGAAAAACCCTGCTCCGACACAATTAAGTTCTCCTTCTGTAAAGAAATGTGTAATTTATTTTAGGACGTCTGGGCTTTTTTAATTTCACGCTAATCAATCCAGTGTGTGGTGCTGCGGCAGCCATGCTGGAGGCCCCTCAATCAATACACACACTCAGTGGGACGGGGACTCAGAGGCACAGAGATGACCCTGGATAACCCCCAGACCAGTGTGGGTCCACACCCTCGGTCCCACGGACCAGGGAGTACAGGTAAAGGGCTGATTAAAAAAGGCTAACATTTGATATCATTGACTTTGCTTGGGGCGCTCTCGAAATGCATTGTGGGTCCGACCGTTCTGTCGGCCCCGTTGCCTCCGTCAAAAAGTCGACGCTAACTTTTCAGGCAGCGACGGATCCGTCGGCCAATCAGATCACGTTATGCAAATATACGCAAATACACTGTCCAATGAAATCACCGTTGTGATACAACCCGGGAAAAGACATGGACATCGTCAAAAATCCCCCATCCGTCGACGGACGTGTGCAGTGTGAACGCGGCGTTAGGCACCGGCGTACCGTGCCCCATTGTCATCCCTGTGTTGTGTTTCTCCACACACCGGTACATAAAGGGCTTTCTTACTTCAGGGACGCCTCGTGGCTTGAACTTTAGCTGCAGTCTGACAAGGGGCCTGAGGAATTCAGGGTATTGTCAGGATTTGTTTCCCCTTCTTCTTCTTCTTTATTACTCTCACACAGCCTCCTGCAAAGGGCAGCCAGCTCATGACTTTAATGAGCAACAGCCGGATTTGCGGTGATAATGTCTTCAGGTGTTGGAGGGCTGGGATTAAACATACTCCAATTTAAACCGCAAAGTCGCCATGGAGATGACCTTCACTTTAAAAGCTCTGATGGCGTCCGCGTGTACGTGTCTGGTTTGGGGGGGGGGGGGGGGTGGAGACTGTCGCCCATGTTATTGTCTAGAAAGACTGCAATTTCCAGCAGGGCACCGTCATTGAGATTGAACTTTAGCCATCCCTACCCCTCCCTCCCTCCTCCTCCTCCTTCGACTATAAACTCTTGCAGTAGAAGGTGTGTACTTGAAAGAGCAGTGTGTCAGAGGAAGAAGGCACCGGGTTCAGTCTGAGAGCGAGAGGCTCCTTAACGTCAGCACATCACCGGATGTGAACTACTACAGGCCCATGGCTACAAATGTCGGACACCTTACTCTTCAGCGGCACCTTTTCCCCCCCCGCCCCTCCCCCTCTCCTTCAAGTCCTCCTCCTCCCCCCACCCCCTCCCACCCATCGCATCAGCTCTTCAAGATTAGGGACCCCTGGACCTCCCATCCTAATTAACGGAAAAGCCCTCCAAATAAATGTGATGAGAGTTGACGTGGGGCCCACTCTGCTCTGAACCGCAGACGGGAGCAGCCAGCGCTCCCGTCGACTGTCTACTGAACAGGCCCCAGATCTTCACGGTTTGGGGTCAGTGTCGATCCCCCACCAGGGCAGCACGTTCACACCCTCACACCTGCCTGTCAAAGGAGAGCCCTGCCGGGGCTCAGCGGGGGAGGCTGCGCTACGGGGGATGGAAGAGGGAAGGTGAAGAGAGACTAGACGTTTTCGTTCGGTTGTTCGGATAGGACATGTTGAAAGCAGTGGCGGAGCCACGTGGTGGCCAGGGGTGGACTGGTACCTGACTGGCCACCCCAGGTGCCAGGTGCCAGGTGCCAGGTGCCAGGTTCACTGTATGTTCTATTGAGTAGGATGAGTGAAAGAAGAGGTGTTTTTTATGTTTTCTTGTTTTCTTCAATATACAAAAAATGCAAATACTCATTAAGTATGTTTGCATATTCTTATTTCACGAACAGCGATCGATTTAGGAGTGATTCGTAGTCAAGAAGTAGATTTGACAGTAGCCTGTGTCGGACATTAAAAAGTATACTTACACTGCCCCACAGTGGAGACACGGAGAACTACAATATGTGGCGAAGAGTCGTGTTAGTGCGGTGGATGGTCTAAAGTTCGCATTAAGCTTAATTATATTGATATATTGACGACAATATACGGTTCCTTACGTATTGAAATAATATATTTAGAGATGTATGCAAACATTTTTTAATCAGCTGGCTATTAAATATTCATTATGTAGGACAACAGTTGCTGTGTAAATTGAGAAGGTATACATATCAGATAAATCAACACATAAATTCAGATAGGTATATTATATTAAATTATATTTATATAATATTATAATGAAATGTAATATTTCCTCAACATATCCTCAAATACGTGATTCAAAACACATTATTCTGAGTTTCTACTACTGAGTTTCTAATACTTTCCAGACCTATTTTTATAACATATCCCATGCAGACATAGGTTGATATAGTATAGTAATATAATCATGTTATTAGTCTGATTTATCGCATGGTGATATTCTGGATTGGCATATTAACGGCTAACAATACCTAATTAGGTCTTGAAAAGATATTCTTCTAAGATATTCTGTATCAAATTGTATATAAAAAAAAGAAATTCATATTATATTTCACCAAATCAAATAATGTCTAAAAAAATCAATCAATGTGTAATAGCTGTCCCCATACTTTTTACGGACTGTGCATTAAACCTCATGTCACACATTCGTTTTTGTCATTTAGCGCCACTAAAATTGAGTCCGGGTGACCTTCAGCATAACAGTGGAGGACTATGTAAGGAGGACCCCCCCCCCCCCCCCCCCCCCCCCCCCCCGGGGTATTTCACATTTCACACACTGGCTACCGCTGTGGCATTAAAACAACGCACGTACATTTGACTGAGATGTGTCATTGAGGGTGCAGAGGCTAATTGGTTAATTCCATGGCAGTAACTGCATTTGGTCCGTGCCTTATTTGAGTGTGAATTAATCATACTTGTCACAGTTCATTTAGTTTTGAAATGGCAAACAATGAACATAATAATAACATAATAACATATTGCATCGTTCTTTGTGCCAGGCAGGATTGAGTGCTGTAACAAATCGGAATATATATAGAATATACAAGAATAAATATCCTAAGTATTGTAATTTGTATGCAGAGGACGACCCTAAGGTTAGCTTTGTATCCCTAGTAATCGTGTGTTATGTACGACAGCGATCCAACAGATGAACGAATAAATTCTGAAGTCCATGAAGTCCTCAGCATCGTCTTGCCTTGTCTTCCATATCCACAGAGGAGCAGGTAGGGGGAATAAAAGTAGAGACAGGGTTCCTTGGCATCCATGTGTTGAGTGAGTACTAGTCGCACTGTAGACGGCATTAACGGTGAAAGGTGAAAGATAATTTTCAGAGTACTGGCAGTAGTAGTAGTAGGAATAGCAGTAGTAGAATTAGTAGTAGTAGTAGGAGTAGTAGTAGTAGCAGTAGAAGTACTGGCAGTAGTAGTAGTAGGAATAGCAGTCGTAGAATTAGTAGTAGTAGGAGTAGTAATAGTAGTAGTAGAAGTACTGGCAGTAGTAGTAGTAGGAATAGCAGTAGTATTAGTAGTCGTAGTAGCAGTAGCAGTAGTAGTAGTAGTAGCAGTAGAAGTACGGGCAGTAGTAGTAGTAGGAATAGCAGTAGTATTAGTAGTCGTAGTAGCAGTAGTAGTAGTAGTAGTAGCAGCAGTAGAAGTACTGGCAGTAGTAGTACTACTAGTAGTAGCAGCAGTATTAGTAGTAATAAAAGTACTGGCAGTAGTAGTAGTCGTAGTGGTAGGAATAGTATTAGTAAGTAGTACTAGTAGTAGTGGTGGTGTTCGCAGTGTGGAGGTCAGGCCCCCCAGGGGAACACCACGCAGAGTGACAGCAGCAGAAAGCTGAGGGCGGGCGGTGCGGCGGCCACGCCCGTGACGTTGCAGTCGTCGCCGTAGCAGCAGTGGACGCTGACCCCCGGGGCGCGGTAGCCCTGGCTGTTGGCCTGGCTGCAGAAGGACTTGTAGGAGCAGGTCTTCATCACCCCGCCTGTAGGAGCAAAGCGCCACAGAAGAAGCACATCCGCTGCTGCCCATCATTTAGTCCAGAGTCCCCCTTTAAACGGGTTCAGTGCGTCTAGGGACGGCACTCAATTGAGGCCAGCGCCCGGGATTAATGGGAAGAGGCTAGTGAGGGAGTGGGTGAGGGGGTGGTTGAGGGGGTGGGTGAGGGGGTGGTGTGAGGGGGTAATGTGATTTGGTGGGCAGGGAATAAGCTGGGCGCTACAAACAATTAAGGATATCGAGGCTGAGAATCTGCTCACTTCCTCGAAAGACCAAGACACCCCTCTGGTCTGCCATGGGATACCAGACAGAGCACACATGCTCAAATGTATGCACGCACACACACACACACACACACACACACACACACACAAACACAAAAAACACACATATACACATGTATGCACACGCGCACACACACACACACAGATCGATGCACATGCACACACACACACACACACACACGCCCAAGACAAAAATACACACACAGACACACACATACATTAACACACACATTAACTCACACACACACACACACACACACACACACACACACACACACACAAACACAAAAAACACACACATATACACATGTATGCACACGCGCACACACACTCACAGATCGATGCACATACACACACACACACACACACACACACACACACACACACACACACACACACACACACACACACAAACACACACACACCTATGCCCCCCCCCCCCCCCCCCCCCCTCCCCACCACGGCGAGGTACTGAGTACTGGGAATTGAGTCAAAGTGAGACTCATTGCCAGTCCATCCACTATCTCTTTTACTAATGCATTGTAATTAATTGATTGGTTGATTTAATTTATGCCGTGAACTGTAGTCACTCAGCTGGAAAGACAAACTGATTAAAGTAGAAGGGTGAAAAAACCAGTGCTCCAATGTGTGTTGGACTCACTGTCATGGCCCAGTACCACGGCACACGCGTCAGAGAAGCTGGGACAGATCTTGGAGCCCTGCCGGTTGCAGTCCTCGTTGTTGGAGCCCATGCAGGTGTAGCATTTCAGGGACGCAGCTTGAGGTAAGGTAATATCAAGTTAATGACAAGTTATTAATAATAAGTTATTAACCACGGTATATATGACAAGGAATGAATATGTGCTGGTACAGGTGTTACGGAAACCTGTGCACCTCAATAGCACATAGCACACTTAAGAGGAAACCCCCGAGGCTAGCGCTCTGCACCACTCGACCGGCAACGCTCACGCCCTTTACTGCCCCTCATCCAGAGACCAAACACCGTCCGAGCCCCACCGCTGCCCTTTGGAAACATTTTACAGGTCAAAAGCCTTCCCTCCACCTATAAAACAGCTCTCTTGATAAATACCCTTTCGTGATCTTTACGAAGGGGATCAAAACAAGAGTTTTCAGGCTAGCAAACTGGGACCGCTCCAAAGCCCTGCTCAGCAGTCCATCTCCCGGTCGGACCAACAACATGAGGCCTCTTTAACCTCCTTTAATCTCCCACTCAGGAGTGGGGATGGAAGCTTCTGGCCTTCAAGATTAGCTCAGACTGGACGGGTAAACTTTTAAAATCAAACAGACAATAAAAAAAGAGACCCTTTAGGGACACTATGTCCAATAATGGGTTTCTCGGAAAAACATATAATATGTTTTCTCGGAAAAACATATAATATGTTTTTCCGAGAAACCCATTATTGGACATAGTGTAGGCCTATATATATGTCCATTATATATATATATATATAGAGAGAGAGAGAGAGAGAGAGAGAGAGAGAGACTACACAAATATATATATATATATATATATCTGCAACAAAAGTATCGTAATGCTATAGTTTCAAATGAGAGCAATGCATTCACTTGAGAAAATAAATCCTGTTCTCGTTTTGCTGAATTAATGACATAATTCTCTCAGAATTATGTTTTCCTGTAAAATAAATTCTGCCCTGTTTTTCTGAATTAATGACGTAATTCAAAATCTGTCTAACCATTTGAAGTACGGGGTCGATATAAGGCATCAAAGGTATTAACATGTCAAATCAGGTGATCTAACTGTTTGCTTGACCACTTGTAACAGAAGACAATGCCTGGAGAAGCTCCACCATGTCAAGCAGGAGCCTGCACAAAGTGGGAGAGCTAATAACAATACCATCCATATTACTGATGGACACGAGGATCTCCCAACGTCTCAAACATTAACCAAAATAGAACTGGATGTAACTCAACAGGCGGGACATGTTTGCTTCTGTGAAATCAAGCACTTAAGTAAATGGTTATCTTGGGATTTTGAGTTTTCTCCTTATTGCATAAAAACTGTCAGATTTTATTTACTCTGAATTCTGAGATAATAAACTCATTCATACAGAAAAAGAAAGCATCCTTGTTTTCCCCCTTTCAACTTTTCTATTCTGAGATAATGATGTTAATTCAAAAAAAAAAAAGAAAACAAGAGCAAAATTCTTCTCTTAAGTGAATGCATTACGCTTTCATAGAAATCAGATGCTATTTTTTTAAAGAAAAAGCTAAAACAAACTTATTAACTCAATATTAAATACAATCATTAAATCAAATCAGAAATCAAGACTAGGTCAACTGTATCATAAGAAGACAGTTAACATGCAAACAAACATGATAGTGACCTTTTTTACGCTCTATGGTAGTCATGGATGGGGACATCCATGTCTGCATCACATGAATATCCGATTAAAAAAACATTTTAAAAGACTAGGTTACATGAGCAAGTCAGGTTCTAAGATGGGGGAGAGAGATGGGACAGTTGGGAATGGGTTGAACAAATCTCTTACCGTAGTCAGGCAGTAGAACCAAGAACAGAAGCAGCGCTACAGGCCTGTACCGGGCAGCCTTCATGTCGCCGAATTGGGTCCTTATGGGACTTCCAGTTCACACAATGAGAAGCAGGTTGTTGTCTCCATAAGCACCCCCTCTCCCCCTTACCTGATCTTAATCTCAATGATCAGATGGGCAACAACCCCATCCCCTCCCCCAGCGTCGTGACCTCAAGGGGGATTACCACAGCACACAACAACGCACAACATTACAGCGTGATGGACTTTCAGCGCTGGTAATGTTGGTGTGTAGGTGTGTTGTGTTGTGCAGAATCATAAAGAGTGTGTACTCTACCGCACCTCACAGATCTCCTTAGCAGAACCTCGCAGAGCTTTCCTAGTTTGTCAATTCAAATGGTTGTTTATGCTGTAGTTCCTTGTAATATTTGTTTTGAGAAATGACACATGAATAGTTAATGCAGCCATCTTGTTGGAATAACGCAAGCAGAATACATTAAAATGATATGCAGCGTACACAGAAAAACAAATATCGCTCACAACAGCCTTCTATTTAGGCCATCCTATGTGGGCCCCCCACCAAACAGTGAAACAGCCGCTCAGGGTAAGAGAACCATAATCAGGACACATTTGAACATCAGAGGAGCGCTGTAGGAACCCAGAGACACAGCCAGTCGGTTGTATTGCCATCCTTTATTGCACTTTGTAAGCAGATGCTGTACAGCGGTGGTGCTGAGAAGAGCAGGACTCCTATCAGGGCATCACAACAGCCACAGCAGCAGGGCGCTGGACATTAAATTAAGTTACCCATGGCCACAACTGATGACAATTAGTTTGCTTTATATCAAAATAAAATCCCACGTTTTCATCGAGAGCTAAGGGGACAAAGTAAGCACGGAGTATCTACAAGGAAACGACAAGGAAAGCATTGGTTGGTTTGTTTTATATGACGGAACTGTATCAAAAATGCAAGTGAGCGTTATCAATCATGGAAACTCTCTATTTACAAACATCTCACATGCAATAAGCTACTGTGATCTTTAATATATTTTCATTACTAGTAAATAAGCCAGCGTGTAATCAATCAAAACTAAGTCATATACAGGACATATGCTGTCTGTCGACATTTATATTGAACTCTTCTATTTAGAACAAACAACAGCAGGATTAGGTTTACAGTCTTGTCCATCAGTGGCTGTCATGGCAACATTACATTTCATCCCACTCTCTCTCTCTCTCTCTCTATCACACACACACACACACTCTTGCAATCATCCCAACACAGCAACCATTCACACACAGGTACGCTCACGCACACGTGATATGTTGTGTACACAAGCACTTGAATCCACACCCTTAAGTACAGTAAAACCACATTGACACATTGAGTGTAGGGTGGGGCGGTGGAGGGGAGGGCACAGAGGGAGCCATGGAAGGCAAAGTCTGGAAGCGAGACGGGCACGACGTGAGACCCCTCGCCTGGGGCGGAGGTGGCGCCTCTGTTCTTCGGGATAAAGTTTGGCGTTCTTCTGCCTCCCCCTGGGAGACGGGGCGTCGCCACTGCTAACTCCGCCCCATTTTGGCGATCAGCTCGTCGCAGATCTTCGTCAACTCCTCGATTTCTCTGTTCTGTTGTTGAAAAGATACGACACAAAAGACGATTTAGACATCCTTAGATCGAGACAGGCTCCGTAAAACATGTTGTACGGCATAGCTCAGTTACAGCAGATATTTGCGTGACGTTTAACATATTATCCCATACAGCTGATGTGTATTATTTCATCAGTTTAAGTTTAGAACTGACTACACCGTTTAAGGTAGAACAATTACTGATGAAGAATGACTGGCCAAGGCTTCCCTAGAGTCAAACCCATTTGTCACACTTTGTACAGTCTTTAATCTTCAATTAAATGAATTGCATTTGGCTCTACTGCATGTAGGGAATGACCGAACAACACGATAGGGTAACAAGCTACGGTCTAAGGAAACATATGGGGGTAACATCATTAATAACCGAACCGTGGGCGCCCTGACTGACCTTCTGTTCCAGGGTGCGCTCCAGAGAGTCCACCTTCATCTGTTCCTTCCTCAGGCTGGCCGCGCAGGCCGCCTGCTCCTGTTTGGCCTTGCAGCGCACCTGGGCGATGTCCGAGTTGGCCCTGGAGACACACACACAGATACACACACACACACACACACACACACACACACACACACACACACACAAGTTTAGAAAGATTTTTGGGGGCAGCTAACTCTGCAAGTCACCCACTCAAAAACACTGTGTATAGCAGGTATACCACACTGTGGTCATTTGCTACATGTTCAACCTCCTGTCCAGAGGACAGGAGGTTGCTTTTTTACCTTTAAAATAAATGTAAAAAAGTAACAAATGACAACCATGAATATGAAGAAAATCTGTAGCAAAATATAAGGAATAATTATTTTAACTCAATAAACTACACAACACTCCGTGGATAGAGGAGGCAAGCGAGCAGGACGGATGAGACTCACCTGTCCAGCTTCTCCTCGGCGTGGATCTTCAGGGCCTGGTACCGCTGCTCCTCCCTCCGCACGCGGGACAGATACTCCTGGGCACACTTCTTCAGAACCTCCTCGTTCTGCAGAGAGGACGGACGCGGAGGGAAACCCATTCATTCACTGCCCTCTGCAAGTGCAGGGCATCAAAAGTGTCGTGGGTATTTCTGAATATGCTAGCAATTGGTGAGTGTGTGTATGTTTGTATGTGTATGCGCGCGTGTGCATATGTATATTTGTGTACTTGTGTGCTTTGGTTAACGTGTATGGTTGTATGTAAGTGTGCGTCTGTTTGCAGGTGTGTGTGCGTGTGCGTGTGCGTGTGTGTGTGTGTGTGTGTGTGTGTGTGTGTGTGTGTGTGTGTGTGTGTGTGTGTGTGTGTGTGTGTGTGTGTGTGCGTGCGTGTGTGTACCTTGCGGAAGCCCTCCAGCACGTCTTTCATCTTCTCGTAGCGGCGGAAGAGCTCGGCCAGGGACTTCTCCACGGAGTTGAGGTCGGACAGCGCCTGGTCCTTCTCTATGATCAGCGCCTGGATGGTGTGGTGGGACAGGGACTTCTCCTTCTGCTCATCCTCTGGGGGTGGTGACACACACACACACACACACACACACACACACAGACACAGACATACAAACACGCTTGGAGTCAGAACATGAATGGAAGAAATGAACATTTGCACCTGAGAGTACACAGTAGGCACACATACACACGCACGCGCTGACAAAACACACCATCAAACACACGCACACATCACCACGCACACGCATGCACACATGTGTGGGAGCGCACACACACACACGCACAGATGTGCACCAAACGCATCGACGCGCACGCGTACATTTGTAAACACACAAACACACACAAGGATACACGCAAATGAACAGTGGAAGGTGTGTGTGTTATTTGGTTAGATGGATATGTGACCTCTACAATGTACCAGAATACATATGTGGATATGTATGCATGGTTGTTTCTGAATGGTGCATTTCCCACACTTCACGACACAGGTTACAAACCTAAAGGAGCATGCAGAGTAAGTCATGGTAGATCATAAATAATTAATAAGATCGAAATGGCCTTCCGTCTCTCTCCTTTAAGGTGGTGATATAGATCTCTCGCTGAAAAGGTCGTTGAAGATGACAAGAGACAAGAAGGAAACAAGACAAATGGAGAAAGACAAACAAGATGGAGGGCGTCTGCTCTCCGCTGAGTGATGGACGGATGAGGACGGACAGGATAAAAAAAGTGAAGCAAGCGTCTGCGCAACTTACCTGGCATGCCTGATAAGGGGGGAAGAAGGCGGAGTAGGTGGGGGGGTTCAAATTGAAAGAAGCAAAATGGGAGCAGAACAGAAAAAACAAGGGACCGTGTTAAAAGTCAAGCCGGGGCTGGGGGTGGGGGGGGGGAACGCACAGGAGATCGTGAGAAGAGGCCCGCGAACGTGAAGAACACAAGTCTGACCAATGACAGGCAGAGCCGTCCCTGGTGGGGGTGGTCGTGGCTTAATAAAAAAAAAAAAGGAATAAATAAGAGATAAGATGCAACCAGTAGCAGTGAGGCACCAGGGGTCAGAAGATGACCAGAGCTGGAGACAAGGCTGGGCATGAGCTCCAGAAGAAAAAGCTAAATTAAGAAAAGTAAAATAAAAGTAACAAAAAAAAAAAAAAGAATGGCACCAAAGCGGAAGCGAATTCTGAAATGCCAAAAAGTGGACGACATTCTGATTCTCAGGGCCGTATCCTCAACTGAAAATAGGAAGCAAGTACACAAACATCCCAGCTGGTATTGAAGTTAAACCAAACGGGTTAATGGGTTAGGTCACGCAAAGTTCACAGGAATTCCTGTTAGGCAATAACGCAACATGAATAATGTGTGTGTAAGTGTGTGTGTGTATTTGTATGTGTGTTTGTGCGTGCGTTTCTATGTCCGGGCCTATGTGTGTGTTAAGTGTTTTGAACGGAGGGGCGAGAGCTCTTAAGTGTTGCTGTGTGAACCGGAAGGATTGTTCTCACCTATCATCTGAGCAATAGTCTTCTCATACTCTGCAACAATTCTCCTACGAAACAAGAGAGAAGGGGGGGGGGGGGGGGGTAGATATTAATGCATCACTCAAGTCTGTGTGAATAGACAAGTAACCACAGAGTGTATTGCTTTGGTAAAGACATAACTCGAGGCGTCTCTGTGGATATTCTTTAATTGGCTTGTTTTTATTGTACTATTGTTGAACTCAAAACCTCTAAGCTCTAAACAGTCCTTACAGTTTACAACCCTCTGTAATTGCTGCAGGTTCTACTGCAGGCTAAGCCAACTAACGGACACGTTTGTAAGTTCAAAAGTGTTAAAAAAATGTTTGCTCCAGAGCAGGTTGCCAAGCAAGAGGAAAAGAGGATTGATAAGCTCCTCAGTCCCTTCCTTAACCTGAGCCTAATCAGCCTAACAACATAAGCTCTGTCTTATTCCACACAAGCCACAGTGGGGCCAGCTGGACTCCCCCCTCACACCCCAGAACCCGCTGAAAGAGAGGATACACTAAAATAGCCCGGCCTTCTGTGGCCCGCTTCCTAAAAGTTATTCCTCATCCTTGAATGCTGAGTCATGGACTTAACAGGGTAGGCATTTAAACTCAAGTTAAACTTTGTTCAAAAGACATGCTAAAGCTCTTCAAACAAACAGAGTGTATACCACAAGTTATCCTCTACATATATTTCAAACTATTGTCTTGTTTTACCACACAGACAGCAGTTGCAAACAAACGTATAATCGTATTCAGCTGATATCGTCTTTGGCTTCAGTCCTAACAGATTGTCCTCCGAAGCCGGTTAAGTGATGGACTTCTTTAATTGGCTCAACAGACAATCACCCTGGGCTTTGGTGGGTTCTCTGAGCATGATAAACCAATTGACAGGTAAATCGAAGTCGGTGGGCGGGAACCAAGCACGGGTGACCACGAATCAGATCGCAGCAGGTCAGTTAACTAAAGGGGGGTTGGGGAGGTTTTAGAAAATGTGCCGTGTGGGCGGGACCTTGGAGCATGTGTGAATGCCACTCACCTCATCTCCACCACTTCCTGACGGCTCTCCTCGTACTTCCTCTGCCATTCTATGACCTCCTTCTCTTTGGTCACCACCTGACCAGAGAACACAGAATACACTGTGAGGCGGAGTCACAGGAGTCACAATTCCGTGCATGTGTGAGTGAGTGAGTGAATGCGTGAGTGAATGAGTGTGTGAGTGTGTGTCTGTGTATGTGTGTGTTTCTGTGTTTCTGTGTGTGTGTGTGTCTGTGTGTGTGTGTATTTCTGTGTGTGTGTGTGTGTGTTTCTGTGTTTCTGTGTGTGTGTGTGTGTGTGTGTGTGTGTGTGTGTGTGTGTGTGTGTTTCTGTGTGTGTGTGTGTTTCTGTGTGTGTGTGTGTGTGTGTGTGTGTGTTTCTGTGTTTCTGTGTGTGTGTGTGTCTGTGTGTGTCCGTGTCTGTGTGTGTGTGAGATGTTGAGTCAAGGGCACCTCGTCTCTGGCTATGACCAGCGAGTGGTCCAGGTCTCTGGGCAGGTAGGGGCTGGCCTCCTCGCTGTAGCCCGTGGACGGGGTCCGGGTGTACAGCGAGCCCTTGGACACCACGCTCTCCATCGGCGACGCGGCCTCTCTCTGCTGCTCCCGGGGGTCGGGGTCGGGGGAGGAGAGGAGGAGGAGGAGAGGGAGGAAAGGAAACATGTGGGGGTCAAGACGGTCGCGCTAGGGGCAGCAGTCAGGAGGGAGACCACACCTTCCAGGGCCCATCCGAAAAACCAGCGAGCCACACCAACCGCAAGGAAGCATCAAACCACTGCAACTACTACTACTGCTGCTACTACTACTACTATGATCAGGATACACCCCAACACAGCAAAACACCACAATGCAAATGGCACAGGCTTGGGATGCTCCTGAAGACTTAGCCTGCTGGGACATGATTGGATGAAACAGTCTTCAAATACCACAGTAGCTGGTGCACTAATTCTGTCCCACAGCAGAGTGCTGAGGAAGATAAACTGCTGGTCTTAGTAGCTGGAATATGATTGGTGCTGATGATAAACTGCTGGTCTAAGTAGCTGGAATATGATTGGTGCTGATGATAAACTGCTTGACTAAGTAGCTGGAATGTGATTGGTGCTGGTGATTAACTGCTGGTCTTAGTAGCTGGAATATGATTGGTGCTGATAATAGACTGCTCATTTTAGTAGCTTGAATGGGATTGGGTCCAGGCAAGGAAGAGGGAGGGGGAAGGCTTGTTAAGGTGCAAACAGGGTTATATACAGTTCAAGGGGGATGACACAGCACTGGGCAGCATGGGAGGCAGGTGTGGCTCGTGTTAAGAGGTACATCAACATCAGGCATGGTTTCAATCTACTGGTTGAAATAGAACATAAAGAGAGCCTGGGGCCTGTGGTCGCCGCGTTCATCTAACTAAAGCACACAGGACAGAATGCCCTTGGAAATGTAATTCCACTAAGGCTTTGCCTGGCGTGTCACAGTAAAAACATCCAGCGCTCTCTGGCAGTCTGGCATAAAAAGGGAATTTTATGGAATATGTTCTTGTACATGTGGGTGTGTAATATGTTTCTGAATGTGTGTGTGTGTGTGTGTGTGTGTGTGTGTGTGTGTGAGTGTGTGAGTGTATGTGTGTGTATGCACATGCTTCATGTGTTTTGAAAGGTGCAGATGGGAGCGAGTGAGTGCTCCTTTAAGACCAAGAACACAGTGAAACGAGGGTCGAGTGTTTGGTCTTGAGCATTCATGGCTGCTCTATACAGAGGATCTAAAGGAAGAGACGAGGGTGGATCACCAATATGGAACCAGAGAGACTTGAGGTGTCCTTTCTAAAGCCAGGTGGCCTCAAACAAAAGGTTAACGATCGGTAAAGCTCCTTTGTAGCAGGGTACTCGAGATTCAAGGTAGCATGTTGGGAGAGCCTCTTCATTAGCGGTTACATAAATAAACACAGACATCTGTGTGCTTACTTACTATTTACTTTACTTACTGGCATAAAAACAAGCGCATTGAGATAAAAAAAAGAAAAAGATAGGCTGTTGTAAGATAGGTTGTTTCTTTTAAGTTGTAAAGCAACTCAACAAACTTGGGGACGCTGGATGAAGTGAATCCATGACCAACAACATACAGAGAAATGGAGGCGACATACAGGTGATAGACTATGGAGGACAAACACAAGTCCTAGAGGTTCGAAGAAGAAACTGGATCTTAGGTCTAGACATCTTTGGGTAGTTGAGTGGTTCAAGGGGGGGGGGGTCTACCGCTAGTGGCATAGAGGACCTCTCTATCGGGGGTACTACGCTACTCTGGTCTTACTTTCAGCAGGGGGGAACCGTCGATGTTCCACCTCCGTGTGCTGGGCTTCTTGAGGCGGGACTGTGAGGGTCGGAAGAAGAGCATGAGGCAAGGGACGACCAAGGGACGACCAAGAGTCGACCAAGGGAAGACCAAGGGAAGACCAAGGGATGACCAAGGGACGACCAAGGGACAACCAATGAGAGACTAAGGGACGACCAAGGGACGACCAAGGGATGACCAATGAGAGACTAAGGGACGACCAAGGGACGACCAAGAGTCGACCAAGGGAAGACCAAGGGAAGACCAAGGGACGACCAAGGGAAGACCAAGGGACGACCAAGGGACGACCAAGAATCGACCAAGGGAAGACCAAGGGAAGCCCAAGAATCGACCAAGGGAAGACCAAGGGAAGACCAAGGGAAGACCAAGGGATGACCAAGGGACGACCAAGGGAAGACCAAGGGACGACCAAGGGACGACCAATGAGAGACTAAGGGACGATCAAGGGACGACCAAGGGACAACCAATGGGAGACTAAGGGGACGAGCATAGGCCAACCAAGGGGACGACCGCTGGGGGACCAAGGGATGACGGAGGGACGACAACAGGACGACCGAGGGGGAGCCTATAGGACGACGAGCAGCGGACCACGGGACGACCAAGGGGGGGACATGGGGAGGTCCTTGCCCCAAGACCGGGTTTGATCAGTGGAAGGGTTTGATTGTCCTCGCTGTGTTCCATCAGTTGCAGCACCTGACGGCCTACAAACGCGCACGTGTTGAATCCTGAACACTCGTGCGCGTGTTTATCTGTGCAGCCAGTTCAGGAGTCGGACTCGCGGGACCATTTTCTAAATAAGAACCTCGCCCTTCCAAGGCAACATGCATGTTGCCCGACATGCATAGTGGCCTGGAGGCTGGGCTATCTGGGGTATCTGGAGCGGGTCGATCCAGGAGGGCTCGCAGCTAGGGGGAGGGAGGGAGGGGGGGGAGTAGGGTGGGGGTAAAGCCATGTTAGAAATGCTGTTATGTGGGCGGGGCTGACGGGGGTGAGGGCAGGGTCGATGTAGTGGTACAGCCACCGTGTTGTGGATAAGGGCCATGGGATCACAGCCACACTCAAAAGGGGTTTTGGAGTGTCTAGGATCGGGGGGGGGGGGCATCAGCGTGTGTGCTGATGTGGGGGGGGTGGGGAAAGGCAGGCCGGAACTCACACTCATGCTCCCACGCTGCAGCTCATGCACACACGCTGATGCACCGCACACACACACGCTGGTGCACCGCACACACAAGCGCACACACACACACCCTACAATGACACGAGTTTGTCCACTCGGGTGACATCGCCTCGGATGTCACGCATGCGTGCACAGCCGTTGTGCACACACACACACACACACACACACACGCAAACACACGCGCACACACACACAGGTGCAGGCTGACTCAGCGCAGTACCTGGGGGTTTACAGTGGAGAGGGAGGGGCACTGGGAGATGTGTGTGGCTACCTGCAGAGCCTCTATCCGCAGGGCTGCCAGCACCAGCTCCTCCTGGGCCGTCCGAACAGTGGGGGGGGGGGGGGGGGGGGGAGGGGGAGGGGAGTGACGGCCCGAGGATGTGAGAGCAGGGAAGGAGACACACACACACACACACACAACAGACCAAAAGTTGAGGGTGCGCGTCGACTCTCATCCTGCCGAGTTGTACACTGACAACACACTTCCTGCTCCTGAAATCAAAGTCTATAAAATAGGACACACGTCTACAGCCGGTTGAATCGTAAAGAAAAAACCAAGGAAGTTGGGGGTAAAGGAGGTGGGGGAGGGGGGGGGGTGGAAGAAGACTACAGCAGTCGTCACACAGAGGAGGACACACCGGAGCTAGGAGGAGGAGGAGGAGGAGGAGGAGGGGGAGGAGGAGGGAGGGAGGGGGAGGGGGAGGGGGAGGAGCTCCCCGCGCGGCCCGTGAACACACCTGTAACTTGAGGGCGAAGGCATTGGGGTCGGTCTCCGCCAGGTCGGCCTCCAGGTAGCGGAGGGGGTCGTCGGCGCACGGCGCCGGCCCGTCTGACGGGGCCGCGGCGGGGCCCTCTGCGGGGCCCGGGCTAGGGGGCTGCAGGGGCGCCGCGGGGGGAGGGGACGGGGGGGGGGCAGAAAGCATGGAGAGGAAGGGGAGGAGGAGGAGGAGGGAGGAGGGAGGAGGAGGAGTGGGGGGGTCAATATGGAGAAGCAAAGCGCTCCGGCCGTGTCGTCTGGAGCACGGGTCGATTGGGGCCGGCTATCGGGGGCGAGCGGTTAATGGCGCCGTGTGTCGCCGGTGGCCGACTGACTGACTGGGTTCACGTGGGGGGTCTGTGTCGTGTTTCCCATGCGGCTCACAGTACAACACGTGTACTCTGTCGCCCCCTAGTGGCTAACAACGGTACGGCGCGACGGCTGAACACAAAACAGATGACGACGGAATAGACAGACACAATGATCACACCGACCCACACGTACATCTATAAGTATGTTTAACAGTACACAACCACGGCGGCTAAACTGAGCGTTGTTTCGCCCACTGTTTTGCCCCTGTGTTTTTGAGGTAGAACGGAACGGAACGTGTCGGGGGGGGGGGGGGGGGGGGGGGTCACCTGTTCGTCTCGGTCGGCGCTCTGCGTGCGACAGAGGGCCTCGCTCTCCCTCTTGCGGCCCTTGTCCCCCCCCGCGGAGCCCTCGGGGCCCGGCCGGTGGCTGAGCACCGGCGTCTTCATGTCCGCCGAGATCTGAGCCTCCATCTCCTCAAAGCTCCTGTGGAGAGAACGCGTCACGAGGAGAGCAGTCAGCGACCGCGTGGGAGGGAGGGGAGATGAAAGAGAGGGTGGACACAGGGGATGTGTATTCACACGGGCGCACGAAGGCTTATGGAACATTTATGGAACATTGAAACCATACTATCATCATTCCTCTCAACAAAGGAAGGAAATTATCACTAAGTAATATTAAGTCGTTATTAGGACATTAAAGGTCCCATGACATGCCACCAGGTGTGGGTGTGATTAGCCGTTACAAGCCGTTTTGAAAAGCGGGTCTGTTATGACATCACAGGTGGGCGTGTCCCCCTAGACGTGTGACGGACAGATGAGCAACGTTTGCTACGGTCCACTGGGTGGGCTGGTCTATCCAGCACACACATCTAGCTGGACACGCCCACCTGTGATGTCATAACAGACCGATTTTTTCAAAACGGCTTGTAGCGGCTAATCACACTCACACCTGGTGGCGTGTCACGGGACCTTTAAGTAAAGTCAGCTCAGTGTGGACAGTTTGATGTCGCTAGCGTGAAAGCTCAGTTTGGACACATTAGAGTAGCTAGCATCAAAAGTGGACCACTTTTGTCCACTTTTGACGCCAGCTACTCCAGTTGTACTTTGACGCCGTGTGGTAAATGAACCTAGCGGTCAGCATGTGGTGCCTGGGTGTCGTGTGGCGCGTGAGGCGGGCTGGAGGGCGTACCCGGTGCAGGGCGAGTTGGGCTCCGAGCCCATGGTGCACGTGTTGTTGGTCAGACTGTCGGACACAGAGTCCAGCTTCAGGTAGAGGGACGGCTTCTTCACGGAGAGGGGCTGCACAGAAGGACGCAAAAAACACGCGCTTTAGAAATACGCGAACATCCCGGGGTACGAATGGAAACAACGACAGAAGAAGAAATATATACTCTACCGGTGAAGCAGAGCCGATCTTCTCCATGTACTCGATTTCATAGTCTGGCACTGAGGGAAGGGACGGCGAGGTGGAGAGGGGTAGGACGAGAGAGAGACAGAAGGACAAAGGAGAAACACATTTATTTTAACTGCGGATGACTGCAGAGAGGTTGCTGTGGTTGTGTGTGTGTGTGTGTGTGTGTGTGTGTGTGTGTGTGTGTGTGTGTGTGTGTGTGCGTGTGCGTGTCAGTGATTGACGTGTTATTTTCCATGGCTGACCCAGATGGCCCTGGCTGCCCCTGGCTGCCCGGCACTGATGCGAGGGACTGGGGATTATTGGTGTACAACAAAAAGCAGCGTACAGAGTGACTCGCTCTCACTACCACGGGAAACCGAGCGATTCATCCCTATATATCCAGCTGTGTATTGCTTTGACTCTATCGGCCACTCCATCGTTCCTTGGTTGTTATAGTCATGCCAAAAATCCCGCTGTTCTGCTCCTGTTCTGATGTAATCTTGAAGGTCACTTCCGCACACGCACACACACACACACACACGGCCCCCGAGCTCCCAGCGTACCGTCGTCCTGGTGGGGGAGTCCGACCTCGCTGACGAAGGAGGACAGGTCGCTGGGCTGGGGGAAGTCCTGGCTCTCCGAGGTCAGGTCGGCGTCCTGCAGGGCGCTCCACTTGTGGCCGGTGGAGGAGGCCAGCTTCTCCTCGTCCGTGGCGTGCTCGTCCTGCGAGTGGAGAGCGTCGTCCCCGTCCGTGGACTCCTGCAGCGGGTGGGGGCGGGGGGGGGGGGAGAGCGGTTGAGCACGGGCGCGGGGAACGCCGCCGCCAGGGTCAGCGGTTCGATTCCCGCTCGGACCGACAACGCTATAGACGTGCGTTGATTTGGAAAACAGCTTTGCTTTTAAACTGCGTTTTTAATGATTCTTAGCATAATAATAATTATTACTATTATCAAACACAAGTACACAGGTAAGTAGACAGGTCAGGTGAGCAGATACATGAGAGTTATTATTAGAGTATTATGAAAAGGTCACCTGCGATGGTTCACTGGTGGGGGATTTCTTCGGGGATCTCTTCACTCTGAACGTGTTACTGAAAGGAAAATTAAAACACATCAGCAAAACAAATAGAACTTCATTATGATATTGGTGCTTATTCTAAGATCAAACTCCTACAGCTCTAGCTATTGCCTTGTCTAATGCGGGTACAACTGCCAGAATAGTAACATTTAAAGATTTTAAACTAATTTATATATTTATAAAAATAATTTACACACTGAAAGGCAGTCAGACAGTTTAGGTCTTTAGTTAGGAATGAGTGTCAGTTCTAAGCCAATGATATACTTAAATAATAAAAATGTAGAATAGAAATGTGTTATTTGATAAAAATGCAGTTAGTGGGGTCAAGGAAGACTACTGATGGGGCATCTAATATACTACTTTTATATTCCATTGTAATTATACTCTATATTGAATTGGTCTATTTCCCTATTACCACCACCAAGTGCTGCATTTCCAGAGGTCGACTTTGATCAAAATAGGTAAAAAGTAATCAAAATATGGAATACATTGATGTATCTCTTAACCTTAATAAGCATCACATGGAAACTCCCACAGGAAGTGGTGGAAATGAGTCACATGACGGGAGAGCCATGACTGAGGGGCATGCTGGTATTACAGGGAGTCTAAATTAGGGGTCGATCTGATGGATGCTTGCAAGTCTCCCCTGTACTTACAACAGACAACAAAGAGAGGACACACCCTTGGACTTCCTGCGACACACAGCAAATACACACACAGAGACAGAGAGACAGACAGAGGACGCTGGCACGATAGACGGACAAAAGTGCATGTAGTACAAACAGAAACCCCAGTGGGCCCACAATCGGTTAGGACACCGTCTCACGCAGGACGGACAAAAGAGACGACAGACAAGCCACGCGCCGCCCGTACGTGCGACGGTGAGGCGACGCGTCGTTCCGGCGACACTTACGATTTGATCGGAGTCCTCTTCTTCTTGGCGGGCTTGTTCTGATTGTGATCGCCCAGCTCGCCGACGTTGTCGTTGTCCACGTCGTTGTCCACGACCGGGGCCTCGAAGGAGGCCGAGCCCTTGGGCGGGGAGGTGGCCATCTTGTTGGAGGACTGGAACGGGTCGACGGAGTCGTCGAAGCCGCCGCCGGCGTCAAAGCTCCCCGAGGGCCGGGAGAGCTTGGGGGAGTTGGGGATGGCCTTCTTGGTGTTGAACGGGTCGAAGTCGGGGTCCTCCCACTTCTCGGGGTCAAACTTGTAGGACGCTTTGGGCACGGGGACGTCGTCGGCGGCGGGGTCGCCGGGCCCCGCCGAGACCTGGTTGTCCAGCGGCTCCGTCTGGGCGGGCGGGGCCTTCTTCAGCCCCAGCTTGGGCCTCCTCAGGGGCATCTTGGCCCCCGGCTTCTTGCCCAGCTTCTTGGGAGGGGGGGACGCCCGCTTCGCCGCCTCGCCGCTCTCCTCCGCGTAGTCGAACTCCAGCCTCACCGCCGGAGGCTTGCCGGCCGCGGGCTGCTGCTCCTCGGGCCGACCGACGGGCTCGGCGCGGGGGCCCTCCTGTCCGTGGGAGGGCTGCCGGGCGGGGAGCGGGGGGCTCCGCGGCGGGGCGGCGGCGGCGGCTGCAGATGACGACACCGGGCCTTTCCGAGCCAACTCGGGGGAGTTGGCGATCTTGCTCCCGCCGGAGTTGAAGGGGTCGATGTCGTCAAAGTTATCGGGGTCCCATTTGTAGGCGCCTCGCGGGAGAATGGGCGTGTCCTCTCCGGTGGGGGGGGTCCGCGGCGCCGGGACGGGGGACTCCTCCCGGGTGGCGGCCGGGCCGACGGAGGGGGTCACCTCCGGGCCGACGGGGGTCTCCTCCGGGCCGGCGGCGGCGGCGGTCTCCTCGGGCAGCGGGGGCGGGGTGTCCACGCGGGCCTTGCGGGTCCGTCGGAGGGTGCCGCCCGGGCTGGGGGTGGCGGGGGGGGCCTCCGGCTCGTCCGGGGCCCGGAGGGGGCTGGCGGCGCGCGGCTTGAGCTTCCTCTTGGTCTCCGGGGTGGTGCCGGAGGAGGGCGGCCGCGGGGTCTCGGGGTTGGAGTCCTGCCGGTCCAGGGGCTGCTGCTTCTTCTTCAGGGAGCCGGGGCGGCCCTTCTTGGGCCTGCGGAGCGTGCCGGGGGCGCTCCCCGTGCCCACGCTGAACGACTCGGCGCGCGCGTGGAGGCCGGCGGCGGCGGCGGCGGCACCGCTGCCGTCTAGCGGGTCGGCGCCGTCGAGGAGCGGGTCGGCGCCTTCTAGCTCGCCCCCCTGCAGGCTGAGCGAGCGGGTGAGGGCGCGGCTCGGGGACCCGGCCGGCGCGTGCTCGATGTTGTACTGGCCGCTGGCGGCGATGGGCTTGTCCTCGTCGAAGACGATGGAGAGGGAGCGGGCGGGCGGCTGGAAGGAGGGGCCGTCGGAGGGGCCGTCGGCGGCGGGGACCACGAGGGTGAGGTCAGACACCGAGCCTGTATCACAGCCTGGAGGGGTCGGGGCGGGGCGGGGGGGGGGGAGAAGGTGGGATGAGAAATGTTTAGTTTGAATGTGAAACGTATCTATTGGGTTGTTTTCCTGTGAGACAGAAAGGAGGACGCTTCTGTTTTTGACAGCAGCGATTAAGATGACGAATGTGCTGGGAAACACTCAATCAGTGAGTGATCTATTCTATTCAATTAACGATGCTGACGGTGAATGACCACGCAAGAGACAAAGGAACTTTGTCTAAATAAATATATAGCACATATATACCAAATATTTACAATTATTATTATTATTTTATAGAATGATCATTATTGTGAGATTATCATATTATCATTATCATCAAAATAAATGACATCACACAATACATCACACAATGCTCTTCTCCGTAAACAAAGGGGGCCGTATTATTTGATTAGGGTAGGTTCACCGTGTTTACACTTGGGGGTGCTAAAAGACCAGCATCACATTGTGTTCTCTATCCACCCCCCCTTGCAATGGTGCCTCATCTAAACATGAGCACAGTGTTCTAAGAGACATGAAAAGACCGAAGACGCGTTCCGACTGTACCTTCGTCGTCCAAGGGAGGGCTCTGGTCTTGAGGACCAGTAGGGGTAGCGGACTTGACGGGGGTGGTGGATTCTGGGGTCTCGAAGGCGCCGTCTGAGTCCGAGCTCCTATTGGACGAAACCAGACCAGACTTGAGTCAGAGGTTCTGCGATGACGACCGTGATTTATAACCGCCTCTGTAGTGCTTCCTCCAGAGGCAGCTGGGTTCCGCTCGACAGCAGACTCTACAGCACGCTCGGCAGAAAGATGTGGCCAATAATCTCCAGCTCTTAAAGTAGAGAACGAACACTTCAAATTGACAAAGGCCGACCATTCATCCCCTTATTTCCGAGGGGAGAGCACTGCGATTGCGATTCTCTTGGGAGCAATATTTTAACTGGATTTACGATCGATAAACCCTTTTTAATCATGGCATCTTTGTGTGTCCTGTGGCGACATTGAGAAAGACAACGGCCCTTGACGGTTCAGGCAATTCCCGTGTCCCTTGTGGAATGAAGCGAGCATAAATGAAAGAGCTGATTCTGCAGCGGAGAGCCAGATAAGCCGTCGCAGTGACGTATGACTGCTCAGGGTCCTCTGTTTACACCCAAAAAGCCCAGAGACAGAAACACAGCTCAGAGACACAAAGGCACAATGCGCTGGGCCAAACGTGTGGAGTCAGCCCTTGTTAAACCTTGAAAGTAATGATATGCATTGATTATGTATTCTTGCAAGAGGCCAAAAATATTGCTATGGTAGCACACAAGCATATGCACGAATGCAAATACACTGATACAAACTGGCGTGCATGGCTGCACGCTCCCGCACACGGCCAGACACACACACACACGCACCCTCACACGCATGCGTACGATCACGTCCACACACATGGATATGGATGCATGACGACACGTATGCACAGATTTGAATGCATGACCACACACTGATAAGACATGCATGGCCTCTCTCTCTCTCACACACACACACACACACACACACACACACGCACACACACGCACACGCACACGCGCGCGCGTATAACGCTGGCCGCTCACTAACGGAACCACAGACTTCAGCATCCCGCCCTCCCCCCCTCACCGACGCCGCCTCACCTCTGCCTGACCATGTTGTCGTGCCGCGCCCCCCAGGACAGCTTCCTAAGAAGCCCCATCGTGGGGTCCGATCCGGGGCTGCCCCCGTCCGGAGGACCCTCCCAGCAGGGAGTCCCAGCCCCAGCGGGCCCACGTCAGCGGGGAGAGAGCCTGCCACGCGCTCAGAACCATGGTGGACCGGGGACCGCGACAACCACCACAAACCACAGCGGCACCACCTCTCCCTGGACCGCACCGACTGGCAACCGTCTGGGTCTAGACTGCCTTCTCCTCTGCTGCTGCTGCTCTTCCTCAGCCGGCTTCTAGAAGCAGCGACGCCACACCTCAGCCACCAGGTCCCGTCGTTTGTCTCCGCCTCCCAGCCGAGCCGATCGATCGATCAGCTGCCTTTTCCGTCGGCTCCCTTCGCTCCGGTCCAGCGCCTTATCTCTCGTATATCGTCAATAGCTCCTCGCGGCTCTACTTTGGTACTGAAGCGATAAGCACCGATTTGTAAGAGAGAGAGAGAGAGAGAGACTGGCTGCAGAGGTCCAGCACCTGCACTGACTCAGGCTTCCTCTGCTCTCTCCTCTGCTCTCTGCCACTCACAATCCGAGCATCTCAGTCTCGCTTATATCCCCTCGCTCGCTCCGCCCCTCGCTCTCTCTTGTCCCTCACTATCTCTCCCCTAGGGAGCGAGGGCCGACGGTTAGCTGGTCGTGTTACCGTGTCGGCGGCGTACCGTCTGCTTAATTCCCCAGATGATATTTACACCACAAAAAGGCAAACCCACTGCCCACTTAGCCTTATAAGCTGATTGTAATAGAGCTTGCTCAGTCCCCATCGCCAAGTCCACCTTTCTCACACAGTGTCTGACTTTAAGCTGCTTCGTATTGGCTTTCGATGCACTGACTTAGAACAGGAAAACGGGGGAAAGGCGATGGATCAATAACACACATTCCAAATGGAAGCAAGGGATAATTATTGCCTGGAGGGGCTTAGATGGGCTTGGATGGAGGGAGCAGAGACCCTCTGACATGTAATGGCACCCTGGGGTGCAGCTCACTGCAGGGGC
>NC_140277.1:1988320-2015633 GCF_964030765.1 Micromesistius poutassou | reverse complement strand
GGTTAATGTTGTTGTAAGAATGGTCATATTGTATATGGCAGGGACAAGCCAACAGATGGCGCTGTTGGGCTTCCTTTTAAAACCACACTACTGCGGACGGAACAGGCGGAAAATCACACAGAGTCTGTGATTATCATTTACAGTTCAAAAAGTCAGCAACAGCCTGAGAGAACGGTACATCTTTTGGGTATTATGATGCCAAAAACCCACCAATTCCAGATGTCTCTCCCACGCACACTGAAACCAAGACCACCAGACAAGTTGCATGGCCAGTGATGTCACATCTGAGGGACATTTGATATACAGGACGATGAGGGATCGTAAACAACAGACCTCCACCTGAGGAGAATAAACGTCTTGCACTCCCATTCATAAAGCATAACCCGTCCAGATAAATGACCCGATACTTCCGGGGGAGTTTTTTCGTTTACGGTAGACGTCCTGACAGAGTTGCATACCTAAATGTGGGAACTCACTGAATGCCATGTTACTTACGGCTGGGAGAGCAATGTGCAATAGCTCTACCTCGAGTAAACCAGGACACTCAAGAGCTAACAGATGCTGCTAATGTGTTCATGTTATATTTCCAGATGGCTTTAGCGACGCTGCTAACCATCCTCATTCACGCCTGCATAACGCTAGCATGGTTACAACATGGACACATATTGGCATGTGTACCATGGAGGACAGCCAATACTGATCGAATACACACAAACATTAACACCAGACACACACACACACACACACACACACACACACACACACACACACACACACACACAGCAACGTGACTCTCACACTCCCCCATGCATCGTGTCTGATATAAATAAAACAAAGTAGAGCACTCTCCCCCATCCCTCTCTCTTTCCCCTCTCCTCTCTCTCTCTCCCCGTCTCGCCCCCTGCAGAGTGCTCTATTTTAGCACAGTCACCACCTTCTAGCCCCCGGCACGCTGAACACGGCCTCCTACATCCTGAACAGCATCAGCACCAGCGGGTTCCTCCAGGCCCCTTCCCCATCGCCTCCTTCCTCCTTCCTCTTCCTCTTCTCCCCCTCCCAGCCTCACCACAAAAGGCGAGAGGCGCCTCTACCTCTGCCGTGTGCTCATTCCTGCACACATGTGCCTCTGCACGTGCTGCCACACTCACTGCACGCTCGCCCTCGCTCACACGGTGAAGAGGTGACGAAAGCGTCTCCCGATGATGAATCGTCATCAGCCCTAGAGCGTTAACCCGATAGAGGGACCGCCGGCTGGGTTGAGTGTGGCCGTGTGGCCAGCGTGCATGGGGGAAACGCGATGTCGTCCATATACAAAAACAAAAAACACCTGCAATGGCCGCCACAACAGTGAAATCAAAACAAGCTTCCACCTTACCCTCTCCCCCCCCCCGTCCTGTGACCATTCACACCACCTACAGCACACAAGAATGTAAGGGGGCTGGTTTGTAATGTTTTTTGCTTAATATATTCTATACATTTCCGATCGAATGGACTGATCTGAGCGTCTTGGTGGACGGACCGGTGGGCATGCAGGAGGGAGCGGAGGAGGGGGACTCACATGTGTTCCTGCTGCGAGGGGAAGGAGATCTGGCCGTTCTCCTCCATGGACTCGTTGGCTCCCATTCTGGGCTAGCGTTCGCCTCCCGAACCCTCACCCCTCAATCAAACCCCCCCAAAACACTCCCGCCCTCGGGCTCCTTCGCCTGCTCGGCAACAGACACACACAGGCGCACACACCCCCCTTCCCCTCCTGCCACGCATCCACCTGCCCCTTCCAAAATGCCTTCTCCTCTCCAGGAGCACAACAAGGAGAGATGAAGTCACCAGCGGAGGCTGCACCGGCGGCAGAGCTGCACTGCGGTGCTGATAGAGAGTGTGTGGCTCCCTGGTCCAGACAGAGTGTCAGACCTGGATGATTCACGGATGCCTCTTCGTCATCCTGAGCGCCGTCCCTGGGCTACTCATCCTCTCCTCCGCTGAACAGACGAGGATTTTTGTTTTCGCCCTCATCTCGCGGAGGCCGGTGAAAGGAAAAGAATCACGACCGGGAAAAAAAATATATTAACAGCGCTAGGAATAGGTCTCAGGCGCTGGGGAAAAGAGGAATTCAGTGGAGCCAAGGAAACGGAGCAGCGCTTTCATAATTCCATCTCTTCTTCTGCTGCTGCTGCTGCTCTTCCCCGTCGGTGAGGAGAGAGATTGCGTGTGCATGCATGTGAGGTGCTCTGCTTCTGTGGCTGCTGCTGATGTCATTGAGCTGTGTTGCCGCTCTCCCTCACTCGCTCACTCTCTCTCTCGCTCTCTCTCCTCCCCCATCTCTCCACCGCTCTCCCCCGACGCCATCCTACTGCGTCTTTAAAATGACACGCAGCCTCTCTCTCCCCCTCTGTTACTATCTCTCTTTCTCTCTCTCGCCACCAGAAGACAAGAGAGAAGGGACGGGGGAGCGTAACAATAGAAACCTCCCCAAAACACATCGATTAGCCGCGGATCGTGTTCCCCTTGTGTTTACACCCCCTGTCTAAACCTCTGTCTCGTACACCCCCTCCCCCCTCCACCCCCCCCCGCCCCCCCAGTCTGGCTGTGCCCTCCTCTCACACAATGGAAGCTTCCAGCACGCTGCGTGGCCCACCAGAGGTAAACAATAGAGCCGGTGGGACCAATGCGTGAGCGCCAGTGCGTGGATGTATGTCATTCAACCCAAGACCCATTATATTCCCCCCCTACTGACGCCGACCCTCCCCCCACCCACAACAACAGGGCCGGGCCAGCATCTCCTCCAAACACACGCTAATACTAGTATAAAATAATAACAATGAAAAAAAAGATGTATATATACTGTATATATATATATATATAATTTTTATAATTGTATGATCGTCTGTTATTCTCATTTGATTTGACCCTTTTGTTTGAGTCTCTGTGGTTGTGTGTACATTTGAAACAAAAGAAAGTGCGCTGGGAGCTAATCACCCCCGATCGCTCATCACATTAAATTCTTCTTGTGGGGGAAGATGAGGAGGAGGATGAGGGGTGATATCACATATCACTGCACGGTCAGCATCTTTCAGAGAGCCATTACGAAAATGAGGTCTGTAGACCCCCACCCCCCCCCACCCCCACCCCCGCCCCCCACCCAACCCCGGGACAGTCCCAGGGGGGGCGCCCCACGACCGCTGCCGGGGGCTGATCCACCGCCACTCAAATCAAACGCTGGAATCCGTCAAAAGACACCGGGCAACACCGTTAATCCCGCCCACGTCTGGCTGGCTGTCTGTCTGGCTGTCTGTCAGCGTCCACCGTGTGTCTGCCCGGTGGGTGACATTTACTACGGTGGAACCGGTTTTTAACCCTAACCTATTGTCTGCCTGCCCAGACACAGGGAGAGAAGCCTCTGGCATGAGGGCTCTCTGAAACATGAGCAGGCCAGTGCCACGGAATCCATTGTACACCCATGGGAAAGTGAGGAACAATAGGAAACCTATACCCGGCATTGTCGTTATTGTTTTTTTTTTGGGGGGAAAACCCACTGGTGGATCTTTGTGGTTAGGGGTCTTGTCTCGACTGAAGATGAGAACTAAAAGCCCCAATGTAATCGCTCACCTAGTAGTTTCTGGTAAAACTGGAAAACAAGGACACATGTTTACACAGCCTGTTTTAAAATGCACATTGAGGAAGAGATGGGTCAACATGAAGGCCAATAACATGGCTCCATTAACATGGCTCCACACAAAGTATTGACGTGGTGGTGCTCTCCATGGGGGGCATGCCAGTCAATATGTCCCAGCCTTGAGGGGATGCTATCTATACAGGTCAGTCTGCCTCAGTGTATCACAATAGAGGAAGTACTCCCAAACCCATGTTATTTAAAGGATTTGTGTCTTTACACACAAAATCGTAACCTGGCTTAGTGTCGGACATCGAGTAAATGATAGTAAATGATAGTACATACTAGTACATACTACTACTACAACTACTACTACTACTACTACTACTACTACTACTACTACTACTACTACTACTACTACTACTACTACTACTACTACTACTACTACTACTACTACTACTACTACTACTACTACTACTACTACAGGACCATGATCAATAAAAGGGTTAGTGCTGCTTCTATGTGCGGTTCTCTTTCGCATCGTGGCCTCAGGCACCTACGCCAATACGCCATGCACAGTATGTGCACGGTACATCATATCGCCACTGTGAAATCTAAACAAACTTCATTCAATACTACTCATTTTATAAAGCACAGCCAAACTAATGAATAACTTCCATTCAAGTGATGAAGTATCTCCACTCTCAGGCTAGAGCAAAGACTCCTGCACTGAAAGGGGATTCTCAGCCCTGGTAGTACAAAATAAAGTACAAAATAAAAAATTCACATCACTCAAGGCAGCGGGTCGAGACGACTATGCCGGCAGATTTTCCTGAAAGATTAATAAGTTGGCTCTGAGGGAAACTAGGTTGCGTGGCCCACATACCAGGAGCCTGCGAGAGGGACCAAATGCTAGTGTAGCTTGAATGTGAGCATTCTGGTGCAGAAGAATGGTTGATTCTGTATGCAGGAATTAGGGGTGTAACGCTACGCGTACCGACATTTTTCGGTACGGGTCTAACGGTTCGATGCACGTTTCATTTCGGTACATACCGAGAAAAAATTAATAAATTTTAAAAAGTTTTTTTTTTTTAACAATTGATAGAAAAAAGTTGATCACACACTCTGTGAGTGTCTTGTCTTGTCCTGATGTTTTGTGTTGAGGACCACAATGGAAATAAGTCCTGGACTTTATTGTGTTTTTATCCTCAATTGTATTTTATGTCTTTTCATTTGTGTCAGGCATTTGTTTGATACAATTTGATAAATCAAATCAAAATCAAATTGTTTAATAAAAATAAAATAATAAAAACTGCTGTACCAAAAAACATACCGAACCATGAGTTAAAAAACTCTGGACATTTTGCACCATTTCATTATCACCCCACACATAGACTTCTCGGGTCACGGTAAAGGTCAAACACTGGACCTGATGTGCACCTCTGGCCCCACCATCGGTAACCTGACCAGCACTGACCTCCCCCTCTCTGACCGCCTGGTTATCATCCTGGACATGGACATCCCTACCCCCTTGTTGAACAGATGACATAACATTTCGGAACATCAAGTCCCTGAACCCATCCTCTCTACTCCATCTTGGCCGACAGCCTCTCTGACTCCGCCTTCACTCCGAATGTCCCCGAATGTCCCCCCACCGAAACCCGTCTCCTTCACACACGCCGCCCCCTCGGTACACCGATCAACTTCTCCATCTCAAAGCCGAGGGCGGTCAACTGGAACGACTTTCCAAAGAAAGCGCTCTCGCGGTGTCACCTGGATTCTTAAAAACTTCCGATAACAATGTGAAGATGCCCTCAACTGAGCGCACTCCTCCCCCTTCCTCCTCTGTCAGCCAATCAGGCTGCAGCAAACCCACAACACTTTCCTCCCCCATGGACAAACACCTCAAAGACACCATAGACACCGTCTCCGACTCCTTCACCTCCAGCAAACGCAATTCATCTCAATCATTCTCCCAAACTGAGATTGACACGATGCAGCAGAGTCTGCTTCCTCTTTCACCAGCCTCCCTGGCCCTTGACCCCTCCCTGTCACATGCCTTTACCCTGTGGACCCTTTCTGTAAAGTGACTTTGAGGACCGAGAAGAACTCTACACAAGTGGAATGTATTATTAAGGCAGAGCTTTGGTGAGAGCAAACGTTTTGCCGTACAAAACCCAGTTGTGGCTGAAACCAGAAAGGCAGTTACACAAGACATTAGCGTTCCATTGTGGTTTACCACAAATGAACCAAACCTTGAATCTGACTGCAGCGTTCTGTGTTATTACACAGAATACAGAAGCGCTGCATCTCAACAACGGGTGGTCACTTATAATCTCCTACCGCATCGTTCACATAGAGAGCTGCACTCGGATCAGGCCGCAGTTAGGAGAGCCAATAGAGATTTTCTTCAGAAGCTCTTGGGATTTGCATCTATGGCAGTTACTACAAAACAAATTGTGGTGTGGATGTTATTCTCCTCCCCTCCCCCTACTCCTCCTCCTACTACTTGTTCTTTAATCGGGGACGTCTACTTTAGTTTAATTCAATCAGGACGGTTTGAGATGAATGAACATGATTTATTCAAGGAGTAAAGAGTGGCTCTTTGTGCTTCTAGTTTCAGATCCAGTACCAACTGTAAGTGGTAAGGACATGAGCTCAATTGACACGTTCAGGCATTGTGCATTATGTTTGATTACAGCAGCATTGGGACTGTGCGCAGTGCAGTGGGTACTCTTAATGCCCACCGCAATGATTAGAGTACAATGTGTGTACTATTAACACCTGTATAAAACACACCCTAAAGTACATACAACTGTAATAAATACAATGTTTCTTCATCTCAAGGCTAACTAAAGTGACATTTGCACTTGCTCTGTTGTCAGAAAGACAGGTGCTTAAACAAATATTAAAACTTAACATAAACTAAATAGATGCATAAGCAGAAGTACACATTATTACAGCAACTTAAACTTCTGCAGGTTGAACCACAGTATTAAAAAATAAAAAATGGTATAATGAATAATATGGCCCTAAGCCTGGCCCTGCCATCAGGATCATCACAATCCTTGGCTCATTTTATTAGACAAATGGTCTTCAGTCAATAGTGTTCAATGTACACATGACAATATCAAAATAATTATTCATGAAGTAGTGGTGTATCTCTGTGTACAGAGACAGGGACAGAGACAGTGAGCACATTGAATACATGAGTTCAAGAAAAGACAATACAACGCCCTCTCCTGGATACGAACAGCAACTGCACGTCCCAAAACTAAAAGTGGCTGAGTCATTCTATCAACAAATAAAAAGCCTACAGAATTATTCATGCAGTGATGATGCAACACAGCAAAGTGATTAAGGTTTGGAAATGGAAAAGAAAAAGCAAGTCAGAGCCTGAATGTAAATGTCAACGTCCTGTCAAGCAAGTAGCAGCACTGATTGTTTGTTGATATTTCCACAGAGAGAAAAATAATGAGGCTACAACAATCAGGCAACGTCCTCAGTTGATAGAAGATACAACACACACATGCTCCCGCTATGTTTCCAGGTGACTTCAGCCACGCTCTTATTCAGGGTTCACTCAAGCCTGAACACTAGCATGGATTGGCAAATATATCGGACACACGCACACACACACACAATATATAATTCACTCTCCGCTTGAGTTCATGCATTCATCTGCATAGCCCCGGAACATGTCTATGTATAGCAGCAATGTGGTCAGCAGCGACCCAAAACAAAACATGCTCCACATCCCTGGTAAGCCCTGTCAAAATAAGAGCGTAAGGGAACCACTGGAACTCCAGTATGCACAGAGCATTATGTTGGGGTTGTTAATGGAAGCACACGAGGCGCCTGACATTGCACTAACTAAACTGTTTGTATGGTTATTGGTCTTCCAGGACCTGCAGTCGTGTCTGATAGGTGGGTTAACCTAGTAGTATGTTGAACGAGGGCTTAACCAGCTGGGAGCGTTAGCCCTGGCAAGGCCTCACAGGATAAGGACACAACTACTTTCCATCAAACAGGCTGAGGGGAGATTTAAACAGCGAAGGTGGCAGCCAGATCTGGGGAATTAGACCAAACCGGCCGCAGCAAGAGTTTCAGTCACACACACACAACCCGGGCTTGGAGCGCATTCGAATGATAATGCATGAAGAGAGAATGATAATAAGATCAAATGAACGCTAAGATGTAACAGAGAATTGAGATTAGGTCAAATGGTTAATCTTCAGCACAGGTCTTCTGACTGAACTGCATTTTGTACAGCAAGAATGATTGCCCGTTTTATGGCTACAATTATATCAACAAACGTGAAAAGAGACACATGAGTACTAGAACTGTTAATGCGTAGGCCTGCATTAACTAATGTTAATAAGTGGTTATAATGTACCCTTACTGTAAAGTGCAACAATCAAATCAAAGCAATGACGTCGTGTCATGGCTCCTGCCGACACCTATTGCATTATGGGATCTGTAGTCCCCGGTAGAGACCATACCTTGCAGGGTGGTGAGGTGCAGCAGGCCAGGGACGTCCTTCCTGGGGGGCAGGTGGGGGTGTCGGTGCAGGGTCGAGGGGTGGCGGCGGGAAAGGGCTGGGGGGTGCGGGGGGGGTCTGGGGGATGGCGGCGGGGGAGACGTGTGTCTCTGAGGGGGATGAGGGAGGGGTCGGGAAGTCGGTGTCGTCCCAACGCGGGAGAGGAGGAATGGCGCGAGGAGGAGGAGGAGGAGGGAGCTCTGCTGGAGGAGGAGGTAGAGGAAGAGGTGGTGGAGGAGGACCGTGAGGCAAGGAGGCAGAGGGGGAGTCACCTCTCTGGGGTTGATCAGCAAGGAAGGGCCTGCGGAAGGAGGAGGTGGAGGAGGAGGTGGAGGAGGAGGAGGAGGAGGAGGAGGAGGAGGAGGAGGGAACAGCAGACGTCAGCAGACTGGCCTTGTGCAGTGAATACATTAAAAACAACAGCACCACTTGGTGCTCGAGGGGAGTCTAGAAGTCTAGAACATAGAAGCAACAACCTAGCAAACTTACCTTCTAGCAGAGTCGGCTCGGGAGCTTTGCTCTACAGCGCTCGTGTTAAACCCACCATGCTCAGCCGATGGTTAAACATAGACCTGCTATTTACGGGACTTTCACAACTTTTTTTTTTCTGCGAATCTCCCCCACAGAACCACGGTGCAACCGTCCAACGCGTTGTCAATAACAAACCCGCGCATCGCTCATCCCCGACTCCCCTGCACTGCAGTGGGGCCTCTCTCTGCGTTCGGGCAGCACTCTCCATCCAGTGAAAGCCAGGGAAAACATGCCGGCTTGACCAGCAGTCCCACTCTGTCTTCACCCGCCACCTGGCGAAGAGGATTTGGCGGCGGTTCAGCCTCATCTTATCAGGAGCCACGCTGCTCTAATCTGACAGGCAGCACACCGGCCGCCCCTCTGCAGCTGTTCCCCACTTGGGGCCAGACCCTTGTTTGGGGTCTATAAATACCACGGCACTCTGCAGTGTGCCGGCTCCAGCAGGCCCCACAATGCCCTGAGCGACCAGTCACAACAGAGGGACGGCAGGCTGTACTCCCTCCCTCCAACTCTCCCCACTTCCAGCTCACTTCAGAGCAGACAGGAGGCCTCCACCTTTGTGCCGGCCCCAGCGAGACGTTAATAGCGTTCAATGAGGCGCTCCGGGGGAACGCGTTAATTTAAGAGCGTCCCGGCAGGTCCTTCGAGTTCAGGTTTGGCTCATTTGACTGAGCACACAACAATGTTGACAGTGTTTCAAAAGGCCAAACCCGATGAAGGGATGGTACGGTTGAGGCCGGGTTGCTTGGAGATATCCATCACCTCTCAATGTATAGGAGCGCTCTAGGGTTTGGCGGCCGGTCATATTTCGGGCCCAGTGCTCGACTGAACCATATGACTGCATCTGTGACCGACATAGTGCAACTCAAGCAGCCTCAAAATAACAGTATGATAAATGTGGTCCGCAAAAGTTTGAACATGAACCACCGCCAGTGCCACTAAGGAAGCATTTAACTAAGGAAAGTATAACCCAGCAGAAGCAAAGGCAAACCAAAAACAGTTTGAACCGAGAACAGAGGATAAAATAAAGATATGATAAAATAAAACATGTGTTTGGTGCAAGCAAGGCAGCCTGAATTCAGCTGGTCTGCCAGGCCTTGACTTGGCATTATCAAACACACATGCACACACACACACACACGCACACGCACACACGCAGGGCTGACGCACACACACCCACACCCACAACCACACACATCCACACCCACTAATCTGCTGGAAGCAGCTGTATGAAGTGAGACATCATGACCCAGAAGTGTTTAGAGATAAACATTAAACAGGCAGCGTTTAATAAGAGCGGCTGAAGGGTTAACGGGTTGTGCTAATGGACAGAAGCCCAGGAGCTGGAGCCACGTCACGTCAACGTCAAGGCAACAGAGACACACAGAAACATCCGTCACCATCCCAAGTAAAACACTCATCCAAAGCAGTCGAAAGAGTCAGCAAATCTTCCTGGCTTATCTGTCAAAAACCTTGGAAAATATTAGTAAGAGTGACTTAGCCGGGTGTGTATTACAAAGCTAGACATCTGGTCAGCTTGTGGTGGAGTGCGGGCTGCGTTACATCCATTTACAACCCACAACACATGACTCGCAGGAGAAGGACATGGAGAGACACA
This sequence comes from Micromesistius poutassou, assembly GCF_964030765.1. Taxonomy (NCBI): domain Eukaryota; kingdom Metazoa; phylum Chordata; class Actinopteri; order Gadiformes; family Gadidae; genus Micromesistius; species Micromesistius poutassou. The sequence continues at coordinate 2,005,337 of NC_140277.1, read as the reverse complement.
TCCACTCAAATCCCCTTCAAGGCCGGCTTGGTTCTTTAACAAAACCAAAACCTAAACGCTTCTGTCCGGCATGTCAGCACCGCTCAACCAACAAGCTGTCGGTTGAACGCAGAGTCAAGCTTGACACAAGTCAGGCTTCACCGCTTCAACAGAAAGGACGCAAGCTATGAATGAACTGTAGCCGTTGAGACACGCGGCGGGAGGGGGGGGGGGGGGGGAGGATGAGGTTGAGGGGAACCTCTGGCCTGAAGGCCAGAGTTTAAACCACCATACGGGGGCACCGGTGGACGACAGGAGGCCAGAGTGAACTTCCTGAACGCTTGCGAGTCATGAATGAAGGGGGGACGGCAGCGCAGTCCGGGAAGGAAGGGAAGGAAGGAAAACACGCTGCGACTTGAAACCGCATTTCACAACACGCCGCTCTGCATTTCTCCGCTGGCCTGTTTTTCTTCCGTCCGCCCGACCCGCCGCGCGCCCTCGTCTCCTCCTCCCTCCCATCTGGTGAGGTCAGAGGAGTCCGAGGGGAATTAGCGACAGTTACCTACGGTCCATCTGCAGAGTGTGCAGTCAACACACACACGCACGCACGCACGCACGCACGCATACACAGACACACACACACACACAACAGTTTTTTCCACATCAACTCACCCGGCGGTCAGCCACGGAGTCCACCACACAACTTCAGAACTAAGTGATGGAAAAGCGTTCCCTTTAGCGGTAGATCCACTTCAAACACCAGGGCCCACTCAACTAAACCTCGCTCTGTCTCTCTCTCTCTCTTTCTCTCTCTCTCTCTCTCAGTCTCTCCCTCTGACTGAGCCTCTCTCACTCACACGGGCACATGCGCCACTGTTTCTCTGAGCTGCGGCGTTTGCTCCGCCATGTCTGCTGTGTTGGTGTATGTGTGTGTGTGTGAGTGAGTGAGTGAGTGAGTGTGAGTGTGTGTGTGTGTGTGTGTCAGATTCCCGAATTCCTGCTGCTCCTGCCTTCAGAGAGCAGCAGCACACTGGGGAGGAGCGACAGCTAGAACAGCCTCACTGGGGGGGGGCGGGGTGAAGGAGCACACACACACACACACACACACACACACACACACACACACATGACCATGCAAACACATTCCACTAGTTCCCTTTCATTCAGGGAAGACATCTCTCTCTCTCCTTCTCTGACACACACACACACACACACACACACACACACGTGCAACCAAAATACACAACATAGTCACACAATGTTATTCACGTTCCAGACATAAAGTTCAATGATGAATGGTCATGTTTTTTAACTAGTAACTATGTCACAAACACACAGACTATTAATAATATTTATGTATGGCACACATGTATGGTGATAGCCTCCTACTCAGTTTCTTTCTGTGCCAACTCTGGACACATACATTTGCTTGTAACAACACACACCAACTATTAATAATATACATGTGTGGCACAAGTGATAGTCTCATTCCTCCTGTGTCTCTCTGTGGTCTGTGGTTACTCCACAGGAGCATGGGAGCATGTGTTGTGATTGACAGACAGCATTTGCTGTCATGGCCTGTGTGTGTGTGTGTGTGTGTGTGTGTTGACAGCTAAGAGTTTCAAAAAGACAGATTATATAGAATAAAGTGCAAATCAAATAAAGATGGTGATGTGACGGCTACCATTAGCATGTATCTGTGCATTTGTTTCACAACCCAAACGCTAACTTCAGCAACATTCACTTGTTGATTTTTTCAATAAGTGGAAACTTGCACACATGGTCAATTTGTCAAGAATGGTTAAAACTGGTAATGAAGTTAACGCCACATTTTATTGTGTGCACATCATCGAGGAGGTTTTCTATAGGGCATAACGCGTTTACAGCAGTGCCATTAACCACTAAAGACAACAGCTTTTATACGCGCTACTCAGCACTCTGATTCTGGTCCAATCAAAACCCCTAAGACAACCGCAGACAGCCACAGCTGACCAGACCCCTCCCAGTTTGGAAAGCAAAGCAGGGCTGCTATGGGAACTATTAGCTCATGGAGACCTACGACCGGAGTCTCACAGCAGGGTGAGTGTGGCTTCTGCTGACCTCGGAATACACACGGTACTTCCTGTGGCTTCCCACGGGACAGGGGATATTAGTAACAAGTCTCCTCTGTCATTTCCACCGTGCTGAAATCCAAGTCCAAACTACTTAAAGTGCTGAGAAAAGTGAACCCTCACCGTTAACCCTGATGGATTTTCCGTTTCTGTATTTAACTTGTTTTGATGATTCTCATCCACACTGTTCTTTTTTCCCTTTACACGTAATATTTATTCTACTGTTGTCACAAGCATCTCTGAGACAAATACATAAACACTCCAGAGACCTGGCGAACAAATGGTCATAATTCATAATACAGATATCCATACATAGATTGGAGTGATACTCACTCAGTGCTGTGTGGCTCTTCCGCTGGATCCTCGACTGTGTGGCTCAGTGGGGCTTCCTCGGTTGGTGTTCTCCCTGGTTCCTCTGGTGGGCTCCCAGCAGGTAGCTCTTCAGGCTCCCTGGTTAGCTCAGCGATCGGTTCCTTCAGCGGTTCCCTGAGCACTGCAGCTTCTTCTACTTGCTCAGGGACGTCAGACAATGTCTTCACTTGTTCTGCGCCATTTGCAGGTTCTGAGGTCAAAGTTGTTTTTTGGACTTGTGGAAGGTTCTTGACTTCCTCTAGTGGTTCCGAGAGCTCCACAGAGTTCTCTGTTGGTTCTGTGAGCTCTGGTGAGTGTTTTGGTTGTTCTGGAACTTCTACTTCTTTTGGTTGTTCTACAGGTACCTCTAATTGTTCTGCAAGCAGTTCTTTCTGCTTCAGTGGTTCTGGTAAATTATCTAGTACCTTAACTGGTTCTGAAAGGTTCTCTATTAGCTCCACTGGTAGCTGTACTGGTATGTCCACTGGTTCTTGCAGTAGTTCTGGTAGCTTTACTCTGTCTGGAGATTTTACAGACTCTTTCACTGGTTCTGGAAGCTGTACTGGTATCTCCACTGGTTCTGGAAGCTCTATGAACTCCTTTACTGGTTCTGGGAGCTGTACTGGTATCTCCACTGGTTCTGGGAGCTGTATGGACTCCTTTACTGGTTCTGGGAGCTGTACTGGTATCTCCACTGGTTCTGGGGGCTGTATGGACTCCTTTACTGGTTCTGGGAGCTGTACTGGTATCTCCACTGGTTCTGAGAGCTGTATGGACTCCTTTACTGGTTCTGGGAGCTGTACTGGTATCTCCACTGGTTCTGGGAGCTGTACTGGTATCTCCACCGGTTCTTGGAGCCGTTCCGATAGCTTCACTGGTTCAGGAAGATTCACTGGTAGCTTCACTGGTTCTGGAAGTTTCTCTGGTAGCTTCACAGGTTCTGGAAGTTTCTCCAATAACTTCTCCGGTTCTGGGAGGTGTACAGACTCCTTCACTGGCGCTGGAAGCTGTGCAGCTTCCTTCACTGGTTCTGGAAGTTGCTCTGGTAACTTCACTGGTTCTGGAAGTTTCTCTGGCAACTTCACTGGTTCCTGATGGTTCTCTGGTAGCTTCACTGGTTCTGGAAGTCTCTCTGCTTGCTTCACTGCTTCTGGAAGTTTTTCTGGTAACTTCACTGGTTCTGGAAGTTTCTCTGGCAACTTCACTGGTTCTGGAAGTTTCTCTGGCAACTTCACTGGTTCTGGAAGTTTCTCTGGCAACTTTGCTCGTTCTGGAAGTTTCTCTGGTAGCTTCACTGCTTCTGGAAGCAGTACCGGCTCCTCTGCCCTATTCACAACCGCCTCCGGCTTCTGCACAGACGCCACAGATGCAGTGTCGGGAGTGTTGTGCTCCTCTGCTGCCGCTGTCAGTGTGCTGTCCAGCGGACTGGGAGGAACAGGGATCTCTGCGGTGGGGGTGAGGAACTCTAGCTGTGGAGACTCCAGAGATGGGAGGGGCCTGGGAAAGCAATACAGGAGAAGGCGGTTAGCGGGGCCCTGTTTACTTTACAGAAAGGACACGGGAAATTTATTACAAAGGACAACTGTTGTTTTGCTTGCACACAGGTGTCTTTGAAGGTTTTTACGTGTGTCATGAGAAAGAGAGACAGAAAGAGAGCAAGAGAAGAGAGGGTGTGTGTGTGTGTGTGTGTGTGTGTGTGTGTGTGTGTGTGTGTGTGTGTGTGTGTGTGTGTGTGTGTGTGTGTGTGTGTGTGTGTGTGTGTGTGTGTTCCATGGCGACGAGGAGTCAGCTGTGGATGAGAAGAGGTCCATTCTTGCCCTGGAGAGATGAGCTGATGTCACGGATGAGGTCATCTCTTTGTGTATAATGGGGCTGCATTACTTCCCTTGGATATCTGGGGCAGAGTCATCTGACCTGTGCTCACATCACTACAAAGTCCCGCTCTGTCTGCACTTCCTCATTCATATTCATTATCACACTGTGCTCCGGGACACGGCGCGTAAGGAGCCATTAATCAAACGATGGTGATTGCAGTGTAAAAAAAAAAAAAAAAGAATGACGGAAGAAAACTGCACAATGTGACTTTTTCGTTGCAGTCATCGCTTTTGTTAACGAGTTGAAAGTTTCGTCCACAAAACACGATTGATTTAGAGAATCCGGGGGTTTATGGCGTCGTGGGTGGACGTGGTTTATTCCTTTGAGACGCAAAGTACTTCAACAAAAGGTGTTTGCTGCGGTGTAAACGCGGCACGGTTCGGCTTTACCTCAACACTAAAAACACTAATCACACTAAAACTGGCATCGGCGTATATTTAAACAAGCAATGATTCACACTATTGCCCTGGCGATGGTCTTGAATTAACTGCAGAGACGGTCACATCTACATTATGAGGCTCGCCGCACAAGAGCAGTGGCAGGAGGGAAAGAGAGAACCACAGAGAGGACTAGCTGGGCGCCAAAGCCTGTACGTGTGGCAGCATGCTAACAACCTTCTCTGTGTAACACATTAGGAAGGGGTGGGGGGGATATGCATGGCTTCCTATGCTGACCTTTACTCAAGTCAACCATGTTCAGAACTGATGAATGGAGTTAGTCGTACACGCCCCGCTCTCAAACACCTTAAAATGCAAATAGTGATGACACACACACACACACACACACACACACACACACACACACACACACACACACACACACACACACACACACACACACACACACACACACACACACACACACACACACACACACACACACACACACACTTTACCTTGAAACCGTTTGTAAATCAGAAGCCTGGCCTTTGTTCTTGGGTTCACACAGGCGCGCTGCTTCTCTCAACTCTTTGATCCACTCCGTCTCTGGTCCCTGTCTGGTTCCCGTTATCCCGTGATCGGGACTCTGTGACACCTCGGCCTGTGAGCCTGGGACATGAGCCGCACTCTCGCACACTTGTCTGGTAGCACAGACGGGGACAGAGGGTTCTCCCGCCGAATGGGCTGCTGGGAGGTCGGGCCCTGGGTCCGAACCGAGAGAGGCCTCTACGTGTTCCCTCGGGGTCTTTGATTCGATCAATGGCCGACGGGCGTCCTCAACGAGGTCTGTGTGCGGTGGCGTGACCGACCCCTTATCCCCCGGGACTCGGCCTGGAGAAGATGCCGTGTCAGCGGGAGCGTCGATCACCAGGTCGCAGGGCGCCGCCACAAGGTCTTCTTCTGGACACTCGGAAGCGGGGCCGGAAACTAGGGCCGAAGGGCCGGCGTCACCACTGGGATCGATAACTTGATCACCACTGGGAACGATAACCCCTGCTGAAATACGGTCGACGGCTTCGGGCATCATGACGAGAGCTCCGGTCCCCACCCCACTCTCGTCGTAAAAAGCGCCTGTCTCAATGCGGTCGGTTACCGCACTGCCATGCATGTTTAAGCGTTGGACTGAGCCAGAGCCGACAACGTCAGTGGCCCCGGTTGCTGTGGCGGGCCTCTGTTTCTTCTCCGGCTCATTGTTTATCGCGCCCATTTTATTATTGTCCGACCCCTGGCTGGCCTTTTTCTTTTCATCCAAGGATGCTTTGTCTCGCTGTGTTGTGTCAGGGCCTTTTATGGGTGTTTGTGCCACTGTTCGGCTCTGTGACACTGCACTTTGGTTAGAACTCTGCAGCTCGTGAGGCCCACACATTGCACCCTGAATATCAGCCTGCTCAAGTTTACGCCCCTCGATTTCTACAGTTGCAGCCGCGCCAGGAGTCTTTTCCAGGGTTTTCGGTTGCGCTGGAGACTCAGAACTCAGACTGTTTGCTTTTGGCTTGTTTGTCGTATGCACTGTTGGAATATCGAGCCCATTCCTGCTCACCTGCAATAAAAGTGGCGCTGCTACAGGAAAGGTCAGGTTTGGGGCAGATTCACCCACAAGGGCTACAGTGTTCTCTGTGGATTCAGCTTTCCCATCTTGCTCTTGACGTGGAGGTGGGAAAACAGTTGTTCCTTGACCCTCAGAACCCCTGTCACGCCCAAATACATCCTTTGACATCAAATCTGGGCTTGACTTCGCCACTTCTAAAGGAGTGCTCTGATGCATACTCTCCCCCGGTGTTTTCGCACTTTCATGTGCGCAAACTGTTGCTATTTCTGTGTTGGCTATAGACTCTCTTTCAACAGCCACTCCAGTCTTATTTAAATCGTTCGCAGAGTTTGCTATGTTAACCCCTTGTGCGCCCTTTCCTCCCTCTCCCTCACTTCTACTTATTTCCAGGCCTTCAACTCTGACACTGGGGTCCTGAGCTGTCAACGCACTGCTACTGGCAGACTCGCACAGAGTCCCAGCTGAATCCCGCCCTTCCTCAATGAGCTCTCGTGGTTCTTGTTCAGCGGTCGCTTCACTTGGGTTCTGCTGCAGGTTGAGGACCCAAACCAACTGATAATCGTCCCCGGACAACGGGACCTCAGAGGCCAACGTGTTGCGTGCAGCGGTGAGATCTTTGTGAGCGGGTGTTGGAGACTCGGCCTTGATCTCTATTCCGTCTCTACTCTCTTTCGACGGTTCGGCGTCCCCTGCTGTAAGTGTGATTGATGGTAGGTTCCCGACCTCCCCTCCGGCCGCCTTATCTGACCCGTTGTCCAGCAGTGGGGGTGAGTCAGCTGTTCCCTCTCGGCAGGACTCCTTTGTGTCCTCTTGTTTGTTGTGCGTTTGTTTTTCATCTGGCTTCGTTTCGTCCACATCAAAGGGGGAATTATGATTTATATCCATCCCTTTCATGTTGTCCTGGTTGAGCACTGAGCTGACTCTCAGCACTGGACTCACACCCATGAGCCCGTCTATAATGGATGCGTCATGACTACTGGGCTCAATGTTGATGGGCGTCTTCATCCCAGACTCTGATCCGACTTGAGATTGAGCCATGGCGTTATCAGATTCAGCCGCCTGACATATTGGAGAGGAAGAATGAGATGGCTGCTTCTGTTTATCCATCTCCCTAGTGGGAGACATAATAAGGACGTCAGGTGAATTATCCAGGGCCGCAGTAGCAGGCTTCTCATGTTCATAAATACATTTTGGGGCATCTCTTGTATCATTTACCGGATAATTAGTGTCCATTACATTCACAGAGATTTTACTGTTGTCATTCTCGGTGCCCTGGTTTCCTGGCGGGGCAGGAAGAGAGATGTCGCAGTCGTTAATAGTCTCCAGGTGACTCAGCATTGGGCCAGGCGGTTTTAGAGCCAGGGTAGGTTTACCGGCCCATTGTGGATTGCCAGGAAGATGTTGGTCATGTGTTACAGCATCTAAAGTCACTGACGATTCTTCTGTGGAAAGAGCAGCGGTTTCTTTCAAGCTACTGTCTTTTACACCTTTGGTTGTATCAGTTGGCTCCAGGCCAGCAGCAGTGGATGAGTCCAATGGGTGTGAGGTATCCTTATCAAAATCATTCAGGTTCATGTTTAAAGAGACGTTGTTTGTCAAAGCCACAGCTTCCTGATTTAAACAGGGCCGCAGGTCTGTAGATATTTTCCCAACAGGCGCTAACATGGATTCGTCACTCTGAGGTTTACAGGAAAGGGGATCAACAGAGGGCTTTGCAGAAGAGCAAATAGAAGACTGTTCACCAACTTCCTCTTCAACAACAACAGCCGTGCCATTAGCATCATGGACCAGGGGGGACTCCGGATCCTTGTTGCCACTGACTAATCCATTTATTGGTCGTTTTTCCATCTTCTTTTTAACAAGAGATACGCATGCTGGTGCAACGCCCTGCATGTCCACCTCGCTGCTCTCTTTCAACTTTCCCTGTACAGTGTTAACGTCACCAGAGTCAGAGGCAGCTGCCTGTTCGTTCTCAGTGAACGCAGCTGTGCCAGTAACGGCTCTGTGTGAAATGTCGATACAATCAGCGTGATTAACCTGCTTCTTCTCTCCGGCACATGGAACTGGCATTTCGTCAATAATTGAATTCACACTGACCTGGTCTACTGACAGAGTGTCTGCTGCTGTGTCATTAGCACCACAGATATCTTCATCAACCGACTGACCTTTTTTTCTGCGATTCTCGTAGTTTTTGACATCAGTCTTTAGCTTTCCGGGCCCGTTTGATGTATTCATTGCTGGGGCATCCTTTATAGGAACCGCAGGCGGAGGGCAGTCAGACACCTCCAGGGCGGGGGTTGCCTGGGGGATGGAGGAAGAAAGGAGGCCCAGGGGACCTTCTGTACCGTCGGCTGTGATTGAAGGGTCAGGCCCATCCTCAACACGCCCCTGTTTCATCTCTCCAACATGTGGAGGGAGTCGCCCGTTGTTCTCCACACGGACCTCGTGTCTCCCTGACTCCACACACACTTTTGTTGTGTCTGCCTTGTTGTTATCTGGCAGCCGACCTTTTCCTTGCTTCTCCTCAACGGTGTTTATCTGAACATCCACCCCGGAAGCTTTCACGTCTTCCCTCGGTTCCGAGCGGTCGGTCGGCGTGCGTTTTGCTGATTCATCCCCTTTCGGTGCAGTGTCTGCCGAGCTGTCCTGCTTCTGCAGACTTAGGATCTCCTGGAAGACATTGTAACTTGTCTCCACCACGGGATGTCGCAGACTCTCGTGTACAGTCAACGGCGGCAACGAGGCACAGCCCAGATCCAGAGGCACAGTGCTCCTGAGGCCCACAGAGCAGGTGTCCCCTGGTTTCACAGAGTCATTAAAGTGAACCCTCCTGTTGCCGCCGCTGGTGTCACTTCTTGACACCTCTGTTGCTACTGACATGGTTCCACCGGCGATGCCCAGGCTCTGGACTAGTTCGCCGGGCTGAGCTGTAACACTGACGGCGGTGGTGGTAATAAAAGGATCTGCAGTGCTGTTAACAGTGTGGATCTGTTGACCCTCCGTCCCCTCGCTGGGGCTGTAACGCACGGTGTTCAAAGGGAGGAAAGCAGAGCACTGACCATTTCCATCGTGATCGATCTCCGTCCTCCGTGTGCTTAAAGCGTCCTGACGAATGGGTCCCGGGATAAAGGCTTTTTCCACTGCGACCGGGTTTTGTTTAGGGCCATCCTGTGTGTCTGCCTCCGTATCTCCGCAGCAACGCTGAGCGGAATCGCATAAAGCGACCGTCCCTCTGCTTTGCACCAGCTCCTGTTCCGGCTCGGGGCGGTCGCGCTGTGTGGCGGAGGGGCTCTCGACGGTGGCAGCGGCAGCAACAGGCTGGCCACGGCGCTGTGACTCCGCTTGTGACTCGGCAGCTTCTGGGGGCGGTCGCCTCTCCGTCTCGGCTGATGACACCCCACACAGGGAGCGTTCTGGCTGGCTGGGCGAACGGTGTTCTCTCACTATCCCTCCTCTCACTGGCACCTCTCCTCCTCTTCCCCCTCCCCCTCCCCCTCCTCCCTCTCCCTCTCCCTCTCCAACTCTCCCTCTCTCCACAGCGCTGTGATCCGGCAGAGATGATTTGATACAATCCCCGGTCCCGGGGGGCTGCTTTACCGCCTGTCTCTCCGCTCCAGAGCGTACGGTCACCCACTCGACATCGTCGTCCGACGACAGGTCCCTCGCTTCCTCGCCTTCAGAGTTGTGCGGCGTAATATTAGCGCTGTCGCAGCTCTCCCACCCGGGCTCCTCGGCGAACGTCTCCCCGAATGAGCCGAGTGCGAATGCGAGCGAGCACTTCTCCTGAGTACCTATTAACGAGCGCAGGACGAGCCTGTCCAGATCGCAGTCCTCTCTCTCCCCTCCCGCGTCGCTCTCTGTAACCGCTACAGTAGCAGCAGCAGCAGCAGCAGCAGCACTCGCCGGAGAATCACTCTTCTCGCTCTCTCCTGGCTCTCCCTCACCTTCTATAAATTCTGCCGCCGTGGGTGTTGTCAATGGCAACCCGTTGGCTATTGCTGAAGCATCTAAAAGGGCAGGTTCCCTCCCACCGTCTCCTACTGAAGTTGGAGCTGGCTGCTGGGTGAGTGGGCTGTTTCCCCCCTCTGTGCGTCGCTCTTCTTGCGAGGCGCACACATCCTCCAGTGAGTCAGCCGTTGATGTTTTGTCGTCAACAGTGCCTAAAGTAGTACTCGGGTTGACCGAGTTCCAATGCTGGATTTCTTTCAGCATGTGGTGGACGACCTGGATGGATCCGGTTAACTCTCGCTCCGAGGAGGGGGTGCACTGGGCACCGTCGGCCGGGCCGGGTGGGTCATCTGTATGGGGGTGGTGGTCCGGCCGCTGTGTGCCGTCTGAATGGGTCTGGGTGCAGCGAGGGGAACACAACAACGACCCACTGAGACCGATGCCAGGGGCGGCGGGTGGGGGGCTGGCGCCCGCCGTTTCCCCCGCACTCAGCTGTTTTCTATAATTCAAACCATTATCAGGCTGTTCCACACACGTCGCTGCCTGGCTGTCCACCTTTAACGACGACTCAGCATTTACCGGGCATTTATCCGGGCCAGGCCCACTGTTGAGCCCGGCAGGTGTCTCAGAGTCGGTTGTATCTGTGTTACTTTGGGGTTTACAGTCGGACCGGGATGCCTTTGCAATCTCAGCTCTTTTGTCTGCCTGTTTCTTTTTTCGATGTCCCTTTTTTTCTTTCTTATTGTGCTCCCTTTTATTTCCGACCGGGCTGACACTTTGTGAATTCATCTCTCTATCGATCCCCTGCTCCTCGCCTGTTTGCAAATGTGCTTGTTGATGTGCTTCTGAATCAATGGCTGCGGTGTTACACGTGTCTCGCAGACAGGGACCACGGCTGGAAGGAGGAATCACCTCAGTGACTCTAACCGGTTTCTTTTCCATTTCTCCCACAGAAACCGTCATATTGAAATCCGAGTCTTCCTCTGACTGAATATCCCTTTGTATTTTATTCTTTATGTCTGACCCCACCAGCATTGCTCCCTTGCGGCCTTTCTTCCTGGAGGCTTTTTTACAATCTATAACGTCTCCAATCTTGTGCTTAACCTCTGCTTTAGAATCATCACTCCCCTCGCCCTCTCCCTGCTCACTAAGCACAGGCGCATCTGACGACTTCTTAACATAATTAACTGTATCCGACACTGCCTCTGATTGCATCCGACGACGTGTGTTTCTCTGCTCAGTGATCTCAGCCTCGTCCGTTGAGCTCTCCTCTGGGCGTTCACGCGGCCTCGCTCCCGTGTTCTGCTGCCCCGGTGTACTTTCTCCCAGGGCTTTCCCGGCACCGTCGTCCGTGCCCAGTATGTAATTCCTAAAACTAAACACAAGAGTGTCCTTCTGACAGTTGGCTCCCTCACTGTTTCCATGTGTGCCGCTGCTGTTGCTATGGTCACCGCCACTATGCCCTGGGCGAGTGACGATTGGAGCACGGGCTGATGACTCATCGGCCCCGTTAACCTCTGCCTGTCCGGTTCTCTGCTCCTCCAGGGCCGCCAGCACCCGGGACCCGCTGCTGTTGGGGCCCTCGGAGGGGGGATCGAATACACCCAGCGAGGCCATCTGTTCCTCGCATTCCTGGAAGGCCTCTCGGAGCTCCTGGTCTAGGCGGTCCGCGGACGGGGGGGATAGGGGTGGGACGCTTGGGGAAGGCACGGCAGCCGTCTGGGGTGAAGTGTGGACATCTGTGAGACCGGGGTCGCCATCGTGAGGCCTGGGACCGGGGGTAGGGTGACACGCACAAGTAAATATCTCCTGGGATCGGCGGGCAGTTGGGGGTTTTAACGGTGCGTCCGAAGAAACGTAGGCGGAGCAAACGGCATGCCAATTAGCTGCACGGTGCAATCTATGTAGTGGTGCAACGGTAAACACACTGCATCCATAAGTATAGCCATGGTCGGCTGTCTCCGAACATAAAAAGGAAAACGTTTTCACACACCACAAAAGTTCAAATGTGTTGCTTGCTCTCCTCGTCATTACAGGGTGAAACGCAGTACACACACACAAGAGATAGTTTCAAGGCATATTATTTGGCAAAGATGCACTGATGGAGCCATGCTGCCGACTGACACAAGAGTCAGCCAGCCATGCTTATACAGTTGGAGTAATTGGTGAACTTTGCAAGCTACCCTATCATCTTCCCATTGTCTCTGATATTCTACCCTCATATTTCTGAGTGCCTTCAGAGAAAGGTTACGGTACAGAACTTCCTGTGCTGCGTAAGATCTTCATGATACCTCTTTGATCGTTGTCTCTCGAAGTTAATGTTGGGCAAAGGACAACATCTGCACAGGCTCAAGTAATTCATGTTGATTTGACCTCACAGTGTCTTCAGACACAATTGGAAACAGGTGGGAAAAAAACAATACTGCCTTGAATTGTGAATGGTTATAAAGCCAACCCTGTGTGATTGGCCTGTGATTTCCTTGACAATACACCTCGCCCTAGCAACAGGCTAGCCACTCACCACACAGGCTTTCTACTTAGGCCCAAGTGTGTATCTTATTCATGTGGCACACCCTTTTTTTCCCATAAAGAGCAAAGTACACTTTACAGCTGAAGGCATGCATGTGGCTAACAGTTTTTCGTTATAGCAAGTTCTTTCCTGCCACAGAGGCATGTTCCAATATGCAGAAGGAAATTTGAAGACACATAAAGGTTACCCAAACCCTGTGGGTTCAATAGCAGGAAATAAGATAACGTCTACAGACATCTTTCCATGCTACCTTCATAACAGTTATTTACTTGCAATAGTTTGATGCTTCTCTTTTCTTTAACATCTTGCATTTGGTTAATACTATGACAAAGTGTCAACATGAACAGCAAGAATTTGAAGAAGTTAGTAAGAGGTAAGAAGCCAATTTGTAAAAATCAAGTTAAACCTTCAAAACGGGAGGCAGCATACAACACATCCAGTATATGTGCACAAGTCAGTTTGCAATTTAAAACAAAACACCACAAAACACCACAGCCCAGGTCAGTTCTGGCATTCAACCTCACACTTGAGGATAAAGTTCACAGAACTTATAAGCACTCCTCTATGTATCACTCCATGCTCTGTAGACCACTAAAGTTTCATTACAGGGCTTCTGGATATATTCTGGTTCCATTATTCCTACCCTGAAAGGCTGAAACCATTATGTTTTGTTCAGATCATATATTTCAACATATGTATTTACTTACAAACAAGATAGCCACTTGGTAACTTCAATACTAGATTCCATCGTTACTTTTAGCCAACTTACACAACCAATTGACATCAGCTCTTCCTACCCGTCAGGAGGGTTAATGGAACCAGAAGCCCTTATTTGGGCAGTTAAAGCAGATGCCCCTTTGGTGGTCTACGTCTCCTACAGAACCAGCCATGCTGCTGAGCCTGCGTGGTACCTTGAGTCTAAAGCCACCAGGGGGATGATTTCCTTGCTCTGCTGTGGGTCTGCCAGAAGGGAATTCACCTGAACACCCTTCTTCTCAGCCAAGCTAACCTTGTTACTGCTGCTAAAACACACACACACACACACACACACACACACACACACACACACACACACACACACACACACACACACACACACACACACACACACACACACACACACACACACACACACACACACACACACACACACCCATTACTGTCAGTTCAGAATCCACCTTAAAACACATGAATATTAATGCCACTTTAGCTGGATTCATTTCTAAATCCTTTTTGGCTACATGGCTGAACTTTATGCACTTTCATATTGCAGATTGTGATTAACCTTGTGCTGATGGAATATCTCCCGTCTGCTAGATTGAACCAAGGTCGAGATAAATTCTTAAAAATTCTAATGCTTTCCTTCCCATAATGGTTTCTATTACAGCTGGAACATTGTGGAAAGCAGTTATCCCTGAGAGAAAGATTGATTTTTTTCTTAGCCGTGGTCATGAAGGTCAACTTAAGTATCACAGCTCTCAGTACAGAGTCATCAGAATTATACCAGACCTGGAGCAAGCGAGAACCTGTTCCCTCCCCGACCTTTCAGGCGAGAGCTTCACCTCCACGTCGGTCATCGTTCCGCTCCGAGACGACAAATGAAACGGCGTGAGTGTGCACCGTACCGTGTCTGACTTCCTAATATGATGCCTTTGCAAGAAAAGCAGGTCCTTAGTGCGATTAAAGTGTGATTTCATACTTTTGATGGGATTATAAAAAGTGACAGAACACGCTCAACGGCTGTGAAGAAGCCCGTTGCAGGCTTTACTCTAGAGGGAGTGGCAACAACCATGGCCCTCGCAGAGGAGAAGAGCTGTAGTGCTTTAGGGAGGTAACACGTTCCTAAAGGATACAATTGTGGGAATTAATTTAACAGGGTGGGAGGTATATTTGATGGAATCTTTCAAGTTTAACGTATGTTGTTCTCAAGGACTGTGTGCGTGTGCGTGTGCGTGCGTGCGTGCGTGCGTGCGTGCGTGCGTGCGTGTGTGCGTGTGCGTGCGTGCGTGCGTGCGTGCGTGCGTGTGCGTGTGACCAGAGGCCTACCCCAGCGAGGACTCCCAGATGTTGAGGTCGCTGCTGAAGTCTAGGCTGGGCAGCAGGTCATGGGGGAACTCCAGCTCATCCTCGTGGCTCCCCTCTGGCTCTCTGTACCCTCCCAAGCCGGTCCGGGTCTCCTCCGGCACCCCGCAGACCACCGGGATGTCCTGCAGCAGAGACAACGTCGACGCTTCTGTGTTCTGCTCAGCGCGCCCCGGGCCCTCGCCCTGCGCTGTGGTCTGAGTCAAACTCTCACGAGATCCAGTCTGTGGACCCCCAGAGGAAAGCAGGACTAGTTAGCACACACACACACACACACACACAGGCTGTACGGTCTTATGGTATTATCCTATTAAAGTATTATGCTAAGTGTTGCTTGCCCAGTGACAAGCCCTATATTAAATCAACAAAGATAAAGTTGTGATATATTTAGTACATAGATATATATAGTATATACAGTCGAGTATGCCTGCCGTTTGAAATCGGACGACCTGTGGATTAAAAGGACGATTCCAAGACCTTCTTATTTCTCTCGTGGTCGCAACGTTTTGTGGTGTGGGAGGGTTGAATTTCACCACTGGGCCTGACTACATGCACCACACCTGCCATTGTTGGCATGATTCACAACGAAAACAGCACTTGTAAAAGTAAACACTGGAATGAATGATCCCAATCCTCAATTTGGCTAGTCTGGGACCACACACAGATAGCTATTTTGCAATTCCACTTATAAATCAAGTTGCAAAATAACCTGCGTGTGTGTATGTGTGTATGTGTGTGTGTGTGTGTGTTCACAGCAAAGCAGCGCTGACTTCCTCCTTCCTGCAATGATCGACAGATGGTGGGAGTAATGCGACCACGGCAACACACCACAACAAACTGCTGGGGCATCGCATTGCAAAAACACAGATTTTACAGCAGAGAGACTCAGACAAGATTCCAGTTTCACTTTGAACACTGGGTAAATGCTGAGGGGGTTTTAATGTGCTCTGCTCAGTATGTGCAGGTGAATGGTACACGCACAATAACACAAACACATAATACTGATATAAGCCGCTTCACATTGAAGAATGGGCATTGAATATGTGGTCTACTTTTGAATTACACAATAGTATATTGAGTTTATTTATTTGTACTTTGCAAAAGGAAGTAAGGGTTTTACGTGAAAGCAGCCTGGGATTTATAATTGCATTAGTTGATTATTCATCTATTCACTACACAACAGGTCAAACTATTTTTTTTGTATTTACAATGTTTCATGTGTCCTTGACTTGCAACAATGTCGATTTCTAAAATGAATTTGATCATGGTTATAGTATTATTACTCTATGATAAAGGTTTACAGGGGAAGAAAATATTAATTCGATTTGTTTTGTAATTAAATGTTCAATGAAAATGTTACAGGCCTAAGAAGGAAGAAATTGTTGACACACGTATTCCAGGCAGTCGCAGTGTCGTATTCCTGCTGTTGCCATTGACCCATGAAGCTCACCTAACTGTTGCCATTGACTCACCCAGCTCACCCATGTCTTGATCTCCACTCTCCCCTCATCCTCCCCATACCCAACCACCACTGACAAGCCAAACGAGGCATTGCAGTGCCTCCGCTCAGGTAAACAAGCACTGTCAGTGTACCACAAGCACTGTCAGTGTACCACAAGCACTGTCAGTGTAACACATGGCTGAAAGCACCGTGAGAGAGGAAGAAACCGATCCCGGTTACCTACCGTAGTCATGACAGTCTCAAACACAAGTGCAACCACAGGACAAACGGTTCAACAACGTCTCACTGATCCAATAATAATAACTTGCGACTTGTGCGGCGTCGTGATGCCCTTCACAGATAGCGTTGCCATGCAATGAATCGTGTGTGCAAAATCAACCGCGCAAACATCGATACAGTCTGAACACAGCGCGCGCCCCTGTACGGTTCATTCAACCCGCCGGCGTTTGGTGTTTACTCACCCTGCGACAGGTTCCATTATTCGGACAGTGACTCGACAGTGGTCGGTGGAAGGATCAATGATTATATTGTTGTTATTCCTAGTTTGATGCAGTCGGTCGGCCGACGGACAAACTTCCTGCACATGCTGCAGACGCGCTGCTCCTACTGACTCAGCAAGTCCCTCTCCTCCCCTGTCCTGTCCTGTCCTCTCCGTGCTGTCCCGTCTCCTCTCTCCCCCTCCTCTGACGA
>NC_140277.1:1933320-1983320 GCF_964030765.1 Micromesistius poutassou | reverse complement strand
TTTGTACTGTGTATATGTTTGCTGTGTTGGGTAACACTTTGGCCGGGGTGGAGCGGGGAGGAGGGGGGAGGTGGCTGGGGGTGCGTGAGGGTGGGGGGGGGGCTGTAAGGTCCAAGCAAGAGGACAGGAAGAGAAGGTGAGGGGAGGGGAGGAGAGGGCCAAGAGGCCAAGAGGTTTGGGGGAGGATCTGAGGGATAGGGGAGTGTGTTGGGTGAGGGGGGTGGTGGTGGTGGTAGGGTGACTGTACACTCCCTGCCAGGGACATGAGACACCTGGCAGTCAGCTGAAAGGGACAGTTCTACGGCAACGCCGTAAACAAACAGACACACTCGTCCGTGCAGTGGGGGGGGGGGGCTTCTGCCTAGCAGAACGGGGTGCTAAGCCTCTCTCCTCCTCTCTGCTCTTTCCATTTCCCCTTTGTCCCCAGCTCTCCTGTGTACACCCCCTGTATGTTTGTTCCCATCGCTCAAACCCCCTGTCTTCAATATACCAGGGATTGCGTACAGAACTGCAGTAAGAAATTATACTAACCACCAACCAGTAATCATCACTGAGGATTCACTGGGTGTAATAACATGCATCCCAGGGGGTTCCATCCACTGAGTAAGGCTCTACCAACACAAACGGATATTGCTTCACGCGTCTCATCGCACTGCAGGGTGCCTGCAAACTGTGGCGATCGCAATCTGGCCGGCCACCACACAGCCAAGCACGGTGAGAAGCGTGAGATGACACTCATCCTGCCGAGAGGGCCTATCCCTCCCCTTCTCCTCCTCCCCCTCCTCCTCCTCCTCGTTTGTTTTCTTCCTCATAACACCGAGCCACCCCCCCCCCCTCCCTCCCCCCCTCCCTCCATCTCCACACACAGCTCCGTAACCATGCCGACGTCATCCGTCCTCCGGCACTGTAGCGCAACTCCCTCTGCGCTCGTCTTGGTGTACACACACACAGTCACACGTGCATGCACACACACACACACACACACACACACACACACACACAAACAGCACTCAGCCGGTGCAACCAAATTGCCCTCATCCCTTCTTCTTAACCACACTGGCTCCCTCTCGCTCTCTCTCTTTGACGCTCCCACAGACGCCAGAGAGAGATGTCCCCCATCCACCACCGCCCCTGTCCGCATCTCCTCTTCCGCCGTTGTTACCTGGTTGCGAGCAATTCCGATGCAGTTGCCCATCCTGTATTCCATGTCCTCCTGTGGCGAGGTGACTCTGGCGCTACACGGTCGGCAGAACGCCTCCCTGAAGAACTGCATGGTGGTCCTCGTCGTCGTGGGCAACGGCGGGAAGCAGCATCGCGGAGGCAGGGAGCTTTCTGCAGGAGCTCGGCGGAGCTGTGTCCGCGCCTCTCTCTCTCGCTCTCTCGCTCTCTTTCTCTCTCTCTCTTCCTCTTATCTATCCTTCTCACTGTGCAAGCTTGTGCATGAGTGCATGAGTTAAATGTATCTCCGCCACTGCATCATGGCCACTGGGTGTGCCTGTGACACAGACGCCACTGTTACATAAGATCTACATTGGGGAGAAAAAAAGAACCAGATTCAATGAGTGTGAAGGAAGAGCAGGCGCAGCAGCTGCACTGCACATACCCGGGCTCTGCTGAGAGCTGAGAGGAAGATGAGACTCAGGAGTGAGGAGGCGCTCATACAGGAGGAGAGGGAGAGAGCGGGGAAAGGGTTTGAGAGCCTTCACTTCACGTCACTTTAACGGTCCCCAGAGAGCTTCTCTTCTTAAGGCATGATAGGTATATGATGAGGTCAAAGCACACGGGTCGGACAATATCGTAACTGAATAGAAAAGAAAGACAACGTGCAGAAATCCAATAAGATGGAGCACCCTATTTTTTATGCTCATTTGACAGTTCTCATACCATTACTAATTAATTTATATATATATATATATACATAAATATGTATATATCTATCTATTTCTATACATTTATTTATATCTATATAATGCAATTCAGAGGATGATTTATCCAAATCCTCTTACAATGGTGTAAGTGCATACATTTCTTTGTCTGAGTGTCCCCCCAGGGGAGTCCAAGCCCTAACACCGGCTGTGCGTTAATGCATTGCACTACGGACCCGTCCACTGTTTATGGTTCTAGAGCAATAGACTAGCCGGCAGTGGAGGGTGGGAGGGGAGAAGGGGGGAGAAGTAAGAGAGAAGGGAGGTTTTGTGAGGAGTCACTGCAGATCGGTTTCACTTCCCGACGAATGCAAAGAGACCCCAACCACAGACCGCCCTCATGCCAACTTGAAGTGATAATAACTCATGATACGCTAACAATGGTTACAACGTGAAAGTGCTTTTACGTAGCCATTGTCTAAATCAGGCCATTTCTAGTGCTATCATTAATATCAAATACAGACTGGAGGAATGGTACACTGATGTAAAAACTTTTTATTTGGAAAACACATTTTTTAAAAACAGTAAATAAAAGGCGAAACCTTCAGAAAATATATCAAAATTTGGCAGACTTTCCTCCGATATAGAGAACACATACATACTCTAGCAGATAAAAAAATAGGACATTTACACATAAAATAGATACAAAAAAGGCAACAACCCATCATTCAGTCTGCGACTTGGGTGGGTGGATCATCGACTCTGTGATTTCAAAGGCTTCTCGGAGCTCCTGAGGGAGAAGCATACAGGAAGGAAAGGTTAACATCGACAGTGTAATCAAACAAGGACAACGCAACATCACAATCAATGCCATTTGCAATGATTCAATACACATCCGTGACACCTGTGACGACATCACCACACCACTTGTGTCCACGTGTCCGGCACTCAGCTGTTAACGCATGGATAACGACCACCATGTTTCCCTATTGACCAATAGGAAAGCACTTCAGGAGGAGGTCCTCACCCTCCAGCTCTTCTGGCTGATGGAGATGACACACTGTTTCCGGGCAGAGGCTCCGCCCTCTTCCGCCGCGCCGTCCTCAACAGGACCTGAGAAACGCAAACACCGTCGTATCACTATGGTTACCGTGTGTTAAGGGGCGGGGCAAGTAGGACAGTTTGACTTCTTCCACTGCTTAATAGAAACACATGACGCAAAGGAGAAAGGGATCCACCTATCTGTTGTCACGGGTACTGCATTCATGGCTATTGGAGTGATTCTGGTGGTTATTTACCTTTATCTATTCCTTCTAAAATTATGTACTGGCTAATGTAAATATATATGTATATATATAATATTAGAATATATTATTATCATTGGTTAATTGGATAAACACAGTTCTTCTCACCAATGCAGGGCAACTTGTCATCATCCATGTACATCCTTGCTAGCCCATCCTACAATGGGCAAAATAAACAAGCAAACGTTCACATCTTGACAGTTAAAAAAGAAACACTGCAGTAGAAAAAGCCAAGAAACAGCCCTGATCAAATAACGCTATCAAACTCAAATCAGGTATTTCATGACCAGACCAAGAAAACATACAAATTGAAAAGAAAACACCTGCAGAAATGATACAGGGATATTGTTTGGCTCAACACAATATCATTATGGTGTTGTCCTTAATGTCTCAGTGGATCTGTGCAACTCATTAATCAATGTGACAAAGTTATGTGCCCCCACTTTGTGTATGCAAAGTCTGTTCCCCTCGCCAGGTACAGAGTACAGTGAAAATCGCTGTCTGAATCCTCTCCTGTCTGAATCCTCTCCTGTCTGACTAATCCAACCCTACCAACCCCTTAGCCCCTTGCCTCGAGCACTTGACTTGCTTTGAGGGTAAGTGGAACAGCAGAGAGATGCTGAGCAAATGCTGATGCTCAGCAAAAATAAACAAAATCCTGAATCCTATTTTGAATAGGTCTTGAAAAAACCCAACAGACACACAGACGCCAGGCAATCACTTGAACACAGATGACTCACCCTGATTAGGAACGACGTATGGAAGATGTTCTCCACCGTCCGAGAGAACGAATCGGGGTTGATGACGAACTCGTAATAGGAGATCGGCGAAGTGGCTGCGAGAGGAACACAGGAAGCCAAATGATTAGTGGTTACGTACCTCGTGACGTGCGATGCCTGGCTGGACAGACAGCGGTCGGTCTGTGCGTGTAGTACTCACGGTCCTGCGCGTGGTAGTGCTGCAGGTAGCCGAGGATCCTCTCCACCTCCTTCTCCGTCGCCTCCTGGTGGGACTCCTCCATCTTCTTTAACTAAAGGACAGAATGAAAGTAAAGGCACTGAGCTAGGGAGAATGCATTAGAATGCACAAGACACTTCTCTGTTTCAAACAGTACTTTGCACTTGAACTAAGTCCAACGAAATGCCAAAAATAATACTGTTACTTTGTCAGTGAACCTACACATACCATGAGAGGTTGGGATCAGTTGTTTTCGATACGGTGACTTACATTTACCTGCATAATGATTACATATTTGCACGTGGTGTATTGCTGCATTATAATCATGATACTGTCCCGCTTTGTGATAGATACTCATGTGGTTCGTGTCAATAATCACTGTCTATTTATTTGGGTGTATTAAGTTGTATCACTCCACAAAAAAATACTTTTACAACCAAACTCCCCTCCCCGCCACTTAAGCTGTAAACTTGTTACCTGTTTTACAAGACGTTTTAACCACTGCTGTCGGTCTTATACGCTGTATGAATTTTGAAGATATACATCCATCAACAAAGGAAAACGAACATCAGAGACGTAAACCAATAGGTAATCAACAGAAGAACCTGTGAAACGGCTCAAACTAAGAGCGTCCGAGTCCAGTGTGTTCTACCTGAGTAGGCATGATCCTCTTGGCCTCCTTGGTCGGAGCCTTCCTCTGTCGCTCCACTCGAGGCTTCGGGGGAGGGGGCTCTGCGTGGAACGAGCCGTACCTAGAATGAAAATCAACGTGTTTCAGGTTTCAGGTTTATTTTTTGGGGTTTGAATACAAAACAGCATATTATAGGATCTAAATGAGGACAATCATGGTTTTCTGCAATCTCCTGCTTGAATTGGCTTCAAGTCTGTCTAGCGCAATGATCAGCAGAAGGAGAGTTTGATCACCGACTCATAATTAGACTAATTTATAAAGTAAAAATACAAAGGATTTACATGAAGTGGAAGGCCGGGCTGCTCTGGAAACACGCCTCGGCCCGGCTGGCCAGCCTGTGCCAGGCATTCTGGGGAAGGGAGCGGTTTGACGTTGCTGCTCCCTCTTCTGAGTTCTCCCCGTCTTGTTCTAGCCAGTTGCGTCCCATGAAGGACAGCTGTAACAGTGAGCAAAGCCAGGTCAGAAGGACAACCCGACAACATGGAAACTGTGCATCCACAAGGATAAGAGAGTGTAAAGGAAACCGCCCATATAATAACCATTCTTCAAGGTCTAAAAGTTAACTAAAAGTTCACTGAATTAACGATTTTGGACATCGCCAGGACCCTTGAGTGACATAAATTCCATATCTGATGATCCATATCTATCCATATCTGATGATCCATACTATCAATTGTGACGGATCAGACAAGACCTTTCCAGACAATTGAACCGTGTGTGTGTATGTGTGTGTTTGTGTGTGTGTGTTTGTGCGTGCGTGTGTGTTTAAACCATAATTCAACAGCCTACAAACACTAGCCATTCAGAACAAGCCTTTCAGAACACTCACAGTATGCTGTATAAAGGTAGAAGGGTCGAAAGAGAGGCCTTCAGAGAACAGCTGGCTAGCCTTCTCCTTGCCCAGGTCTGATGCCACCACCAGCAGCTGGGAATCCAGAGCTGCCTCCCTGGCTTGGTGCACTGCCAAGGAGAAAAGCCATCAGCCAAAGCAACGAGCGATCGGTACAACTGGAAACTTGACAAAATAGCAGGTTGTTGTTGTTGTTGTTGTTGTTTTCCCCACACTATAGCATGAGCCACATTAGTTACTTTCAATGAATTCTAATTTCTGAACTGCCTTCTTCACAGCACTAGAAAGTAGTGATCGGATACTGCAGCTGTATGTATTAAATATGCATTTTGAATTTGACAAGATAATAAATAAACAAAATCACTGTGTGTAAACACTGAGATGCGTCACTGGCATCATCATCATCACACCCACCTTCTTTAAAAAGTGTGTTCGCTTCGTCCAGTACTTCTGTGATTTTATTATCACGATTATTCAGCATATCCTCTCGGTTCTCTGTTGAGATGGACAAGAGCATAGACAGCAGCAGCAGGGCATTACAATCAACCCAACGTGAGTGTGACAAGCATAAACAAAAATGACAGGGCTTGATTCATGGCTCATCCCAGTCCCCCTACTACTCACGTTGCACGGTGCTGATCAGCACCCGGTACCTGCTCCTGATGTCTCTTCTGTGGGACGAGTCGTCCTCATCGTTCGTGTCGAGCTGGCTGTCACTGTTGCTGGCCCCGGGTTCGGGGTCTCGAGCCCTCCTCCCGTCATCGGAGGTCCCGTTCTGCGGAGGGTCCGAATCGCCTCTGCTCCTGGCTCTTTTCATTTTAATTTTAAAGCGTTATTTCCCGGTTGAAAACCGCCGCCGTTGTGTCGATATGCCAAGTTCGATTTAAGGACTTGAAACTACAAGTCAGATTTAGCGGGGAAATCACTTTATATTTCCTGGTGGTTGTTGTGGTTGCTGATGACGGTGACGGCGATGATGACGACTTAACCCGCGCAGTCAGACTGGTTTCAACTTAGGAGGAAGACTCGCCCGAGATCGCCTGTTCGTTCATTTCCGGGTCAATGTCCGGAAATGTAACGTAGAAAAGTTATTTGTTTACCTTTTGGATCAAGAATTAAAAAAAAAAAAATTAAACTAAAAGTACAAGACAAACTCAATTGGTCCGATTCGAAGCGACGCAGTTATTTTTAAAAATCAAAGACGAAAGCATTAAAAAACATTAATCGCACTGCAGGGCGGTGAACTGCAGGGGTCGCTAAGGTAACCGCGCGACCTCGCGGTTACCATGGAGACGGTGAACAGTCCCCCACCCCAAATCACAACCTGGTTGAGCCATGCGTGTGGAAACTTTGAACAATAAACATAAAGAAATTCTGCACATAACAAATAAAATGAACGTATTCATATTTATATGTTTTACAAAAAAAGTTTTGGCAATAATGGAGTTGACTGCTCATTGACATGAGGCCTATGTCGGCAGGGGCGCACCTCATATATCATTTATTTAACATTTATAGGCTGCTAGACCATTGCTTCCCCGTGTCTGAGTTGTAACAGGCACGTCTTTACTCTCGTGCATGCAACTCAATGCTTTCAAATGTTCAAATTCAAATGTTAGGTTTAACATACCATTATTATGGTACTTCAGTGACAGATGACTCAACTCTGATTTGAAGCATTGATCCTTTTTCAGTGTTTTTCCACCACTTTTCTTTCTTTTGTCATAACCAAGGGCTCAGTCGATCATGTGACGCACGATCAGCAAGGTCTGTCCTCTCCATATGATTACCAGGCTAATCCCCTGCCCGGGGAGAAGCACAGACAACCTCGGGTGGAACGAAACGAATTTCCCCAACAGGTTTCCTCTTAACACCTGAATCCTATTTTTTTTTTTAAATCTTTATATGAATGGTCATAGAAATACTTAGCATCTTAACGACGTTTATATCCTAACTGCGTAATGGGAGAAATAACGCAACCTATCCCAAAGTTGGATCCGCACAATTTGGAGACTTCCAGGGCGGAGAGGAGTCCCCGTTCGAGATCGGCTGTGAAGAAACCTGTAGAACTTCTGATCAGATCCCTCAACGAGCTCGTCGCTGACAGCCACAAAAAGCCTTACGAAGCGGTGACAGTGATGCACCAGACCTACGAGAAGGAGCGCAGGAAGCTCCTGCACCTGTGTCGAGAGGGAAGGGAGAGAATCGTCAAGAAGGCTCCGGGCGAAAAAAAAGCGAAGGCCCCCCTTCATCAAACGCAGCTCCCTGCTTTAGAAGTGGTCGGCAAGGCTGTCCGCAACAGCAGCAGCAGCGACTGTTGTTCTCCACACACTGACGCTGATGACAGCAGCCCACCACCACAGGACTGTAGTGGGCAGGGGTTCATCAGCAGCAGGGCCTTGAGCAAACCCCCTCCTTCTACTAAACGTAATTGTGCATTGAGATCCCTCAGACCAGGGAACCACCACCACCACAACGACGACAACAACAACAACAACAACAACAACGACGACAGCATGGTGTCCACCAGCAGCAGCCACAGTCTGGGTGACCTCAGACACTCCCCGGCCACCCAGACGCAGCTGGAGCGGCTCACGGGAGACATCCGCCAGAAGATGCGAGTGACGGTGTCGGAGAAGGACCGCAAGATCGCCGCCCTCATGCTGGTTAAGCACCGCGAGGAGATGGGCCAGCTGTCCCTCCGCAAGCAGGCGGAACGCGAGCGCCAGGAGGCCCGCGGCCAGGAGGCGGCCCGGCGGGCTCAGGAGGAGAAGGGCAGGAGGAGGAGGCTGGGGCAGAGCCTCCAGCGCTGGCGCCAGGAGACGGAGGCCCTGAGCCGGAGCAGGGAGCGGCGGCACCAGGAGGTGGCGTCCCTGCGGGAGCGGCAGGCGCGGCTGCAGGAGGAGCGCAGGCTGGAGTCCCGGGAGGAGCTGGAGGCCCGACGCAGGGAGTTGTCGGAGGCCGCGAGGAGGGAGGCGCAGTCGCGTAAGCGCTGCCAGGAGAGGCTGCTCCGGGGCCGGGAGGAGGTGGAGCAGACGGAGAGGGAGAAGGAGGCGCAGCGGGCCACGGAGCGGGAGCAGCGGGCCAGGAGGGGAAAGGCCACGCGGCAGAGGAGGGAGAAGAAGAGGCTGTCGCTGGAGAACAGCAGGGAGTTTCTGCAGCACGTCCTGCAGAAGAAGAGGGCGGAGCAGCAGGTGCAGCAGGCGGAGGCGTTGGCGAGGAGCGCCATGGAGCAACGGCTCCGGCGCTCCTGGGAGGAGCAGGCGCGGGCCTCGGAGGGGCGGCGCCGGGAGCTGCGGGAGCGGGGCTCCCTGCAGACGGAGCACATCCAGCGGGCCCGGGCCCACGCCGAGCTGCGGCACCACCAGCAGCTCCGCCACAAGCAGCTGCTGGTGCAGCTCAGCCAGCGCCGCACGGAGCGGGCCGCCCGCGAGGTGTCGGTCCAGACCCAGGCCCGCGCCCAGCAGACCCGCCAGCACAACCTGGGCCGCCGCCTCTGCCACCAGCAGCTCCGGGAGAGGGTGAGGAGGGAGGAGGAGGCCCGCAGGGAGGCCGTGGAGAGTCGGGTCGTGGCCAAGGAGCGCAGGAGGAGGGAGCTGCAGGCGCAGCGGGAGCAGGCGCAGGAGGAGGCGCGCCGGGCGGCCCGCGCCTCCTTCCGCATGAGGGAGAGCGTGAGGGAGCAGACGGTGCGGCGGACGTTCGACCGCATGGCCCTGGAGGCCCAGCTCTGCGCCTCCCTGGCAGGAGTCAAGCTCTAGAGACCTCATACTAGGGTCCTGCTATGTCCTCCTACGCATGTGATAGGAAATGATTGGGGGCATTGGGGGGCAATAATTCCCCCTGAGTTAAATCATGATGTTATGTGCAACATATTGTAGGTTTGATTTGGTTCACATTTCATTGAGGAATAATACAAGTTTACATTACCAACAGTTCAACATAAGTTGAGAATATATGGTAATGGCCAAAGATCACGCTGGTTGGGAGGAACGTTCGTGGCTGTTTCGCAGCCTCCCAGTTTGCACCGGCAACTCCAACACATGGTGGTCTACCGCAGGACCTCCGTGATGAAAAGCCAAACCAGGGGAAACCAGAGGAAACTGGACCATCGCTGGGAAGGTTTTCCTCCTGGATGCTGGATAGATCAGTCTATCAGCCTACCCAGTGGACTGTAGCAAATGTTGCTTATCTTCCATCATACTTCTAGATGGACACTCCCACTTGTGAAGTCACTAAAACACAGGAAAAGGCTGATTTCAAACGGCTTGTAATGGCTGATCACACTCACACCTGGTGGCATAATATCACCCCTTTAAACTAGTCTGCGTGTGTTTGTTTTTAATTAAGCTTAGCTGTACGCTGTAGCAAGGTCAGCTTACTTTCTCTGCTGTATTGGTGTAAAACTCTGTAACTAGACATATAATGCGTACTACAAATGGAATCCGTAATGAACCCACCTGTTGAACATGAATACCCCACTGTTGAGATCTGTATTTGTTTGATTTTATTAATCACATGAAGGGTCAATGGTACAAGGAAATGTGTTAAATTACAAAAACAGGTCTTCAACTGTGGTCAGCACATTAAATGATGACATTGCAGCTAAAAGATATCAAGGCACTTCTGGGACATCATCAGCCGTTCCACCTGTAAAACCCCCAGAAACTGGCTTTACTTGTTTCAGTTTTTGCCTATACGCAGGCTAGACACAAGCATGTATGTATCACATATCACAGTATAACAGTCAACATGACTTAATACTGGGGCCATATTTTGGTGAGTTGCCGAGTGACATTGGACTACTTGGAGAAACTTTATTTTATAATGGGATTATGAAGCAAAGCAATTGAACCAAATTAAATAGATTTAATATTTTGAAATGCAGTTACTTCATAAAATGTCATGTTAAACCAAGTTTAGCCCAATGGTGAATCAATTGCTTGGATCATTTAAAGCCATCACAAGGCTTGATGACTCAAGCAAATATGTATATTACAAAGATTTATTTTCTTTATAAAAGATATTTCTTGCAAATACTAGATTTTGAATAAAGTACATTGAATAAACATTGAAAATGAATCTTAAACTAAGCTAAGATGGAGCCATTTCAATTAACACATTGCTAGCAAACCTTTTGTGTGATTTACAGTTACTCAAAGAACTTCCTTAAAGCTACACCCACACTGCGGAGAAGATGATTGGCTGAAATCTGCCATCACTCGTCACTCGTTTCCTGCCCGCCTCTGGGTCCCGGGCAGACCGGTCTCACCCCAGACATAAGACTCTTCAGAACAATCCCCTCAAACAGTGTATTCTAGATTCATATTGAATATATTAATTTGATATCTGTACAGTACAGACTGTGTACGCTATCCAGCTGCATGTGAAAAGAAACAAACAGTAAGAAAAAAAAAACCTGTGACCTAGTTTATGTTTCATCAGTGTTATCTTAGTGGGTGCAACATCAAGATAGTGGACTACAGCCAAGGATCCTATTGACACAGGAGATGGGATTACATCCAAAATGTCATGTCCCAGAAATGTTGTCTTCCTTTCAAATCGCACAATGCAAAATAAAAACTTGATACTGATGACACCCTTCTAGACTGGTAAGGAAATACGGGATGGTCATTCAGACATACTTAAGAGAGAAATTTCACAGAGCTCTCATTCAAGTCTATTCTCCTAGCGTAAAAGCCTTGCTTGATTTGCCTTTAAGTTGTACACTATTTGCGCGTCACAATGATTCTCTTATGGAGAATCAGTCGTCTTGCAGCCCGAGGGCCAATAGAACAGGAATGGCTGCTCCACCGATGAAGGTCAGACTCTCCAAGACGCCCATTGGCCCCCTGGGTTCAGCAACGGCCTCCGTCAGGTGCTGGAGGTCCCCGGGGGACGGGTGGTGTCCCTGGCCGGAGCTGACCTCGGGGAGAACGTGTACGGTGGCCACGTACAGGAAGGTCCCGCCCGAGAACAGCATGCCCACGCCCGTGGCAGTGAGTCGGTTCTGGGCAGAACCGCCCGCCTTGAGGGGGAGAACACACCATGAAAAACACATACAATGAGTTGCATTCATATATATAGAAGACAACCAGAGCGTTTTACAGATCCCCGTGTGTGTGCGTGTGCGTGTGTGTGTGTGTGTGTGAGCGTGGCACCTCACACACTTCCGGTTCGAGTTGAATTTAAATCCATAAAATTACAGCAGGTCAAATATTGACAATAATAAAGTGCGATCTCTCCATTCATCCTGCCGTCAGCCAGGATGTAGCACGTCCTCACCGCTGTCAGGATGAAGTAGGTGCAGATGGCAAAAACCGGCGCGGTGACGGAAAAGGCCAGCAGGTGACCCTGTATCAGCCTCTTGTTCACCCCCATGTGGATCAAGAAGGAGACCATGCCAAACGCCGCCGGGGCCTTGGGAGTGGACCACACCCAGATAAGAGTCACGTTACTGTATCGTGTTTGGAGACTGGCGCCTGGTGAATAGGGGGTAAGGTTATGCCTTTGAGCAGGGCACCTCTCACCTTATGCATGATGACAGCCACGAACACGATGACCTGCACCGCCATGTCGGGAGAGGCCACCGCCGCCCCCAGAGCCACGCCGTCGGCTGGACACACAAGGGGAGTCGGGGATATGCCCGTTTCTGCTTTATTAGCGTCTACTTGTATGTGTTTGCCATATTGTGTTCAAATCCTTGAGTTCATACTAGCAGAATGAGGGCAATACTGGAGTACTTCCAAAACATGTGAGAGCTAAGAGGAAGGCGATCACATGTGAAGTCACATGGGATTGGGGTAGGGGGGGTATGGCAATAATGACTGTTGCCTAAGGCAGTGAATATCTAGGCTTGAATACAGAAATATATGGCTTCGTATTCCTTGAAATGCAGAGTCCAAGGTTCCATTGTACCTGCAGAGTGGATCACTAGCCCCAAGGACGCAGTGATTCCGTTGTTGTCGGGCATGCATCCTGAACCTGGAGCAGGCAACCATGCAGGTGTGAGATATCTGCTTTTAGAACAACAACGAAAAGTGGAAGAATAGTGAAATGTGTTTTACCGCGCGTCGCCGTGGAGACGTACAGGCTAAGCTGATCCACCACAAACATGAAGATGAAACCGACCACTAGAGATAAGCCGATGTAGAACCGAGAGGGGATGCTGTTGGCAAACGACACCGCCTTCGTCCCACTGCTGTTGTTTTGACCAAGTGGGCTATCAGAGGCTGTATGGAGGAAAACCAACGAAAACCAACAACGCATACAATGGAAAGAGGATGACTATTTGTATCTGAGTATAAATTCACTTCAGAACAAGTATGAGCTACATTATGCTGTCAACTCTGAAGGGTGCAACATACATAGTTGCCTTGGTTACACTTGAGTTTTAACTAACGCAATAACGTCCCAATTCAATTTCGGATACAATTGAATAGAGCAGCAGTCACCTTTCCATGTGTCTTGGAGCAAGTCGGTTCCCTCCGGGATGATGATGGCCAGAGACGTCCCGCAAAGGAGCCCTGCTCCCAGGATCGCGACAAATTGTAGGCTTCGCTGTGAGTCGGAGGTGATTACAATGATTACAGGAGCTATTTTGGTAATAATCAGATGTCTCCTCCAGGAAATGGCGCATTACACAAACGATTTCCAATTCACTTTTTTTTCTCTGCCAAAATACTTGTTGCATGCTGTAATCATATTGCCTGGTTGTTAAGGCCTCATCGGCTTTTAGGCTTTTAATAATTGAAACCTTCCGAGAAGTTGAAATGAAGCCCTAATTCTCGCAATCGAACATTGATTGTATACTACATTATAGACTAGGCCTACTGGAAATCTTACATTGCCAATAGATAGATAGGACTAAACATAATGCATGGAACCAGTACAATAAATCATTGTTTTACTTACATCAGAAAGTTTGATCAAGAGGGGAATCCAGCCGATTATTAAACATCCTAAAAACATGGCAACCGATAAACATACTATAGCGATTCCCCCTTCCATAGTCACGTTCCCGTAC
Source organism: Micromesistius poutassou (assembly GCF_964030765.1). NCBI lineage: Eukaryota > Metazoa > Chordata > Actinopteri > Gadiformes > Gadidae > Micromesistius > Micromesistius poutassou. The sequence continues at coordinate 1,969,630 of NC_140277.1, read as the reverse complement.
GCCGTGTAGTACTAGGCAGCGTAATTATATCACTTTAATACTATGTTACTGGAACCACGCAGCGCAGAAGAGCGTCTGCAGACGAACACGCGTCCATTCAAATAACTGGTGTGCTCCGATACGGAGAACCAAATGACGCTCCTGCCCCTCCAGCCTGCCCATTCCTGTTCCCTTGTGTTACTCCGATCAAACATCACTCTCAAGCGTCACCCAGTGTTAAAACAAGAGCATTACAGGGTTTACCAACTGCGTAGATTGCCTGGCCACATGAAATACAGAAAAATAAAAGGCTTACGAGTTGCATGTAGCGGACATAGTATTGTTTATTTTACAGAGAAGTGGGTCAATTGAACAGATAAATATTGCTATTTTTGTACACAGCCCTTGGGGGAAGAACGGGAAGAAGCTACCCACACGTCATCAGCTACAGTTAATCGGATCATTCAATAAAGACTCCTTAAAAAGGACAAAAGCAAAACACAATCACAAAGCGCTGTTTAACTATCCCTGCTGAGTTATTGTACACGTAAGATGATAACTTTTATTGGAGGTCAGCTTGAAAAAAGGATCCATCAACAACAACAAAAAAAGCATTAACACAAGAATGAAACAATATCTTGACTTGGGACCATTGGGACATAATTCCATCGTATGACATACATAATATGGTAAAGATTTTTCTTTTCTAATAAGATGTCACAACATGTGACTACAACGGCAAAAGCCACTACATATTGTTGTTACATTATGACAACTTCATTTTGGTGACCTACACCACCTTTTACTTTTGAAGTCACTAATCAAAAAATCGCAAGCCGGGAAGGGGGCAAGAGGAAACTACATTCAGTGTTAATCGTGATGAAAGGGAAGAGGTGAGGGATGATCAATGTGTTAAGCCGCGGTGACACTTGTACTACCACCCCTGGCAGGACCATCGTCTGTTACCGTTAGACATTTAGTGATTTCTAGACATTTTTAAAAAAACCTAAACAAAGAAAAGAAGTCAACAAAAATCACCTTTTCATGACCAGAAGAGCACCAGGTACTGTGGTCCGAAACAAACCATCTAGATAGAACCAGAACAAACTCAGTTAAAGAAAGGAAATGGGGGCGGGAAATATTCCCATAGAGAAATGAGAACTGTTCGACTTCATCGCACCCACAGAGATACGTCCTCCTGTCAATCATAAGAGTGAAAGTAAAAACACAAAACGCACGTTTTTCCCCACAACAGATCTCCGAGCAGCTTATTCATTCTTCATCACATTAGCGTCTCATAACAAGTGGTCCGTAGTGGAACACTGTCATCTTAATAGGTGCCGTCTGCAACAATGTGCCTTCATTCAACAACAATCCCATCCATTTATAATGGAAATACTCTCATCGGTTTAAAAATAGTGACGTGAACTGTATAGGAAGCTTGAGAAATCCTGAGTTGGTTCATCTTTGTGCTGGCACTACATTGCACTTAGGAGGGACTAGTGGCCTAGTGTAGAGATTTACATATATTTTTTGGGCCTCTGCATTAGCCGACGTTTGTAGGACAGAGGCACTGCCAAAAGGACAATAGTTAATACACACATCAGTTTCACACAGCACACCTGCTGTGGAAAGCATTCAAACTACAGTATTCTACCACAAAGGGTTTTTAAGTTCTGGCCTTTGGAATGCATCCTTAAGGACAAGCTCACTTTAGAACAGGGTACACTAGGAACCAACCGAGAGGATAGGTTGGCCGTTTACCTTTCAATGGAAAGGGCAAAGATCGAATCAAGGAGCTCTTTCCATGGGTGGAATGAGGAGACACCCTAGCCCCACGATCCAATGGCCTAAGATTGAGATTCACCATAGATTGAACCCCTGTATACCAAACACCCCAAGTTGAAAACAATGTGACATCCAGCCCAAACTCATGATCACCTTCATTCTTAAACACTGAGACACATTTGACAGGACGTAGGGTATCACATTATTAAACTCATCCGCAGGACACAATAACAAACTACAATCCTCAACGCTGGTAGAGGCCCTAGCAGTGACCTTGCAGCCACTCTGTAAGCTTATTCACAAAAAGACTCCGACAGGCCATGAGAACCTTAGAAACATGAGATGTAAACGTCTAGACAAAATGGTGGGAGGGACGGGCGAACGTAAAAAAAAACAAAGCCAAAAACGGCCACAAGGTTTGAGCAGGCCGATGGCTGCGGCCAATGGACCAGATAAGAGACCAGTGTTGTAGGTACTAGGAGCTTATCCTCCTGGCTGAGCCCATTAAGGGCACTGGTTATCACATTCCCACTCCAGGACACCCAGTCCAGAGCAGCAACGGTCTCAGCGAAGGCCCAGGGGGCAATATGAACAGGGAAAAGAACCAGTGTCAAGGCATAAGTGTGCTGAGATGGAAGCCATGACCGGCCAGTCATAAAGTGTGGATCATGATTTCCTGTTAGCGTTTAAATTACTGCGCCTAGAGAAATGAAAAATGACTTTGAGAAAGGCCATCCGAACCGTGTAGCTTCAGGTTACTTTCCAAAGCAAAAAGAGTGTTAGTCAAGGGTTTATTCATTTCAAGGAGCAAGGGGAGGTCATCTAAACCACCATGATAAGGAGAAGAACTGTAGGCTGGCATTTCTCTCCCTCTTGTTCTCCCTGTCATAAGCTGCTTATGCAGCTGCAGTATCTAGTGCAGACACTAGGGGACGCGGGCAATGGATTATGGGGAAATCCCTCTGTCCGCACAACTTGGAAGGCATGCCTACAATAACAAACTAATACTCAGAGACGAGGGGACAACCGTGCCAGGGCTCCGGGGCGGAGCGAGGCATCAGCTCGGAGGCCCTCCCACTCTTTTCAAGTGCAATAACGCTCCGGAAAAAAAATAATTAAGAATAAACAAAATAAAAACAAAAAATATTACAAATCCATTGATGCATCAGTGTTTTCTTGCTGCATGAGAGTGTGTGTGTTAATCCTTGTCAAGGAAAGAGGGCGGTAGCGGTCCTTTCGGTAAAAGCGTATTCCCCTCCGTGGTTAAGCGGATGGATGTCTGGATGAGGTGAGTCGAGTCTTGCGCGATTCAAAGCGAGTCTTCAGCAACAGTTCCCCGTGGTTCTTAGTAATTCTTTAGAGAAAGTATTGCCTACGTTAGTGTCGAGTTCCTCTGGTGGAGGACGAGATGGCCCGGTGGGAGAACCGGTCCGGGTTCCGGTTCTCGCCTAAAGTCCACATCTTCAGTGCACGCCATCAGTCTCTGTGTGTGTGTGTGTCCCTCACACGCCCACGGATCAGTGCCTCACTTCGTTCTCGATCAGGCTGTCCTCGCCGGACTGGAAGTCCTCGTTGAGGCCGTTGGTCACGTTGAGGATCTCCTCGTCCTGCGAGGAGCCCTGGCCGTCGTCCTCGCTGGCTGAGCCCACCTCGTCCGTGTTGGGGTCCTGCAGCACCTGGGCGATGTACATCTGCTGCAGGAGAGGGAGAGCGGAGGAAACCAGTCAGTCACCCCGCCACGGTAGTACCACACACAGGCCTTCATCGTTACCTCGAATGTGGCAGAAGTTTAAAATACATAAATAATGCGAATGGAAATCTAAATTACTGTTGATTTGCTGGTGGCCGTGGTCCGCGCGGGAATCCCGTTCTCCACCCCGTCCACATCCACGGCATCAATCTGGTGACAGACAACACAGCCGGCATGAGGAGAGCGCTCCCTCTCTCTACTGTGGAGCAAGTTGATCCTTAAGAGAGAACCTTACTTTGTAGTTGTGAGCACTGAGGTACTTAAAGTGTCCGAAGCAGACGTGAGAGAGGCAGATGATGATTGTGATGATCAGAACCACAAACGTGAACATGGAGGTCGCCGCGGTGAATCCTGAACAGGGGGAGGAGGAGAAGAAGAAGCAGAAGAGAGGCACTTAGTGTTTAAAACACAGACCAAATCCTGTTTATTTTCCCCCTCCCTTTCCTTGAGAACGTGAGGACAGTAGCAGCCTGCAGGGGGAGCCCTCACCTGTGCGCACGGTGGAGAAGAAGAGCAGCCAGAACAGACAGAGGATGGGGGCGGCCACCACCTGGTTGACGGCCCCGGAGTGGATCTTCTTGTCCAGCTTGGAGGGCAGGTAGGCGTAGTACATGTTGTACCTGTCCGCCAGGTGCTTGAGCAGCATGTACATCAGCCCTGAGCGGAGGGAAGGCAACACGAGTCCAACATTAACTCAAACAGCACCACTGTGTGCCACCTGCCCGCGCTAGAACACGCTTTTTGAACCATGCATGGACGAAAGGGGTGGCAGTTTGTTGGAACTGACCGAAAGGGACGATGATGGGGCAGGTGATGCTGTAGGTCATGACCACGGTGAAGACGCACATCATCCAGGCGTAGGCAGCGCCGAACTGGAACTCAAAGGCCTGGTGCTGTGGACACAAGTGGGAAACATCATTAATGAAAGCCGCTTTCCTTTCCAATGGCAAAAGGTGTTAGTCACCAATGTCGTGTGTTTGACGGGCCCAAAAAAGCAGATCACAAATGAGGTGATTTCCTGCATCAGCATTGAGACGGTCCGTGTTTCTTTTTATTACAAAAATAGTTTCCTATTGTGTCAATGTATGTTCAATAACACTTGAGCTCAGTCGTAAAACTTGGGGACTGGAGATAACCGATATTCTTTGGCGATAGTGAACTGTAACACTAATAGTAACATGATTTACAACGTGCTCTTTATGACACCACCTCTCTACGGTAAACATTATAGTAATGTTATTATCCAGGGAGATGGTTGACTGCTAATGCAATTTTAATGTGAGTGATAAGTAGAGTGTGATTTGCTCACTCCATACAGAGTCCTGAAGTAGGTCAATCAAACTCCTCCTCCAGTGTCCTTGAACTCAAATTGATACAAGAAGATATTTAGTCACAACACCAGCTCCTACATCATATATAAGAGCTAGTCAGTGACCCATTATCTGACCTCATACAGTATCTGGTAGATGCCTCACCCTACTTCTTAGGAGTGATTGAACTGTTGTCTGATAGCGAGGGTAGCTAGCCCGAGGCAGTAGATACCGCAGATGGGAATCGTTTGGAGACACATTTAAACATCCAGGCCCCATAAGCACATTACACCGTCTCCAATTACTCTGTTGATCTGATTGAAAGCCTTTATTTTAGTACTGTATATAAAGTATCTGAAGGTTGTGCTGACATCTGAAATCAGATAACTTTGTTTCATCTTTGATTGGAGGCTTTTTTTTCCCCGTCCAATTCCTGACTTAAGCCACATGACAAACAAAACCGGTCACGTTGCCTTACCCTCTTGACGTTCCTGCGCTCCGCGACCGAGCGCGCCAGACACAGACGGATCATGTACAGGAGCAGGCCGGGGATCCGGAGCAGGTCCATGGCGTTTCCGATGAACGCCGAGGCGATGACGTAGTTCACGAAGAAGGCCCCGTTGTCGGGAAGGAACACGCACCTGAGGAGAACGTGACAGACAGACAGACGTCGGTCCAAGGCAAAAGGTCCACTTGCACGCTCAAGGTTACCCATAGGCGGTTTGTTTCAATTCCTCAAGGTAAAGAGGTGTTGATAAAACACGGGCCTAATGGTTCTTGCCGCACGGTTTACAACCGCTGATCAAGCCATAAATGCTAACTGTCAATCAAACAGTGGCCCCTTTGCACTGTGAACATGATAAGGTATCAATTAGCTCTCTAAGCAAACAAGGTTGCCCCTCAACTGACTCAGCGGGAGACGGCGCAGAGTCACAAGCTAATTCCTGAGGAATGTACACATATGGCCGTCTGTCAGCCATCACCATGAGTGGAAATAACCAGCTGAAACAATGATTAACAGAGCAAACAAACCCGTTTCCCCCGGTGCACTGAGCTGACAGCAGTTCCGGCTGAAAACTAATTTCCCAATTGCCTCCGGAGCCTTCCATACTTACTCGAATCTCACAGCAGCTTGGGCCAAGAACCTCTTGTCAAACAGCCAGCGGAAGAACACATCCAGGCTGCAGGGAAAGAACAACAGTATGTCACCTAAACTGGGATGATTATAATAATTTCAAGTACTATATAAAACCGACAGACTCATAAACGGATACCCTTCAGGCTTTTATTTTGAAAAGCCAGAGTTTGACACTGTAGGCCCATGTATGGAGTACCTGCTGAGTCCAAGAGAGGGCAGCAGCAGGACCATGAAGATCAGGAAGGTGTAACACTTGTGCATGGTGGTCCGATTCTCTCCGGACCTGGGGGGGGGGGGGGGGGTCAACAGACAACGCACAGGACACATGTTACGGGAAACGCTACTACTAAACTATTAGTATCAGGAAGGAAGACGCAGTACATATGGAGACTAAAGCGGGGGAACTACCGAGTCCAATGGGCCTCCAGGAAGGCAGAGTAGTACACGATGGTGGGGAGCAGGGCGGAGAAGGACCACAGCAGGAGGGTGGGGAAGAACTGGGTGACGATTGGATTCTGGAAACGGGTGGAAAAGAACAGACAACCTTAAAACACGATGGACATGTAACACCACACTCCCAAGTGGAGCACGCTGGACTGGTTTCCCCGGAGGAGTGAAGAGGGGAATAATAGGTTAGCCGCTCACGTTGAGGTACTCGACGGGCTTGGTGACGTTGAACTTGTCCATGGTGGAGATGATGATGGCCGGCGTAGTGAGGAAGAAGAGGAGGATGAAGAGGACGACGTTGATGATGAAGCAGCGCACCCACCAGGTTACCCCACCAACTGAAAGGTGCTCCCTGTGGACAGGAGGTCATGGGGAGGAGTTAGGTCATTAGGTCGACCCCAGAGACACTATGGACACAGCTGGCCCCCAAAACAGACACCAAACCAACCACACCCTCAATAAAAAGGCTCAAACTTAAGGTGTGGCTCCACTATGGTGAAGTCAAACTTAAGGTGTGGCTCCACTATGGTGAAGTCAAACTTAAGGTGTGGCTCCACTATGGTGAAGGCTCAAACTTAAAGTGTGGCTCCATTAAAGTGAAGGCTCAAACTTAAGGTGTGGCTCCATGCTAGTGAAGGCTCAAACTTAAGGTGTGGCTCCATTAGAGTGAAGGCTCAAACTTAAGGTGTGGCTCCATGCTAGTGAAGGCTCAAACTTAAGGTGTGGCTCCATTAGAGTGAAGGCTCAAACTTAAGGTATGGCTCCATTGCTCGTGAAGCATCACGCTAAATGCGAGGGCACTCTCACCAGAGGACGTTCTGGGGGTCGGGGGCGTAGTTGACGGTCCAGTTGTAGGTGTGCAGCGAGCCGCTGAAGGAGGACGACTTGGGCTCCTGGCGACACTGGCAGCCCTGGCACTGGCAGGCGTTGAAGTCCTTCAGGATTCTGAATTAAAAGAGGAAAAATTCCAAATGTAGTAGTTCTAGCTGTGGCGGATTGAGGCAGTTTGGGGGGAGGGGGCGGGGGGATAGAAATGCCTCACTCACACACACTTACACAGCGGTCATGGCCTCGTTCTGGAAGGTGACGAAGGCCATCCCCAGGGGTTTGCTGTCGACCTTGTCTCGCTCCCTCCTGTACTCCTCCCTCAGCTTGGCCTCCAGGTTAGTGTAGTAGCTCACAGCCTCTTCCTGCAGGAGGGGACGCAAGCCTTTACCTAGAGCCTTCGCAAGAGTCTCAGTTTCTCTCTTTTATTTTTCAATAGATCCTTCTTCTCAGTCAAATAAATATCGACCAATTCGTAATCAGTGCACAGTAAAAGCAGGTTTATAGATAGCAGTACAGCGAGGTACCAGTGCTGCGTGTGTCTTGACTGCTGCGCTACAGTACTTACTAGTGATCGACCGATATATCGGCTGGCCGATATTATCGGCTGATATTTGCGTTTTTATTTGCGTCCAATAAATGTTCCTTTTTTTTAAATTGAGATAACAAATGTTATCATCATTGTGTCATTTTTATGATGTAAATTGAGGGAGCAAAAGCAGTATCAGCTCCAAATACCGGCTCAAGAAAATCGGTATCGGCGTATCGGTCATCGGCTACGACTGATGGAAAAAAAAAAAAAAAATCGGTATCAGCCCTAAAAAAAAAAAAATCCATATTGGTCGAACCCTAGTACCCACCCTCTCGCAGCCTTTCATGACGCAGCAGCACAGGTGTCCACATGGCTTGGGGTTGATCATGGTGGGGATGTGCTCCTTGGCTTGTAGGTCCGTGAAGAACCTCTTGCTCCGGTCCGCCTTCTTCCTGTGGACCGACCACAGACAGACACACTGAAACAGCTACTTCAATGCTTAGGACAAGGTCCACACACACACACACACACACACACACACACACACACACACACACACACACACACACACACACACACACACACACACACACACACACACACACACACACACACACACACACACACACACACACACACACACCTTTCCGAGTTGAGGGACATCAACATGGCCACGTTGTAACAGATGCGGGCTTCCAGCACAATGCAGTTTTCGTACGCCTGCCTATAGGGAGGGTTGGGGCACAGGGAGAGGTTAACGGTTTAGAACAGGCCTCAATGGAACGGCGTCCTGTTTCAGCAACAGCTTACAAATAAGCCCCTCAAATAAACGTAACAACTTTTATTATGTTCACAGCCAGACCCCCCACAAGAAAGACTGATCTTATTTGTCTTGACTGGGACTGAATTACTCAATGGACGTCCTGACTTTTTTTTTCAGTGGATCGTAATAAGGACAGTAGGACGGGAATTGGTATAATACAATTTGACAGGACAGGTGACAAGGCCATTAGCCCCTCCCCCGTCTTAGCCCAGCCTGACACATGACTCGCGTAACCCTGCTCATTTGGCATCTATCAGCCACAATTACACAAATAGGCCCGGCATTGTCTGGGCCCTTGCCACAGGGTTCACTGGAGACAACTGCTTTAAGCATGAAGAGACGTGGCTCTCCCGAGGGCCGCATGCATTCCCCGCTGCACATCCATTTCTGTACATTCTTGAACAAGACGCCCATTGATTCGGTCCACTGATGAACGACACAAGGGAAACAAAAGTCGTAAATACGTTGAGGCCACGCTTACTCAAAGTGCTGCTTTATGTGCTTCTCCTCGGCGTACTTGGAGATGCCGTTGACGAATAAAGTGCGTTTCACCTGAAGGGAGGGGGGGGGGGCGACAGGAGAGTGGTTAGCAGGTCACACAACACAACTCCGCCTGCGGTGGACCTGCCTCGGGAACGCCGCGTTCACACTGTACACGTCCGTCGACGGATCTCATTGACTTTGCACGGGGCTCTCTCGAAATGCATTGTGGGTCTGTCCGTTCCGTCGGCTCCGTTGCCTGCGTCAAAAAGTTGAGAAATGTTCAACTTTTCAGGCGGCGACGGATCCGTCAGCCAATCAGATCGCGTCCCCAGTACGTCAGACACGCCCTCCGTCATCCGTCGACGGACGTGTACAGTGTGAAAGCGGTGTAAGGAGGACGGTGAAGCCGTAGCCTCGTGGAGGGGGTTCTAACGGAGACGTGAGGGAACCCACCAGGTCGTCCTCTTTGTAGTGCATCTTGGAGGTGTGTCGCCGCATGCTGTACACCGTGAGTAACAGGTAGAGGAAGGCGAAAGTGGTGTGCAGCCATAACAGTGTGTTACTGTTGAAAGACACAAGAGGAGTGGTCATCATCATCGCCGTCAAGACACCGGAAAATAACTTGGCAGCTTGGAATTTGGACTGAAACCAAGTGAAGACGTCAGATAGGTCTTACTCACTCTGCATCCAGGTTGACGATAGTGGTGCGCCCGAAACTGTAGGCATCGTTTTCTGAAGAAGTCCAAAGATAAATAAGAGTACACATTTCAAGGCATGCAGAGATTAAACTTATTAAGCTGAATGACAGCTGTGTAGAGATAACGAAATGCAAGGCTTCATAAACACAGAGAAGTTTTAAAAAAAATCCTGAAATGCAGACAATGCATAGTAAAGGCCGTACACGTGAAATGGTGTTATCATTTGTAAAACAATGTGCCACTTTCAACCAACATTACTCTGGAATATCCTTTTTATCCTTTTTTTTTTATAGTGAAAGTTAACTTAAAGGCCCACAACTCAGAAAGACTGGATCATATGTAAATGTATGTTTCCCACAGTGCAGACGAAAAGATTAAATGATTCCCCTGGGTTTTGTGGCGTGACCATAATTGAGGGTTATAATTGAATGACTATGGAACCTAATATGGTATTTATCAAATCAGATTATCTCTAATATGTCAGAAACTGATGTCCCAGAAAGAGCTCGAATTAACCATCCCCGTGAAGACCTTAAGGAAGGTTAAAAGACATCAGTCGTTTAAGGAACTGCTCTGGTGGCTGTTGGGAGGTCACACACACACACACACTCTCATTTGGTAAATGGTAAATGGACTGCATTTATATAGTGCTTTTATGTAACCAGATGCAACCCAAAGCGCTTTACAATATCACCTGACTTTCACCCAGTCATGCACACATTCACACACAGACGGCGGTGTCAGCCATGCAAAGCGACAGCCAACTCGTCGAGAGCAGTTAGGGTTAGGTGTAGGGATCGACCAATATGGATTTTTTAGGGCCGATACTGATTTTTTTTTTCATCAGCCTTAGCCGAAGACCAATATACCAATACAGATTTTCTTGAGCCGATATTTGGAGCCGCTTTTGCTCTGCTTTTGCTCCCTCAATTTACATCATAAAAATGACAGAATGATGATAACAAATATTACCAGTCTCAATTTAAAAAAAATAACATTTATTAAACTGTCTGTAAATCATGCCGGGAAAAAATATGAAAAAAAAGGCTAAAAAAGTCTGCAGATGCCGATACACGTAAAAAATGCAAGTATCGGCCGATAATATCAGCCGGGCGATATATCGGTCGATCACTAGTTAGGTGCCTTGCTCAGGGACACCTCGGCACTCAGCTAGGAGGAGCTGGGGATCGAACTAGCAACCTTGCCGCTACCAGCCAACCCGCTCTACCTCCTCAGCCACATGCGGCCCATTTACTTAAAGAATTGGGTTACACAGTCTCCGCCACAGGCTTACTCACCAAGTAGGTTTCCAGAGAAGTTGACGGGAAGGACGATGCCCACGGAGAGCACCCCCACCACCACCAGTAAGCCGATGATGTGGCGCTGGAAGGACAGGTAGTGCACCGCGTCCTCGCCACACTTCTCCCGGATCTCGTCGTCCCTGTGCAAAGCAAAGACCAACATGAGACCAGGCCAGAGCACAGCAACGCACACACACACACACACACACATTTACAAAATGAAAGGGGAACTCCACTGTGAGGCGAAACATTAAATTAATTACACAGATGTGGATGTGACTCATACCGTTAGCGTTTAATCTTCCCTTTATGGTCAAGGTCTTCCCTGCCAAGAGCTAGGGGCAGCACAGGAGCATAAAAGCATTCCACCCGCCGAGTTGGAAGAAACTATGGCTGTGTTAGCTTCAGCTTGCTAGCCAAACAGTGCAGCGGGCAATGTAGCAGAGTACTAACTCTTGTAGTTTGTGGGACAGCCGGAAGCTGGAGCAATTGCAGTAGGGTTAAGATTCTGTGAATACCCTCGATAGGAAAGTTGGCGGAGAGTTTAACCCTTTCCACTGATAAGCGACTTTTCTACAAACAAGGTGTGGAATTCCCGCCAACGTCTGTTTGACATCGGGTCCAAATTACTAAAATAAATCAGGGCTTGACTCACTTGATGCGGAAGATGGCCGTAAGCCAGGAGCAAAAGCCCTAAAGCAGAGAAGGAAGAAAAGGAGGAGAGGGCAGAGGTATGAGCCTGAGGCGTCCGCATTGTCCTTCACATCAAGTAAACAAGCAACGTTTTCCTCCACGGATTCAGCCGCCAACGCAGGGCCCACCCACCGTATCCCTGTGGTCGAGGTCAACGGAGCTGGATACGGAGGCGGGCCGGTCGTAGCGGTCATAGGTGTCCGACGTCGTGCCAGAAGCCACACTGTAGCATGGGGGGGGGGGGGGAAGAAATAACAACACACTATCGTGTGAGTGGGATGTGTTTTCACCCGACTCCTCAACACACTTAGGGGGGATTAAGGTGGGGTAGGGAGAGCTGTGTTTGTGGCTCAGGGTGAACAGGATGAACTTGTCGTGGCAGAGGAATACCATTGAGCGAGTTCATCCACTGACACACACAAACACACTCCCGCCCTGAAATGAACTGTAGCAGTTCCACCATGTTGGTACTGTGTTGACAAGTGTATTGAGATTTGTAGACCAGGCAACCACAGTAGATTGATTTAAAAGATTACATGAAATGGAATTCATATTTCCTTAACATGACGCATTTCCAGGTAACCGTTACAGGAAGCGGGAGGAATGCGTTTGATCTTTTGGGATTATGTTGGCTTGGGCCGTAGTAGTGTTTGTTTACTTTGTAGAATAGGTTAATATGACAAGCACATGTGGAAAGGAGCTAACAATGTGTAAACATTAAAGTCCTCCTCCTCATTTCATGTAGTCTTCCAATACCCCACATGGCCCAGAACGCCTACAGTTCCATTTCACCCCGTGAAGGAAGGCAACTACGGCTCACAGGAGTAGTCTAGTTCATACAGGTTAGGAAGAGACAAGACTGTGAGACAGTGTTAGGAATGAAAAAACACGACATTTAGATGATAAATAACAGGCATGCTGATGAGAGAGGGGGGCGGGTGAGCAATCCAGAGTTTGACTCCAGGGTCAATCTTTTCCATCTCGCACACTTCTGATTGAACTTTGTTTGAACACACATCCCCACCACCACCACCACCAAGCCAAGTCAGGCATCACCAATTTCTATTCAACTGGAAAACACGACTTGCACATGTGCCCACAGGGTATCCTACAGGGTTTTGTTTTTATAACATCGTGACGGGAACAATGACACACACAGTGGCTAGCGGAGCTCCAGACTATTGCAACATGTGCACACCGTCTCCACACACACACACACACACACACACACACACACACACACACACACACACACACACACACACACACACACACACACACACACACACACACACACACACACACACACACACACCAGGTCAGGTGAGAATTACCTCTCCCTGTAAATCTCCTCCCTGTGTGGCTCATGCGCCGCACACACACAGAGGCAGTCCACGCTGGGCAAAGAGGTCAACACACAGATTATCACACACACACGCACGCACAAACAAACACACATGACAGAGATACTATTAGACGCGGTGACAGAGACGGAGGCACCCCCAGGCAGGGCGGCTGGCAGAGAACGACTCGGACAAAGAGGAAAATAATGAAAGGGAGCCTGGCGGTTTTTTTGGACGACGCCTAGAGGGAAAAAAAAAATGGAGAGCGAGATAGCATATCGGTTGTTGGGAGAGAAGGATTTGAATCCATAGGGCCAGGGCACCAGAGAAAGAGCGAGAGTAAGCAGCCCAGTGGGAGAAAGAAACAGATAGAAGGAGCGAGGCCAAGACATGGGGGCGGTGTGGGGTGGGGGGGGGACAACATACTATTCATGGTCATCCAGACGGCTGTATCGCTGGTCCCTCTGAGCCATGATTCTGGTCAAAATATACAAACATTAAGCAAGTCAGAATGATGGAGGTACAAATAAACAGAGCTGGGAGATGGGGCCGGACGGATGGGTCTCCCTCTGGGTCTGCCGACGGTGAGTTACTGGATCCAAAGGTCTTTTAAGGAACAATTGAGACGGATTCTTCAGCGTAACCCATGTGTGGCACGAATCACTGACAATAGTTTAAAGCGGTACAGAACACAGTGTTAAAAAAGGTTTAAGCACACAAAAACCAGGCCTATTTATTATTGGATTTCTTCCCCCCCAGCAGGGTTAGATAAGGTGCCTGCCCAGCTGGCCAGAGATACCCAGGGTAGCAGCTGTGAGTGGTTCGTTCTTTATCAGCTAGCGTAGAACAACAAACATCTGCCACTTACATCTCCTCTGCTTATTGACTCTCTGTCAATAGAATGTATTCATCCTATAATTTGCGTCTCCTTATCCATCACGATCGTGGAGGGTTTACCATATTCTGAATAATTCTCTTCTAGCTGTGGACCCTTAGTTATTTTCTCAGAAAATGCGCTGCATCTGCTGAGTCCAACATTTTGTGGCACACTATGGATTGCTCATACTTACAAATAGTCTTAAGTTGCAACTATTTGCGTGGTAAACATACGCTTGTGACACAAAAAGACCATGATCACAAAAAAAAAAGGGAAAGACAGACAGCCGGGTCAGCACTTTTTTTTTGTCAAGGGTATCATGAGACACTTCGGGTCTGTTGCAAGACAACCACCCCTCACCCTGCACCCTGCACACCACCGTCTCAGCCTCCGCCCGTATGTGCAGCTGTGAAAACTGGTGCCGCAACATGGGACCGAGACACGAAGGAGGGCCGTGTCATCTGGTTCCCGGGGTTCAAAGTCACAGAGCACTGAAGCAGCGGCTGGTCTTTCCCTGCCTTACCCCCCCCCCCCATTCCCCCTTTGCAGCCCTCAGCTTGTGTAAGCAGTCTAAAAGGACGAGTGGTCAGAACGCATTACACATCTGTAGCTTTGAGGGCATCAATCAGAGCTGGCTAAATGGCCAGGTTATGTTGTAGTTGAAAATGAGCATGAGTACTGGGCAATGCGTTATGGGAGGCAGTGATGATGACATCAGTTGGATTGTTTGTTGCTTCGATGGCTTGTGGAAAGTTAAAACATATTCCCCAAGACATAACACCATGAGTCTGAGGGGAGGGGGGGTTAACATATTGCTTTAGACACAACAGCATGAGTGTGATTGGAGTTGCAATTCAAATAGCAGTTAAAACACAGTGACATTTGCCAATGCAAAACCTCATACATCAGTGAATGCCAAAAGGTTTTTTTTTAAGCAAAAGACTGACTTAATTACATTGAGTTGCTTTGTTTAATGCCATGCCGGTTGGCATGCAAAGCTCAATCCATTCAAAAACAGGCAAATATTTTCTTAATGCAAAGTGACACATTTCATATAATTAAAATTGCCTATGACCAGAATAGAATCTGAGTATATACAGTGCAGGGCAGGAAAGTCCTCAAAAATGGTCTGCATATATAAATGCTTGAGCTCCAGAGGTACGACAGCATATGCAATTCAAATTTCAATAACGATAATATGTAAGGAAACGGCCCAAATGGCACCACTTCTCTAGAACGTGTCACTGCTGACTGCCATGTGCTGAGTTACCTGTCAGCATCGGTCACCAGTGCAAGACGCCCATAGTCCCACGCTACTTTACGCAGGATCGAGAACACAAACAGCAGTCCCTGGAAAACACAGGGCAGGCATTTGTTATCACCACACACTGCAGAACAGTGGTAAATAGTGAACTCTTGTACGGTTCATCAAAGCAATGGGGGCCGTTATACAACCACTGATGGGTGTAAACAAATGGTATGTCGGGAATGTAGAAATAAAATTACAAACGGGGAGAACCAATCACACTGAAAGTCATGTTTTTACGGTGTGGTGTCCTAGTATACTTTAATACAATGTCATAGGGCTAAGTTACCTAATTAGCCCGACCCATTGATTGGGCTAATCAATGGGTTGCATAATGATGATGAACACATGTTGAATGTGTACTGGGTCAGGTTATCAATGGAATGGAATACAAATTCTTTCTCCAGTATTTCCACCCGTGTTAGACCATCATGGTCTCCAGTGGAATTGATATGAACATTCTCACTGCAGGCTGTTCTCGGTTCCTAAGATAACAACATGGGAGGCTAGTGTGTCAGGGTTGAGACTCTTTCGATATCTCACGATTGTTTCGGTTTTGATTCTTGGCGTAACGATTGAATCACCAATCACAGCCCTTGCTGCTGCGTCACCTCGACGCAAGGTTACAATTTTTGGGAGGCGCACGTCAGGCCATGGCGGTGGACGCAAGGAGGGTCCACAAGGACGTAATGAGTCTGTAAACCCCTTGCTTTGCGGGAACGTGGGAGCATAATCAGCCCTTTGGCGTTGATGTGAGCTGTTCCCATCAACCCCCGAATAGATCTCTCACTCTTAGGGAACTGGCCCACGGTTCTCCCCAAGACATGCAGATCAAATTCCAGTGACTCACCAGGAAACACATGAAGTCCAGGGCCAGGACGGTGGGCACCCCCCCAAAGGGCAGGCCCTGGAGCACCGTGCTCCGGATGCGGGCCGAGTAGCAGTAATCCTTGGAGGTGATGTTGGGGGCCTCCGTGGGACAGGTACCTGGGCCCGTACACGCCTGGGCTCCCCAAATGCCCATCGCTAATAGCAACGCGTGACGCATCACTCACTGTAGCATTTTGGAAGTCTGGAAAATGGAAGAAACAGGTCAACACTTTATCGTACGGATTCATTGATTCCTGTTTGGCAACATGACACTGCTAGCCACCAGATACAGCAGGGTTTGTAGTCACATCCTAGCTAATACAACAAAAACCAAGGCCAACCAAGACAATGACCTCGAATGCCCTGATGTTGACTTCTGTCTGTTCGTCCACTGAAAGGGAAGCATTAACACATGAGTGAGGTTTGATAACTCACTCACAGATCCACTCTATGTTAAAGAACCCAGATATTTTAGCTTGAAATTAAATCAAGTGTATTGGAGGAAAAGAGTTTCAGATTTCATTTTAAGGAGGTAAAACATGCGTTTTGTTAAGGTCATAAAAGTACACAACAGGGTTTTATTGACATATAACCAGAACTCTTGGTGGTCTTTCACCATCGCGAAAACCCACCAACACAATATTTGATCCATTATGGTGCCCTTCATTCATCATATACACCCTTTAGTTTTGAAGCCACAAAACGTGTTGTAAGGTAGAATCACGGAAGAAATAAAATACCAAATAAGATTCCCATATTTAGCCTACCTGAATAAAAACCTCTGGTTCATCCCCCTGGGAGCCCAACGATCTCTACTGTCCGTGTATGATATTCAACGGCAGCTGTGGACACTAATGGAGCACAAGTAGGCAGCCCGCGAGAACTGCCAACTACATTTGCACAAGCTTACTTCTATATTTGTTGCCTTCGGCCCACAATCCATTGCATTCACAATACCGCTCATCTGCCCCAACACTAACTCATTTATCCTGCCCTTGGAATGCTGTGACATCACTAGGGAAGGAGGCTGCTGGAGACGAACAATAGGCTGATAGAGGCCAGAGGCCACAGACTTCAAATGGGTCTTAACTTGCCCATTATACAAATACAACTGTAAATCACAACGATATCGCCACAAATATCAAGAATATATATCAAACATTTTTATTTTTTTATTTTATTTAACTTTTATTTAACCAGGAAAGTCCCATTGAGATTAAAAAAATATTTTTCAAGGAAGTCCTGGCCAAGAGGCAAAAAAGGCAGCAAAAGTTACAGTTACAACATACAGAACGGAACATAAGTTATTTGTGACTGTATATTTAGGGAGGCACCAAACAAACAGCTTTAGACGTCTTGACATAATTCACCCATTCAGCAAAAATACCCATAAATGGGATTCACAGCTCACACAAATGTCTCTGGCAGCCGTTCTGTGGCTCAAGGAGCCGTCTACTATCTTTAATAATATATGAATGGGTCTTCTGTATTGATAAATAATGACCATTGTACTCCTTACTGACAGGACGCCATACCTTTAAAGAGATTGGAAGTCTTAGCGGTTTTGTCACACACACACACTTTTCTAATCATGTAGATATGCAAGGTTGAATTGTAGCATGATTGTAGGATTTATGCATTGCATGCCTACATTATGACTCAGCAAAATGCAAACGATAGGCACCGTTTTACCTGTTGCTATGGTGCCATCAGTCCGGCCCAGTTCTCAAATACAAATAAACAGAAGGAAAATGAAGGTATAGAGGAAAAAGACCATAAGCAACTCCATTTTGACCAGATTTATCAGAGGCTGTAAATACAGAACACAAACAATCCCAAACAGGCCCATAAACGTGTTGTTGCTTTCAATCAAATAAACGGTTAGAAAACATATACGGTAACACTATTTTAGCAGAGTTATAATTAGGTTAAATCCTAAATGCCGACAGAATGCTGAATGCATGATAATGTTAATAATTTCTTTCAGATAAGCGAGGTAAACCAACAGCTTGACTGATAATCAAGTATTGCAAATATTGACGTTGTGTGCATTGGTTGGTAAATCATTGACACGGCATAGCTCCACTAGACAGAAGAACTATCACAATGAGAGTATGACGTCCGCGTCATCTGCGTAGGCGTGATATAATCCTGTGATGTAAATAATTACAATTATAAAAACAGATCATATAAAAACAGATATAGGTAGAAAGATGAAGAAAAACAAATCCAACAGCAATTTGTTTTACTATTTAAATGACTGATGTTATCCTACCACACTATTCATCGCTGACCGGCTGATGCTGAATTGGAGATATCAATTAAAATATCAATCCATTCATACAATATCCTACAATATCCTACTCAACATTTTGGGACATAACTTAATAGTCCAATATCAGTTATGTATGACAGTTTGAATAGCTGACTTAGACCCAAGTCAAATCTAAACGAGGATATGACAATTACGTTGTTAATAACTTATGAATTAGTCAAACTATCCATGGCACCGAGGGCTGCATGGGCCTGAGCACAAGTGGGCCTACGTCAAATGAAAGGACCTGTTAGGAAAGCGTTCATCAATATTTTAACAGCGTAATCCAACCACGGCGAGGCTCATGAATACGAATCAAAAACGTACGACGCCTGTTGAAAGTATACTTATTCCATCAGATATGCAAAGAAGCCAAGCCATATCATTGCTGTGGCAGCTTCATAGTCATCTTTAAGCACTCTTAATCTGCCATGGGGAGGATTTATGTGCAAACTACAAGAGGCTGTCGGCGATTGGCTGCATGCGGATTAAATAAACCAAGATTAGCTTGATCTATATGCCTAAAGAAGACCCCACAGAACACCAGAGTGGAGGAGCAGAGAGGGGGATGAGGACAGCGGCGGGACAGGGCGGTTATCTCGGGTGTGTTTTGAATAATGACACGAAGCCCTTGTGTCCGCGATTGGAAAGCCCCAAACGCCCCAGATGCAACTTAATCAGAAAAGGGATAAGACCCCCAGCTTTTAACCATACTCCTTCACAATGTGACCAGTCCACCCGCTAAGGGATTTCCCTCAAAGTCAGTGACTTTCACATTAAGCTATGTGAATGATATCCTCGTCATACGACGTTTACTACTAAGAAACTCGGGGGTTACCACCAGTGAATAGGGACGAGGGAGTATAGCACGGCCAAACCACGTCCCAGTAGAACCATGGGAAGATACAAAGCAACTTACCGTGGTATTCCTCGGTATACAAAGGCAGAAAACAGCCCGCAAGCACCGGGCTGAGTGAGCAGGCGACAATAACTATCCTGCTGTGAATAACAGGTGGAGAGGCTAGCTAATGTTAGCCAATTCTTGGTGTAATTCCACCGCGCTGTCTTTCCTTGGTCGTAACGGACACTAATGCGCCGCACGGCCGCCTTTCCGTCAAGGAGAACGAAATGAAAAACTTGAAGAAAGTTACGTGAAAGGGAATCGTCTTAAAGAAAGGAGAGCTACGGTTCGTCCAAGCAACTGGCAGCCGGTTTAACAACTTAGCTCCGGAGCCTCCTACGACGTGCCGACGGCGCGCCGAATCGGGGCGTGGCCACGTACGTGACGTAAAGAAAAACAGCTGTAGACGAGCTAGACGCAAATCCCCTTAGGAGCGCTCGCGACTGGTTCTACCATAGACGTGTTTACGAAGCCGCCGCATCGGCCGCGGGGTCGCACGTAAACGCCGCCGCCATATTGGGGCGGCACAGACTGGCCTGTAAGCCGCACAAGGGAACGGGAGCTTCGGTTTTTGGGGATAAAAAAAAAACACCAAAACGTTCACATTTCTCAACCGATTTAAATGTGTGGTTTATAGTCAAGGGTTTATGACATACATGAGTTAAAAAGAAAACAAGTAACAATATAAAAATAACAATGTACAATATGATTTGACATGGATATATAAAAACGACTCATAGAAATCGGTAGAGAAATGGGAGCATTACATTTTTTAATACAAAATATCGTAATAAACAAAATATTAAACGGGTCGAAGCAGTCGACGGGGCCTCTACATGCGTACGTCTATGGTTCTATGTTTGTATATCTATGTCCTTTTGGAATGTCGCGTTTTGTGACGCCCAATAAAGATTGTGTCACGTGTGTAGGTTAAAGTTACATACATACATCCCCATGTTACTTACATATAAAGGTGTGTGGGACAAAACAAATCGTGTTATTACGAATTTAGGAAATCAAACACATTATAACGATATGGCTCCGAGAGAGCCTCAGCGAATACTGTAGATCCATCTTGTAACCTGTACCGCCTGTCATTAGCTAGCGGCTAGCGCTACTAGCCAGGCGCATGTCAGTGACGTTGCAACTTTGACATTGGGCATGAAGCATGAGAGTAGCTGACAAACTAAACTAATCTGTCTGCTTGAAACATAAACGTTTACCTTTTGAATCTAATCGAGATCTCGAACCGGCTGTGTCCATATCTAGATGACAGTACATATTCGCTTACGGTAAGAATACATTTGATCCCCTGAATTTAAGTTTCTATGGTGGCTTACGGGGCAATACAAATTCTGAATGCTGTTTTTCGTTACTGTCGGTGATCCGTAGGTTGTAACGTTATGGCTCTTCTACACCACCTCGCAAAGTGCAAATCCATGCACCTTGCATGTCATGCTCTGCGGGTCGATGCCACGTCGTTAACCCAACATAGTGCGTTCAGGTGAGTCAATTAACCGGCGGATAGCGCCATTACGTTTTCCAGTTAAACCATTGCCCGTGTATGTGTTTATTTGTAGCTGCAACAATACTTCCCGTTGAGGTATTAACGTCATACTAATATTTGATGGCGAATGTGACCTTTTTATGTTTTGCAGCGTATCAGCGGTGTCCGCTGCCATTCAGAAGATGACCAGAGTACGTGTTGTGGATAACAGTCCGCTCGGCAACACCCCACACCATCGTGCACCGAGGGTCATCCATGTGTACACCAAGAACGGAGTGGGGAAAGTGGGCGACAAAGTTCTGCTTGCCATTAAAGGACAGAAAAAGAAGGCACTTATTGTTGGACACAAGATGCCCGGGGAACGCATGACGCCACGTTTTGATTCAAATAATGTTGTCCTTATTGAGGACAATGGGAATCCTACAGGGACCAGAATAAGGGTCCCTGTGCCTACACATCTTCGGAAACTGGATGGAGACTACTCTAAATTGTTGGCAATTGCTAGCAGATTTGTATAGTAAGCAACCAATGATGCAGTCACAATTTCATTTATTCTTCCTTGTTTTGTAATACAAGTATACATGCTTTAATGTCTATCCTGGTTGTCAACATAAACGCATTATCAGAATGTCTACCTGATTCATATATTTGTAATGAAACGTTTTAAGTGGATTTTATATGACTATGTTCTTTATTTGGCTTATTGGTCAGTGCCTTATTGAGAAAAGACAACCTGCATGGATAATGTTTATTGGTTCGAGGCACACAATACATTACAACAAACAGGACTTGCATCTCTTAACTGTATACATTCGACCTGGGTTAAGTGTTAAGGCTGTAGGGAAACAAACCTGTGATTGCCACTGATTGCAAAAAGTATCTTAAGCTAGTCAACTCAACATGACTAGCACCCCCAAAAATTAGCTATTGTGTCAAAATAAAAATAAAAATATATTATTCGAATTCATATCCAGTAAAGAAAAATCAAATAGTATATAGTAGGTCCCCATACAGAATGCATATACTGCCATCTAGTGTTGTAAGTTATGTAACCATGAAGTAATTTGGCTAACATACGAAATAAAATATTTACATTTTTGAGTTACTGCTACCAAGTTTGCAGTGACACTAAACATTTGTGTAGTGGTGTTCTAATGTCATTGGTTTAAAAGACATGCAGAAGTACAGCCAGCATGTAACATTTGAGTCAGCCAACACAAAATGGGTTGGCAACCCTCAAATGTTTCAGTTAATACTACATGCTTTGACACATTCTATTTATATAAAGAAACAAATGCAAGCACAACCTAGTAAACCTGCCTTTGGTTACAATTTTGCATAGTTAAACTAAAAAAGGTACAGGCAAACTTTTACGCATTGTTAGACCTGATGTTCAATAACCGTTAGTAGTTATTTTGCTAGGACAATAACATGGTGTGAGCAGATATGTGAGAAGGCTAGTTTCGAAGCTGGTCACAGCGTATGGAAGGGCACTGTTGGCTTGCGAAAGGTCCCTTTGCAAGGCTGAGGTAGGTCCTCCTCAACCACACATGGTTAGGTACAGCCACTGAAAGTTAAACAAAGGAAAAGTGGGATTGGTGTACAGAAATGTTTCTCACATGAATTTAAAGGGACCATGAGCACAGATGTTACCTCTGTAATTTGCATTTCAGCCGATCCTTCTTCGTTCTTATTTAGCTCCTGGAAAGATCCTGTCGAATATAATTCAAATTTGAGCATACGTTGGCTTACAAGTAAATTGAGCAAAGATTTAAAAAAACACAGTACTCACTAAACATTGCCTCAAGCTTGACCAAGCAGCAAATGAAGTTGTCAAAGTCAATCATATCATCGTCAGCATACCGCGCCACCAAAACCGTGTTCAGTTTGTTGTTCAGTGTAAAACCTAAACAGAAAGAATAAAATGTTAACTTCCTGGGGTTGTATAATGAGAACATCCCATGTACGTTTCAGTAGTTTTAGCTAGAACACTACCTGCTGCCTCCACAGCCATACGCATCTCATACGAGTTCATGGCCCCAGATTTGTCCAGATCGAATTGCCTAAAAATGAGCTGAAGGCAAAAGGCTGATTAATTGCAGAGGCTGACGATAATTGTTAATTTGTTTTAGAGATAAAATACTGATACAACTATTACCAGCCACTTTCGAATCTTGTTCCACAGAATCTGGAACTCCACCATACCTAAGCGAGCACTTCCATCTTTCTGTTAATTGTGTAAAGGGACTGAACTTCACAAAACAACACCAAATATTCTGTACACAGGCCTATAAATAAATATGCTGTTTATTGGCACATTTTACCACTTGGAGTCACTTTTGAATCATAAACAAGATGTTAATTGATAACTTTAACCATGTAACCCAGACATAACATTGTTGAGGAAGCAGCATAAAAAAGACAAACTAATATTTATCTCTATACACATTCTGTATAGATACATCAGGTATTTAACCTGATGGAAAAAGTCTAGTTATTGTGAAAAAGGGATACATCCATGAGATTCACCATGGTCCTGCAAGACACCAGACTGAAGCCATCCGTCTGCAGATCTTGGTCTGAAATCACAAAGCTCTCATTGAGGCATTGGAGGAGGACAAGAACATTCAACATGAAGTTGAATGTAACATAAGGACCATGAGGCACAGCGGCCAATTTAAAGTTTACTTGATCTCTGGTTTGTAATCTTAAAATGTTGATGTTAACTTACGTCGAGACACCACTCTGTTCAGAATGGTCCTCAGCTCACGAACAGAAATCTCCATGTCCTAATGACAAAAGGAGAAGGTTGCATGTTAGTATAAAAGACGCTTGTGAAGTGTTTAGCTGAACAGGGGTTAAGAAAACCTACCTCGCCCGCCAGCTGGGCAAACATGGACTTAAAGGAGTCATCGATATCATCCTCAGAGATATCAGTCTGTAAAAAATAAATTCATGTTTTACACTCTTGCAATGAATGCAGGAAAAGGTTAAATAACATCACATTATGCAGCAATGCTCACATTTGCAAACTTCCTTTTTAGAAACCTACCTCATCATCCAAATCAGCAGAAATGACATCATCGAGTTCTCTGTAATGAAGGGGAAAAATACTTAAACGTCACAAAAACACCCAACATATTAGTTAATTAATCTCCAATAAAAGAAAAAAGAAAAACCTACTCTGTTTCGGACTGCTTCTCAGTGAAGACTCGGAGGACAAAGTCGGCCTCCTGATTGGCCTCGAAGGTGGACGGGACGATGAGGTACTCGCCGGGGGGCAGACGCAGGCGTGTGCTCACCTCCCGGAGGTTGATGAAGGTCTCAGAACGGGCGCAAGATGATTTGGTCAGGAAGAACTGCTTCTTCAAGTGGACGTTCTGGCAGCCCTTGAACTGAGGCAGAAGTAGGAGAGCAGACTTGGAGGTCGATTTGCCATCGGATGCAGTTTATAATAGTTTTTATTGATATTCAATTATGAAAACAAAGTACTATATCTTAAATGATGATTTTGGTTCAAATAGTGTGGTTTCTGAAAGACGTGGTACCTCCTCTGGTATCTGTGAAAAACAAAGATTTGAAACAAAAAGGAAAATGAACATTGGAAATGAACCACGGGATTACATTGAAATATACTACAATGGCACAGTGTATTTTCTACACACCTCGTAAATGGCAAAGCCAATGGTGTGCATGTCCTGGCCCTGGCGGCGATGGCGTCGCCGGTCCTTCTGCATGAGAGCCACCAGGAAGCTGCAGGCCACTTCATCGTCCTCTGGATCATCATCTTCCTCCAGCAGAGTGATCTTGTACTGGGGGTTGATCCAGAATGTATCTGTGCAAATGTGGTCGCACTGTCAGAATTTGCACGACTGATGAATGTATTTTCCCTGTTCTTTCATAAATAAAAACTCCTGTAAATCAGTATCGGAAGATGTTAGCCGTGTTGACTGCCAATCAGTCAAATTAGTTGTGTCTAATTAATTTAAATCAGTAATTTAAATAAATCAAAAGGGTTATTTTCATCAGTATAGGCATCGGCTATCGGGCAAATTTATATTTGGTCTTGTCCCAAATGTTCACAATTGGCGCATCCTTAGTATAAATATAGTGGTTATCGGACTACAATTCTAAATAATTGAGGTGAAAAATTCCTGATGTTTGCATGAGTTGGACTCACTGGGGCAGTTCCTGCAGCCTCCAGCAGAGCTTCCCCTTCTCCACGAGCCGTGGAACTTGATGGTGTTCCAGTGGCTGAGGCCTTCTTCACTCAGGGCATCTGCAGTCAAATTACAGATCTCCAGGCGGGAAAACTGCCTCAGGAACTCATTGAAGGACATCCTGGGTTTGGGAAATTAGAACCCGTCAGCTGACAACCCTGTTATACAGTGTGGGGAATGAGTGAAGCAGAGGTGGAAATCTGTCGTGTTCATACCAGAACTCCCCGTCTTCCATTTGGCAGTTCAGATCTTCCCGCTCCGATGGATCGATTTCATCCCATTCTGGAGAGCTGAAACAAGAGAAGGTATTTGGTTTTGAGATAAAATTTATGAAAAACATTAAAAAGAAACATCCAGCAACACAAAAGGAAGTCGCAGTTTAAATAGTCCTGGGTTCGATCCAAATCCACAACCTACTTGTAGAACTCTTCGATCCTGAAACCCATAATGAGGTGTGTCCTAATTTACAAATAATAGCTGTGCATGAAAGCATTTACTACAACACAACTACAGAATGACAGTAGTGAGATGACATGGGAAGAGTGTTTGAACAGCAGGGTACCTGATACCAGGTTTGTTTCAGGACATTTACCTGTCACTCCAGGCCCCGGTCCACTCCACCTGGCCCCAGGGGTTACGCACACGGATCAGCCTCTCCATGCGGCCTCGGTAGTCCACCTGCAGACCACAGGAGACGGTCGTTTAGCGAAGAACAACTCACGACCCAGATTCTTCTCAATCAGGCCTTAAGACTTTTATTCAGACACTTTTCACTAAGCCGTCTAGTTTCTCCTTTGCAGACTGTTTTATTGTTTAAAAAAGGCATTGTTAAGCATCTTGTGGATTGCCAAAATGAAAGGTGTAACAATAGTAATAATAATACATTCGTTTTATACTTATTACTTATTACTACCTAAGCATTGTTTCCCCTAGATTTTTTTGTAGCAGTGGTGCTGTGAGTTGGTAACCTAGCAACGCTAGGGGGGTCCGGGGGCATGCCCCCCCGGAAGAAAATTTTGAAAAATAACCCTTTAAATGGTTACTTCTGGGGAGATTTTTTGGGGAAAAATTTACAGATTGAGCTTCCAAATATGACATAACAACCAACAGAGTCAAGGTATCTGCTGAGCCCAGATCATTGTGCAAATGTGCCTTGAACTTGGCAGAAACTAAGTTCATCTTTTATGTTTATTTTCAGCTATTTCTTTGATATTTATCATAAGCCTTAGAAAAAATAGAAAAAAAAAAGAAAATTGTTTTTTTTTTGCGATTGTTTTTTTTTTTTCAGTGCCGCTGACAATCCAGCAGCGGCGGTGTGCCGCTGCTGAATGCATATAGGGGAAACACTGACTACCTATATCCTATTCTCAGATACAGAAGAAAAGGCTTTAGCTGAACTTCTGGGGGGAGACTGCAGAGGGCCAGAGGATGAGGGGTGGATTTGCAAATTTTCAGTTGTGTAACGGAGATATTCATCAAACTCAGAGAGAAACTAATTTGAGACTAAGAGGATGGAAGTTTCAGAAGAAGATGTAAAAAGAATGTCTACTACACAGGTTTGATTTTAAACCTTTATAGACACCAATTCGCTGGTGTCCGTTTTCACTCCCACCGGCTAAATAAAAGGTTTAGTTTGTGTGTGGGTTTCTGATTCGCATGCGTTTAATTAAACCTCTCCTACAGCACCTCCTCTGGCAGTACTGCTGTGATAGCGTTCTTGCAATCGGTGCACACCGCCCTGGCATCATCGCTATGCCAACCGGTCCCCTTAACGTCTCTAAAGCTAGTACTGTATTCCGGTCTCACATCCGAGTTTAATTATTAAAATTAGTAGAAATTTGTTATTTGTTATTTTCTTTTTCAAAGGATTGGAGCCACAACAGAAAAATCAACAAATAACCTTTTGACTGTTTTTTACTCGCTTCCAATCGATAAACAGCCATGTTTGTTGTGGTTCAACCGGTCAGGTTGTTTACAGTCAAGACAAACGCGCTGCAGAGCCCCACCCCCTGAAACATGGTTGGTCAAAAACAAAATAGAAGCAAAAGAGTGAAATTCCCCGTTGACACAGATTTTAGCTCACGTGCCATCAGACTTTAGATGTTAATCTCAAATTAGATTGGTGAGACTATGTGTATCCATACACGTGTGGATAAGCAAGAGAACACACACACACACACACACACACACACACACACACACACACACACACACACACACACACACACACACACACACACACACACACACACACACACACACACACACACACACACACACACACACACACACACACACACCTGCTTCAGACCGGTAAGTGAGTAGGCATGGCCTTTCACAAGCTTCTTGAATGTAACAGCCTCCATGTCGAAAGCACTGGTGATCTGTAATGACATAAAACATTTAGTTTCATCTCGATAAGAGCTCCAGATACATAAAACCTGAAATGCTTCTAATGGAATTTGAAATAGGGTGGAATGTATTGATCGGCAGGGTCTGTGCCGCATGCCGGGAGCCCCACGTACGTCGATGGAGCAGCCCAACAGAGAGCCTCTCTCCAGGGCTTTGCCGATGATGCGGTACAGGTCCTTGGGAGCCTTGCGCAGTTCGTACATCTCCGACACGCCCCCGGTGAAGTCCTCGAATCCCTCGGTCGTACTTCCTCCCGAGAGGGCCTCGTAAGAGCCGTTCAGCCTGCAATCAAACCACCACAAACAGAACACTCAGGCCCACGAAAGCTAAAAACTCCATTACCCATAAACACCCCCTTCATATGGCGCATTTCCACCGCAGGGTACGCTTCGGACCCAGCACGCCTCAGCTCAGTAGCGAGGGTGCGGTATAGCCCAGCTCGGTTACGTGTCGCGTTTCCACCGCCACCAGTACCCTTATGGTAGGGCGGGGTTTAAGCCGGACGGCGATAGCCACGGCAGCTACGTAAGCATCGGGACCTCATAGCAGCCCGACACAGTGTAGCCTGCTAATAAATCCATGAAAAAGAAGAACACGCACAATGAACAAAGAGCAACAATGTAGGACGTCCAAGAAGGACGGCAAACTTTTGCGCAACATTTTCTTCAATAAACGAAGCTTTCGCCGTTTATTACCTTGCGGGTAATGTGTTTGTTTGTTATTATCCCCCTGTCGCACGGAAGGGACAATACTGTCGACCAATCAACGGACAGTGTGTGTAGCTTAAACTTGCCGGGACCCTTTCAGGCTCTCAGTACAACAATGGAGTAGTACTGCGAGACGAGAGCGGCTCAATACGGCTCAGTCTGGGTCATGCCCACTTTTGGCGGTGGAAATGTGACCCGTGCCGCACCTTTGCAGACTGAACCGCATTCCCACCGCACCCTGCGGTGGAAATGCGCCATAAGATGTGCATATGTGTGGCAGGGGTTGAAGCGGTATAGGTGCTCCAGAAATATGTAGTGGCACTAAATAATGTAGCAGGCCCTTACTTTGCGTAGGCCTTCTCCATCAAAGCACTCCAGAATTCGTTGCCCTCCGCAGAGTGGACAAACATAATCTCCCCATCTTTGACAGGCAACCTGTCATCTATCACCACATCCGTCCATTCGCCAAACTGCCAGAACTGAAAAGTCAAAGCAAGAAGAAACGGTTGACGTGGTGTTGAATCATTCATGAAGAGGAGTAGGAACTCTTTGGAGATGCATCTGGATGAGGTGCAGATGGTAAAGACCTGAAAGTGGAAGATCCCGGCGTAGTCTTCCTGGAAGGACTGTCCGTGAGGGACGACCCGGTGGAGCAGCGTCTCGTTCAGGGTGAGTGACGCGATGGCGGCCAGCAGCCAGCAGTCACCTGGGAGAGGGATGTGTTTTAGTTTCAAGGGATCTGAGAGGAAAGCACCATCCATAGACAGAATGACTTCACTTAATGCTTTTTGAGTGTCCTTTTACACTGGTGCTTTTAAGATGGTTCTGCTGATAAGATATATTGATAAATACATGAATAAGTAAACACACACACACAGAATGGGATAATGGACTCTAATAGACTCACCGAGTGCTCCCTGACATATGTCTGTTCTGGTAGCTCCGCCCACGATAAACTGAGGATTATCAGTCAGCTCCTATAGGTCATAAAAGCTGGGAGTCAAGACAATAGATCCTTTTGTCTTGAGACTTTCACGGTTGAAGTCCAGAACGAGCAGTCGGACAGGGCTGTTCTATGAGACATGTACTATTCTCACAAACCTATGGGCTCAGCCAATGAAACAAGACACATTTCATGTCAACAAAATAAAAAAATAAAAAAGAGTGGTCTGAAAATGCCATGAACTGCTATGTTATTGAGTGACTCCATTCCTAAACTGTATCGGTTGCAGAGGAACTTACTAACACATTCCTATGTCCAAATGGAAAGCTCGTGGACCGAATTCTAAATTGTCAACACCACCAATCTAGATTCCAATGCGACAGACACACCATATGTAAAGCATTACAAACCAGAGCCATCAAGTCATATGCCTGTGCACTCTCTACAAGATTGTCAAGACAAGATGTATTGTACAAACTACATCGACGCATCATCGCATGTCAACAGACTTGGGCCAAAACCTTCAGACGCATCCAAGCATATATCAATTCCAAAATAATCTGTTACTATACAACACAACCTCAACCGGAACGCTAGTAATGAATAACTACGATTGTTGGCTTTCTCACCGTGGGCCTCAGCCACTCCACGTCCCTGGTCTTGGCAGAGTAGGGAGCCAGCTCCTTAAAGCCCAGGGAGGGAGGCTCCGCAGGGAAGCAGGGGTCCTCAAACAGAAACCCCCCCGCCAGGCATTCCTGTTTGAGGGCCTCATAGTCCTGGTTGGAGAAGCTCACGGCCTGCTCCTTGGAGCCCATCCCTTCTGCCCGGAGCCTGTTTTCGTATATGCTTGCAGATATCCCTGTGGCGTGATGCATTCTGTTGGGGAGATATTAATATGGGGGTAGCATGAGTCAGTGTTGGTGGGTATAAATAGCAGCAAGCATCAGTCAATGGCACACTCGTCCAACAGCCAAAGCACAGCAAAGAGGTTTGCGTGTAGTAGCTAAGCATGGTAGCATGGGTAGCAAAACGGGTGCTGATCCAACTTGGTTATCCATTAGTCTGGTCTGTTATTTAAATAGTCGTTAAGGTTGGACTATTTCAGTGACTCATTTACTTTCTTACTAGATGTTATGCGACTCAGTGTACACACACACACGACTCAGTGTACACACACACACACACACACACACACACACACACACACACACACACACACACACACACACACACACACACACACACACACACACACACCAGTAGATAGTATTAGAATTAGAACATTTTGCATTTATGACACACACTTAGATATTAGTTAGCAAATTGTCAGATAATGATAATGATAATATTGCCATTGGTTTTTAGCTATCCTTTAATCTGATCATTATGAAATCCCTGGATAAGGCCTATATGGGATGGCTTCATATAAGTTTTAACCAAACTAAAACTCAAACGTGTATGAATGAGCCTGGGGTTGAGCAGCGATAGTCAATGATAGTCAACAGAAAGACAAGCACTATGTTGAGCGAGTTAACAAAGAGAAACAGATATTACAGAAAGTAAACAAGAGAAAGAAACGTGATACCTTCTGAATATGAGAAGGCTATAGGAGGAAATGACAAAAGGGAAACAATTGTTAGTATTCCATTGTCATTTATATAGGTTAGTTGAGATAACTGCTTCTGTGTACGATTTTACCGCTCCATGGGTTAAACTGAATATGCAATAGTGTAGGTCTTAATGTTCCTTATGTCAACTCCTCTGTAAAGTAATTAGAGCTTTCAGCAAATAGCCATGCAATGAAAATCTCTACGGTTGTTTTTATAGAGAGCTCATTGTGGGATAATGACCAGAGTGCGCACATCCATTAGCTGCTCCGTCGCACACTGAAAGAATCGTAATGATGCAAGTTTTGGCAATCTGATGGGAGTACTAAATCGGTCGAAATCGAATTGCACTGATGGGCGTCAGATAGGAGGAAGAAGAAAAGAGCTGGCCGGTGCTGTTGTTTATATAAGCACCCCCCGCCGGGGCCCAGGGTCCAGGCCCAATATTCTGAATGCCTGCTGGCCTGTCAAACAGCAGCCACAGAACAGAAGGGATTTCTGTTTCCGGGCCGGCGAACAGCTGATGCTTGCAGTACTGTGGTGAAGTCATCCATTGAATTTCGCCCGCAAGGATGCACTTAACAAGCCAGGGTGCCCCTCTGCATAGCGCAACAAAAACAACTGTTTAGGTGGGTGGAGCGGGGCACTCCCCTAGTAAAATCAATACATACGGCGAGGTATGTGCGCAAAGTCCCGTTTTCTTTCTTTCGTGCGAAAGGTTATTTCGGCCTTGGCTCTATCAGGAACAGGGCAGACATGCCTCCTACAGTATCGAAGCACCTGTTCCTAAGAAACAAGGCCCCAACTGCTATTGTGTGCCTTGCACCGAAGTACATGTCAGTGATTTAGGGGAAAATACAGGCTACACTTCCCCACTACGAGTGGTAGACCGATTCAAGGTTGCTTTAATGCATGTTGAAATCAAACTCAAAAACTCGTATGAATGCGGCTGTAAAGCGTAATGTGATTGCTATGAGGCGATTACAAGAAAGATACAAACCCGCAAAGGTTGCTTCGGTTGGGAACCGTTAACTATTAACATGGTGCACTTATTGTGCTGCTGACAATAACATTAAGAAGTCAAACATAACTCACCAACTCAGAAGCCTTTCGACTGCGTTGAATAAAATGAAACCTTTAAATTCAAGTAAATCTCTGAGAGTACCCTGCTCGGTCAGCGCACTCCGCTCTGCCGTCAGTCCTCACTGCGGAATAGTCCATTCGCAAAAGGGGTGGGACCACTGTCTCGACAGGGTGAGCGGACCATGAGCTAAATAAATCAGATTAATGATTCCAACGCGAATGATTAATTATTGAGCGTAATGGCAATAGTGGGTCTGTGTTCAGATTGAACTTTGTGCAGGGCTAATCGAACAAGATTACAATGCAGATCATGACTTTTTGCTTTATTTTTACCACACCTCAAAGGCTGACGACACTCGATATAGGCCTACCGTGACTCAGGTCTTCATTCAATCAAACCGATGCTTTTTATAACACTTCTGTTTACACTGAAAACGAATGGATTGTGGCGGACGGGGGCGCCAGTGCCTTAGATGGATTTGATTTGGTCGTTTTGACATTAGGCGAAAGTATTTGTCATCTTCTCGCAACCCTTACATACTATCAAATAGCATTCAGTGTAGCTCTGGAGTAAGACCAATTTAGTTGATTGAGTGACTCAAATAGGCTTATGCTTTTAGTTTTTCTACATATATATCCAACTTTTTCTGCTGTGGGGGGTGTTCTAAGCACAATTCGAAGGAGTATTGTGATTACAAAGAGGTGTGGTTAAAACAAATTGAATAACGAATAGGTATCAACAGATACTTTGTGGATACCTAATGATATGATCAAAATGTGTAGGCTGCCATGCGTTGCTACTGAAAAGCCCGTCTCAGTGTAGGGGTTTGGCGCCCCCTTGTGGTTACCATGAAGCAATGTCGAATGGTTCTCGGTTCTTCAGGGCTTTGTTTTGGTTCTGCTTGTGTTCGGACCAGCGCCGTCGTATAGGGGGGAAAGGTTATGACAATTATAAGGGCCCACAGCCCGCTAGGGCCCACACACAGCCCCCAGTAGCCTCTATGACAAAATGATTATGTATACACTGAACTAATATATATTCATATGAATGAATCCGAATTAAAACAAAGCCACAAATCATACAATATTCTAATTTTAATCCCCTTGGCCCCTTCTTAAAAAATGGTTTGGTCCACACCGCGGTTCGTTCGATAAATATCGTTTGATATTTGTTTTACAACAACGTATTCCATGTGCTCTTTGTTTCACTTGCACATTTAAGTTAAATGCTACATATTTACCTGTGGACTATCTTGAGCCAGGACACTTTGTTTTTTGCATATTAGTGCTTGATTGTTACCTACAATAAAATACCCACACCTATTTGTTGAGTGGTTAATTGAAAATGTATTTGCAATCAGAGGTGTAATAACGTGTTGCAAATCAGGGAAATGAGAATAAGACAATTAATAATACATAATTTACATAATAATACTCTGACTTGTTAAGTCGTTAAATGTAAAAAGGAAACAAATTGGGTGTATTACACCAGGCACCGTCAAGAACACTGAAAAACAAGAACATTTAAGGTGGCAATGAATGGGGGAGAGGGGCCCACACCGATATTCTTTCAGGGGGCCCAGAATTCCTATAGCAACTGCCCTGGTTCGGACCCGGCCATGTGCTTCACAAATCCGTGACATCGCTTCACTAACATCACATGACATTTTGCAGAAAGGTAGAATATAACCCGATGGTTGCCATGTGAAACAGGTGCAATATTAGCCCCACATGTCCTCAATAAAAATAACCAATAATGAAATTAATTAATAAAATAAGAATTTTACCCAAAAGAAGACATCGACAAGAGATCAATGTGATAGCAAGTTTATAACTATATTGAGAACGTTGGCTCTGTGGGAAGTTTTTATATTTACCCTGTATTCAATGTAGGCACAAAATACTAATCGTTTAGTTCTACTATTTCAGTTATCAACATCTGAGGAAATACTCCTTGATATATTACAATGAATTACTCTTGTCTTCCTTCTTATGATAAAATACATGTATAATCAAGTCACTTCAATAAACGAAATATATGCAGTTGCTCAAATTGTCCACATGGTGGAGTATTTTCCCAAAAAGCTTCTCACGGTCAACATTGTAATTAAGCAGACAAGGGGAAACCAGCAATCTTTTTGTGACAAAAGCTCAGTACAACATAAATAACCATTATATGTAGTCTAGTTTACGATTATGCTCGTTCTATTCAGTGAGTTTGACCAAAACGCTTGACTCTAAGAACCGCCTTTTTTGGGATACCTCCTCTGACGTCAGGAGGAGCACTAACTTTTTTTTCCCACTAAAAAGGGCTTTAGTTTGGCCAGAGTCTGTGTGTGTAGACGAAGTGAATACGGTGTGCAATGTTGACACTGTTTGTGATTGAGCGTGCTCAAAAAGTTTGTAAAAGAGCGTCTTAACGCGTTGGAGAGACGCGCAAGGGGACTCGCCTGTCCAGAAGCAGCGATGGGTGAAAAGTCAACTGCAGTCGTGTCCAGAAAGGCTCTTTTTACAGCGATATTGGCTATTACTTTGGGAACATTGACAAGTGGTAAGTGGTTGTTGTTGTTGTTGTTTTTCTTTACTTCTTTACTGTGTGCCGTTCTTTCTTTCTTTCTTTCTTTTATTTTCTATCTTTTACTCAAAAGCTTCGTAGTGCTATTCACAACAATACATCCACGTTTTCATTTTCTGTGGGATTTGGGGACATTGCTGATTTGAAGGTAACCGTTAACAGTGTGACCCTTGGGGTTAATTATTAATATATGTTCCTTTCAAGTAATACAATAAAGAAAACGGAAAGATCCGATTTTTTATTTAGGACTAGATTTAATTTAATATATTTTTTAGCTCGAGACAACATTGCATTTTTAAACAAACCGACAGCCCAGACCTTTATCAAACTGATGCGAAATAATATATTTTGTCACAAAATATTAACACTGCAATCGTTTTTTTGTCACTTTACATTTCTATACAACTCAAACCGACTCCAACAGCATAGGCCTGCTTTTCGTGTGAGCGCATTATTTGTCGACGCTATTGTGGTTGTTTTGGAATGATCTACAACTTGTGTTCACATAATCTAAAGACATACCGTTACGATCCACAAACGCACAGGTACATAACGTTGTCATTCGTGTAATAACTCCGTTACAGCGTTGCACCCGGCCGCGTTCACCAGACGGTACTATGAGCGACAGGGTCGAACCCCGAAGCCCACACGCAGCACGTCCGAGGACTTCATTGCCAAGAAGTCTGCGATGGGACTCCATTTGAGCCAGGAAGACATCAAACAGTTGCGATTCAAGCCCACCATGGGCTCTGGCTTCATTAAGCTGTCAGAAGGACGCGAAGCCAAGTTCAACTGCTCCATCGACCTCCCTGTTCAGCTGGATCTCAACATCGTGTGGCTGAAGAACAACATGGACCTGGCCGCCAACATGCAGGTGGTGATCAATGAGCTCCAGACCACCAACGACGGAGTCACCACTCTGCTCTCCACCGTCTGGTAACTATTGCTGCAGTTATTGCTGTAACTATTGCTTGCGATGCCCAGAAGCCCTTCTGGTTGTTTGTGAACTACATTCTGGCCACCAACTATGATAATGATGATGATGATTATGACGATGGTGGTCGATGATGATGAGGAGGAGGAAAATGAGTGAGGATGGTGATGATGATGAAGATGATGATGATGATTACGATTGTGGGTAATGATGATGACGATGTGGAGGACAATGAGTGTGGCAGGTGATGAGGATGATGATGATGAGGCGGAGGACATTGGGTGAGGATGGTGATGATGAGGATGCTGATGGAGATGGTGAAGGTGAATGTGTTTTTGTATGTGTGCGACGCAGCATCAGCCATGTGCAGAGGGTGGACGCGGGCCAGTATCACTGCCGGCTGAACCTTGGCGACACGGCGATCGAGTCCCCGGCGGTCGTGATCCAGGTGGAAGGTGAGACACATCACACACATCGACCACATCAGTACAGTAGATCCAGGGTACCAAAACCAAGCCCTGCCACCAGACGGGTAGAACTGACCATTTGGCTGACGCGGAAACAAACTGCGGTTATATATTAAAACAACTACATGAGCGGTCGATTTCTCTACTAGGGCAGGTACAAAGACAACATTCAAAAAGTCACATTCTCTTTTTTTTTTAAATATATTTTTATTAAGAGGTAAGGCACATTAGGACAGGAACCAATGTTATAATTACAGTGAGTATCACAACACATCCGCATCACAATTGAAAATGTAAACATATCGATACAATAGAAATACTGTGCATCATGATGAATGAAGAGCCTACCTATATTTTATAGATCGGGCGACAAATAGTCACATTCTCAAGCCGATTTGTTGACTCAGTCGTCGGTACTGGACTGACGGACGCCGTGGATTCACTGATTCACTGATTCACTGATTCACCGATTCACTG
>NC_140277.1:1868320-1930820 GCF_964030765.1 Micromesistius poutassou | reverse complement strand
TTCCCCTTCTACTTTCTACTTTCTACATTACTACCGTGGTCCTTAAAGATTCAAAGGTCCTTTTACCAACTGCAGTGTGGTGAGTGAACTGAATTATATTACTCCCTGAGCTGCCTTAGGACTTTGATCAGTTAGAATATGATAATTTGACTCGCATAAACAAGTGTTACTGTTACTGATAGCAGTTATAGGAAGGCACGCTGGTTCCAGTCAACAATCAAAAGGATGGCTTCTGATTTGCACTGTTCAAATAGTTCACAGCCACAGAGGGGACAGTGGGCACAAAAGAGACATTATTTAGTGGCTTTCGTAGGCCTTTTGTAACTGGGCAGAGTCGTGTGCTGGATGAAAGATTTTGTGGATAGCAGAAAACAAAACCAGTCCAGATCACATGTCTGTTGGCAATAAAAAATGCAGAAGCGATTTTGTGAAACTTTGGCGACAAAAAAGGTATAAACCAGTATCTAACTTCATGCAATTTTCTTTGTTTTCTGTACGTATGCAGTTGCACATGATTATTTCAGATCCTGCTATACTGTCACTTTAAAGGACAATTCCAGTATTTTGAACATTGAGGCCCCTTTCTGGTTTGTCTAGGATGAAATTTTGACTATTGGTCCTGTCTCCTGGTATTTGGCTCATTTAGAATCACCCCTGTCTGCTTCAGAATGGCTGGCTACGGGCATTCACAAACCTGTCCTTAAAACAACCCTAAACGTTAGTTTTCAGAAATGTGCAACTCACCGAGTGGTTAGTGGTGTTCATTAATGTTCCAAATGAAGTAAACATGATGATGAAATACAGTTTCATCATCGTTTTATTTGGCAATTATTGCATATCACAGGGTCAAGTGTTCTGTACTTATCGTTTCCCATGTGTTACACTTGGTCCTCAGGAGTGGACAGATATACTCAGTTCAACTGTGAAGCTTACAACAAGAAAGGTGTCAGCACTTCCAGAGAAGCAAATGTCCACATAAAAGGTAACATTTAGACTTAGTCTCGAAACAGTCAATGTCTTTCCAGCAATTCTGTAGGCACCACAAACAGACTAATATACAAGCCTTGTTTAGGGGCCGTTTTTAATTAGGTGTGTGTGTGTGTGTGTGTGTATGTGTCCTATTTTTCCCTTCTCTCCTCTCCTCACTAAAGTGCTTCCTCAAGCCGTCTCCGAGGTAACGGTGATCGAGAGGCAGTCCAACAAGCTGATCTTGAGTTGGACTCCGGGACACGACGGCTTCTCTCCGTTAACCAGGTGTCACATCAGGGTAAGCGTCGCACTGGGCTGCGTAACGGGGACTCCGTTCACCGACCTGAACCCTGGCTGCTAACCCTAACCCACGAGGGTCAAACGCAACCACCGAATGAAAATAAACCCAGTCAATTTCCTGTGTATCTTTCTAATCAGATTGTATCTGTTATAATTCAACAGGTGACATTGAGTTTCAACTGCCTGTATATCTCTTAAACATGAACCATACTCGGTCTTTCCCGCTGTCTTTTCAACAAAACATGGCTGGTGACCAGCCTGTGAGGCCGTAAAGGTTAACCTCAGGTCCCCCCCCCCCCCCCCCCCAGATTAAAGAAGTGAGCCGGAGACCGGGCGAGGTCATGAACACCCGGCTCATCAACGCCACGGTGCCCCCTTTCCAGTGCGAGGTCCCGGGGCTGCAGGCCCTGACCGGGTACAACTTCAGCGTGTCCTGCAGCAACGACATGGGCTCCTCCCCGGGCAGCCCCTGGATGCAGGACACCACCACAGAGGGAGGTGGGTGGGGCCCCCCGGGGCTACCAGGATCTGCTAGGCCAAAGGCCGTCGCATGCGGCTGCCATGGTTGATCCGTTTTTTTTGCTCCAACAAAATGTCTGTCCAGAGGATTTTTGTTTGTCGTCGCAGATTTGCCAGATGTTTATCTGGATTAGAGTGTTGTCTTTTGGCTGCAGTGGAAACTTGAGGGATGCCTTTCATAATAGGATACAGTCTTGCCAATGTCTCTAAAGTAGGCTATTATAAAACCATAATAACATTTTAGCCAATAATTATGAGGAAAAAAAAAACTGTATTTCAGGAATTTAGTACCACACACACTGAGGTACTATTCAGTATCCATGGCAGGAATTCCCTGAAAGATCGAGTCGCCGAGTGTGTTGCTTTCCTGTGGGTATGCAATAGGAAACAGGATTGACATCACAGAGAAAACACACTGGGTGCGGCCGATTCCCAGTTCCTTCCGGGAGACCCCATGGGGGCAGCTTTTAGTCGACCGAAGACTTAGAAGATTACACTGTGTCATGCATGCCACATCACAAACAAAGGGATCGATCATTTTGTAGTGTTCTGCTCAGGGTGAAATTGTAGTTTTGCCATTATGAAGCCTTAGCCTGACATGCCGGTATTCCTTCTCCTCGCCTCCTCCTGCTCCCCCTCCACCTCCTCCTCCTCCCAGTGCCGTCGGTTTATCCGCGTAACGTCACGCTGCGGCTGAACGACACGATGCTGGTCGTCAGGTGGAAGCCGCCGCCGGCAGACAAGATCAACGGGATCCTGCAGGGTTACGACGTCATCGTCAGACACAGGACGCGAGAGACCAAGGTGAGGAGACGGGCGGCGCGGAAAGGAATAGTGTAGTCTCAGGTAGTGGATATTCTTGTTGGGTCTTACGATTTTCTTGTTTTTTCTGCCACAGCTTAATTGGCTAATTTATTGAATCAAAGTGAGAGATACAACGCTGTCCTAACCTTCCTACTATGACTCATTTGTGAGAAATCTGTTTTCATTTTCGTCATTTTCGTCTTCCCATCTGGCTCTGACTCTATCAAAATACTTTCCATTCCCCATCCTGCAGTGTGTGTGTGTGTGTGTGTGCTATCATTCGTAACACTTTTAATACTTCCTGGAAATCCAAGCATGGGACCCTGAATAAATAGTGGCAACTTCTGTGAGACGTGTTGTTGCCCGCTCTGGTCCCCTGATAGGAGCGGCGGTATGTTGTCACGGTTCTGTGTGTTCTCCACTCGGATACTCTCTAGTACAATGCCGTGCTTCCTGCCCCCCCACAGACTTGTAGTGGTAGGAAGAGGAAGTCGACTCCAGTTTTTTAAACCTGGACAGGGCCCTTTTCCTTTTTCTCCTTCGGGCCCCTAGGCATGAGTCATACTGAGTAGATGGAATATGAATACAATGCACGGCTCGACGCGGGGCCCGACAAAACCCATGTGCGTTGTCCGGTCGAATGGGTGATGTCATGACACACAAAGCCTTTGTTTTAATGCCCGCAATGACTGGAAATGAGTGAAAGGCCAGTTGTTGTATCTGACGTGGGGTCTGCTTCTGTATTGTCGCAAAATAAGACGACGGACGCGCAGTTTAAATTTTTCGAGTTTAAATAAATCTAATCAAATCAAACTTGCACATTGCTAAAAATATATATATATCTGTAGTGTAATGTTACTATCCTGCCACATATTTTATTCTATATGAATCATACAATGGCTTTCCCATGGGTAGGATTCATTCATGGTGAGTGCTGTGCGTCTTATTGTCAGGCTCGGTGACCCCTACTCACCGTCACGAGGTGTTGTGTAACACAGGACAGTGTTCGTCACGCGTGACCGAACATCTGCAGCTTACCAGACACTTACTCTCTTCCCTTTTTCACACACAGTCCTGGCTTTTTGGAAACCAACTCGCCCACCTATGACACTTGTGGTTTTCTCAAAATCCATGGATGCCTTAAAAGTAGTTATTATAACTACAATCCATATCAATATTAAATCGTATTTGTGTGTATTTTGTATTTATTATTATTATATAATAATATAATATAATAATTATTATATTTTATTATATTATTTGTCCATTTATTCTGTTTAATAACATTTGTTTTCTTCGTCACAAATAGACGGGGGGGGGAAAAAAGAAACACAAATCCCATTCAATCCCATGTTCCCTTCCTGTGTCTGCGTTTACGTCAGACTCACAGCGACTCCACCATCGCCTATGTGGCTCTGCTGGAGTTCAACACCACCTAC
The DNA here is from genome assembly GCF_964030765.1 of Micromesistius poutassou. NCBI lineage: Eukaryota > Metazoa > Chordata > Actinopteri > Gadiformes > Gadidae > Micromesistius > Micromesistius poutassou. The sequence goes on along the minus strand of NC_140277.1, from coordinate 1,926,789 downwards.
ACCGTGGAGGTGGCCGCCTGCACCCAGACGGGGCGAGGCATGGTCAGCCCTCCGGTCTCCATCTTTGTCCCCGAGAACAGTAAGCTCCTGTCCCCTCTGACGTACCTGCTCGTTCTCCCTTCTCCTCCGAGATCGGATGGGCTGAAAGAGTAAACTGAACCGAACCGTTCTCCTGTCTCTTCTTTTCTTCTTTTCTTGGTTGCAGCCTGGATCCTCTCTCCGTCCTCCAGCCCCGACACCAGGGCGGCCGAGTCCTACTACGTGGTGCTGGCGGTGGCGTCCGGGGCCGTCCTGCTGCTGGTGGTCCTCTGGTTGGCTATCTGCGTCAACAACGGCACGCTGAACAGTTTGTTTGGGTACGTTGTGCATACGTTGGCGTGTTTCAAGTCATACACTAAACCTGGTCTATTTACTGCTGTCTGCTGTTTAGACATTGTCTAGCACTTTCAACCACCGTCTGTTCACTGCTATCTGCTGTCATTATCTAGCAGGCACTTTCATCCACACTGACTTAAGTGGAATTTAATCACAGTGACGCTCCGTTTGACGCAAAGTTTGTGGAAAGTCCGCCGACAGCCATGGAATTAATCGTTTTTTCATTTCAGCGTAGCAATGTTTTGGACGCACATTTCGCACACCCTGTTCGCAGATCTTTAAAACGGCAAAGAAGTGCGACCTTTGAGGGGGTTTGTGGTTTGCGGCGGCCGGTGCGGTTCAGGCACGGCGACTAGAAACGGGGCATAGCAGTGAATTGAGATACAGGTTATTACGGAGCAGATGTGGCCCTACACACACTATCCTACCCTCCAGGATTATCTAATCGACATCTGTGCTAATTATTTGGATGTGATTTTGCTGCATCTGCAGAATAGCTTTGGGGGGGATGGTTTCGATTGGAGCTCACGCATCAACACTAGTAGTTTTTCAGAGACTTTTTTTCTCCCCTCGAAAAACACAAACATCTGCTGCAGGACCTTATCAACTAAATGTTTCCGATCTGAGTTCATATACGACGGCTCCACTTCCTGTAAATCACCTATTGTCTGCACCTGAGGTCTACAGCTGGTATGCTGAAGTCGTCGGGCTGCAAACCCCAAAGAACCCCCCCCCCCCCCCCCCTCTTCCTCCACATAAACACCACCCTCCCCCTCTCACAAAACCCCCTGCCAACAGCTGCCCAAGCTGAGGAATTTATTGTCAGGTCTGTGACTCAGTGCCGCCGTGCAGGATGGTGATAACAGCGTTTCACGGGACGCCAGCTCAACAGCAAAACAATAGCGGGCAGAGACTAACCCTTTCCCACACAGAGTGCTCTTACTGTCATACTTAGTGGGGAGGACTGTTGATGTTGCAAAGTATCTCATTTTGGCCCTGTGGTATTTGTGCTTCTGTTTCCCTTTTCTTTTGCGTCTCACTGGCGCCCCCTGCAGGCGACTGTTTGGAAGTGGAGACAAGCAGCAGCCCGTCGTCCAGTACAACCCTACAAGGAGCTACAACCGCTCTGTGGTGGAAGTCACACGTATGTTCTGGAATGAGGAGGGGGAATAGTGTAGTGTGTGTGTGTGTGTGTGTGTGTGTGTGCTGTACCTTTTTTGACCGTGCTGAGTGTATGTTGGACATTAATAAGTGATATGTGTATGCCTTGTAGTGAGGAACCTTGGGGTTAGTGAAGAGCTCCAGGCCAAGCTCCAGGACGTCATGATCGCTAGGAGTCTGCTCTCTATAGGGAAGATACTGGGGGAAGGTGAGCTGAGTGAAGACTGAACGTGTCCCAAGGAGAGTTACAGTCCATGACGTCACGCAGATGTTTACTCATGCGTATTCCGACAGGTGAATTTGGTTCAGTGGTGGAGGGACACCTAAGGCAACCCAACGGGACATCAGAGAAGGTGGCTGTGAAGACCATGAAAAGTGAGCTATGTTCTCTGGATGAGGTTACTTTTAAAAACGCTATATGCACAAATAGAACCATTCACAATAATTGTACAATTGTCCGATTAAATGACTATATATACTTGCTGAACCATCTATACTCACAATTTTCCATTTAAGAGATTTGATAAAAGCAGCTCACGTTCTGTTATTTTCTTCCCTATCCAGTGGACAGCTTTTCCCAACGGGAGATCGATGAGTTTCTGAACGAGGCAGCCTGCATGAAAGACTTCCACCATCCCAATGTCATCAGGCTACAAGGTAGAACTTCCCCAATATAATGTAATAATCCATACTTTAGCCTACTCAAAATTGTTGACTCCCATAATTGGTACTCACTGTGATTTGATTCCAAGATAGATGAGGAGAGAGCTAAGTGTGTTCCCCTGTGTGTTTGTGTGCGTGTGTGTGTGTGTGTGTGTGTGTGTGTGTGTGTGTGTTTACACACATGTTTTTGTATGTGTGTGTGTGTGTGTGTGTGTGTGTTGTATGTCAGGCGTGTGCTTGGAGGAAGGCTCCGGACATTTCCCTAAGCCCATGGTCATCCTGCCCTTCATGAAGCACGGAGACCTGCACAGCTTCCTGCTCCGCACCCGCCTGGGAGACAGTAATGTGGTGAGGAGTTTGGCTTCTGGGGTTTCCTCCATGCACCACGGCACTGGTCTCACACAGCCAGACCAGATCCGCTCGGCTCGTTAGGTCTGGAAAGTCTGCCGTCCTACAGCCTGTACGAACACCATGAGCGTCATCAACATCACTCACTGGGGTTCACCCATTAGCAAACTGAATTTAGTTGGCAGCCCAGCGGTCCAGTGCCTCTAATGTAATATCTTGAGGCAGAACTGTGTGTGTTCTGATGCTGACTTGACTTGTGTCAACACGTGAGTGGAACCAGATTACTTGCCTCCACCGTTGTAACCATTTAAAGGCAATGCCAGGGGCTGGGGGATTGTAGGTGAGCAGGCGTCTTTTTATAACGGTAGTAGTTGGTATGAATAAGACGGCATTAGAATCAGCATATTTCTTTGTTAGTATATAGTATTGTTTTTTTATTATTTACAAGCAATACATTTTCCATTAACCTAGTCAAAAATGTTAATCTTTTCTTTGTCTTATCAGGATACTAACGTTTTTTCTTCTTTCTTCCACACAGTTCCTGCCCACTCAGACGCTGCTAAAGTTCATGGTTGACATCGCCACGGGGATGGAATACCTCAGCGGCCGCAACTTCCTGCACCGTGACCTCGCTGCGCGCAACTGCATGTGAGGCTCACAGCGGGATCAGACCGAGTGAATACTGAAGTGTTGAAACTGGGGATGCACCGATGCAAAATTCCTTTCTTAAGCTAAGATGGACTGATATTGTTTCATTATTTAGCCATGAAATCTGACTCTATTAACCCTTTATTTTCATGAAATAGCACAAAAACCAAAAACCAAAAACCAAATGACACGATGTTAACATTGTTTTGTGTCAATACACTCCCAGATTCAGATCAAACTAATCCTCGATTCCTCTGACAGGCTGCGTGACGACATGTCGGTGTGCGTGGCTGACTTTGGCTTGTCTAAGAAGATCTACAGCGGGGACTACTACAGGCAGGGTCGCATCGCAAAGATGCCGGTGAAGTGGATTGCGATGGAGAGTCTCGCTGACCGGGTGTTCACCATAAAGAGTGATGTGGTGAGCGTTTCCTCTTGTGGACACCAACGTCCCCTTTAGACACGTTCTGCTGCATGACTTCATGTGGTAATAATGGAGTGTTTTCTGCAACATCACGATGATGATCCAAAGATTTGTACAAAATATTCTTCTTCTGTGCAATTATTGAGCAACTTTCCAAAAAAGAGACAACCATTTCTCGTTACAACACTCATTGTGTAACATTTAAGTGTCCCTATCTTAAAACTGAAACTAATGTAATTACAGCCAAAAGAGGATAGAGGATAACTATGAATACATTCTCCTACATATGTGTTCACTGATCTATTTTTACTACAGATCAGTACTATAGATCACTATCTTTTTTTCTGTTGTATTGTGCTTGTCCTGTCCTATACGTGTATTTTATGGACTTGAGTCAGATAATAAAGCTTCAATTCAATTCAATTCATATATGAAGCACTAAATGAAGTGCACTGTTACTGTCTGTTACGCAGTGGGCGTTTGGGGTCACCATGTGGGAGATTTCCACCCGAGGGATGACCCCCTACCCTGGGGTCCAGAACCATGAGATCTACGACTACCTGCTGGAGGGCCACAGGCTGAAGCAGCCGGCAGACTGCCTCGACGACCTGTAAGCCCTTAACATTAACACCAAATCCATTATGCCTCAAGTGGTGCAGTTCATTAAAGATATAGGTTTTTGGAAAGTAGAATGATTGTCTCACCTTCAACAGTATTTGGTATACGTAATATTTAATACGTAATAAAACTTCAAATTAAAATAAATTAAAATACGTGATACTTAAAGATTGTAGTAAGTAAATGGTCTGCATTGATATTGTGCTTTTCTAACCTATGGCCACACATAGTGCCTCACATTCAGCCTTTCACAGACGGCTCGTCGGGAGCAGTGAGGTTTAGAGGTCTTGCTCAGGGACACCTCGACACTCACGCACCAAACCAGCAACCAACCGTTAAATACGTGCAAACAGCTGACAGTGTGTGTGTGTGCGTGTGTGTGCTGTGCGTGTGTGTGCTGTGCATGTGTGTGCGTGTGCGTGCGTGCGTGTGTGTGCGTGTGCTGTGCGTGTGCGTGTGCGTGTGTGTGTGTGTGCGTGTCCTCCCCGGGGTCCAGGTACGAGATCATGTACAGCTGCTGGAGGGTGGACCCCCTGGACCGACCGCCGTTCCCTCAGCTGCTGGAGCGTCTGGAGAAGCTGGCGGAGAAGCTCCCCGAGTCCTCCAGCAAGGACGACATCATCTACATCAACACCAGCTTCCCCGAGGAGGAGCAGGACCTGGAGCTGCTGGGGGCGGAGGAGGACCCCCGCCCGGGCCCCCATGGCGGTGGCGGCGGCGCGTTCGGCGGCGCGTTCGGCGGAGCGTGCGGCTCGCCGTCCCCCGCCGGCGCCCGCCGGGCCCGGCCGTCGGGGCACTCGGTGGTCACCGCCGACGTTCACGGGAGCTCGGCGGACCGCCGGGACGGATGCAACCACGACGACGGCGGCGGCGGCGACGGCGACGGCGACGACGGCGACGCTGAGGGCGACCGCTACGTCGTGGTCATCTCGCCCTCGGACCTTTCCTCGAGATCCTCCCCCTCCGCCAACCCCGTCGCCGTGGAAATGCCCCTTTTGCCGAGAGACGGTTCAGCGCGAGCGGCGGCCAACGGGAGCGCGGCCGCTGAGCGGGCGGGCGCGGATCACGGGTCATGTGACACAGCGTCCCTGCTCTAGGGACGGCGGCAGAGGAAGGAGCACATGGTTTGGAGGCGCAGTCGCGTTGTGTGCGTCTAAGGACTTTTGGAGCACATTGACATTTCGCAGTCGGTTGTTCTGTGTTGATTTTGATTTGGAGATGTATAAGGCAAGGCCTTTGTGGTATACCTACACACCAGTGTTAATAGGGACAATGTTTCGGATGTCCAAATGTTTTAATAAGCTTTTGATATAACTGTGAAATAGTTTACTTTACTGAACCATCGCTTTGTCGTGAAAATCGTGGAATATTTATTTTATAACCCTGAGATTTTGCAGCTTACACTAAAATGTTGTAAATGATTTGATTGATCCTTTGCAGAGCCTGTGCATCTACAATAGGTGTTTTTTTTTAAATGAGCTCTCTCTATGTTAACAATGTCTAGACTACTCCACAGACGGCTATGAGGAATAGAGACCTTTGCTTTGGTTTGGGCAGCATTAAGAGAGGACGGACTCATCTTCTGCTTTGATGGGTTTTTTTTGCACCAGAAAATAAACATTATACTATTTATCAACATTACAAAAGGTATGGAGGTAAAATATCAAGTGACACCTGAACAATTGTCACATTGCCATCAACAGGTTTCACTCCAGTCAGTGCAATAAGTGTTTAAAAACATTAAAGTTAGGTTTATCTCCCCTGCATTTTGTCAATGAACGAAAGCTTGGGGAAATGTATATAAAACATAATATAATACGTTTTTAAATCGTTGGTGCCTTTTTAATAAAAATGCTTCAAAACGTGATAGCGTTGTGCCTCAGTGTTTTCATGAAAAAAAAGGTTTGATTCAAAACAGAATACTAAATAAAGGTACACCTTAAATGGTAATTGGTAAAGCTGCCAATACTATATGGTCGCATTGGTCACATTGCACAGCTTCTTTCTTGAATATAATATAATTGGTAAAATTGTTCTCTTTTTTTTCTATATCTTTATTTATTTTTGCCTAAGAAATTAATTTCAACCTTCATTCATATTTGTACAGGAGAACTGCAGATTATGCAGTTGACCAATGGGGTACAACAAGATTTACACTCTTTAATTTGTATTTTATTTGAATATTGCGATTAGCAGTATAATAATAAGAATACTTACGCAAACACGCGCAGGCCAGAGCGCCACCCGATGACGCAGATGACGTGGCCGGTTCCGGGAGTGGGGCTCGATGCGGAAGTGGTCGGCGTCCCCGTGCCACAGCAGTCAAGATGAGGACGTGGAACTGCCTGCAGAGAGTGATGTTCAACCAATGGCTTATTCAAATCCTCTCAGCGATTTTATTAGGTAACGTCCATAGAGCGACGGCCTCTCCCGAGCCCGGACGATGGGAAATCACCTTGGACAACGTGAGTAGTACCACGGAGTGTGATTGTGTGACAGATCACTTCAAGGCTAGCCCGGGACATTAGCCTGCTAGGCTATCTCGCTAAAAACATTGAGCCTGGAGCTGCATCGTTATGTTGACATGATCGTGATGTGTTCTATATTGCACATGAACTACTTGGCAAAAAAAGGAGAGAAAGAATAATCTATTTAGTTGTTGGGACGGCAGGAAAGCCTCAAGCAGAGCAAACACGAACTCAAACAAGAGCCGATTGTTTGCATTGGGCTGGCTGACGATCCTCCTAAAACATTGGATCCATATTTCTATATTTTAAACTAGTTCAAACATGGATCGTCAGTTCCTATGTTTATCTTTAATCTGTAATTTCGCCGACTTCGACTTGATAATACCTGAAATTGGTCAAAAGGAAAGCGTATAGCCAATCAACTAACAATCACTGTTATCAATAATGCAAGTTTTGAGAAGTACTGGTTACCTACACTGATTGCTCTCGATGTTGGTATCCGGTTGCAGAGTAAGGTAAGCTGCCTAATGGCCTGCCTGGATCGCTGTCATCGCACACGCACACGTTTTCCATACAAGGCTGACATTCATTCCTTACCGTAATAGACTTCAAGACCGTTGCTGTTGAAGAAAGCCATGTATAAAGACACGGACATACAGTTAAAAGGTATGCAATTCATATTTAAGCGGATGCATATTCAGCGATTGACTTCTAGATTACTGTGCACCGGCATGCTCATTAATAGTATTGTTTACATTTTTTAGTTGTGATCGTTGGCTGCCCGGAATTGGTGACCTTCACGATTCAGTGGTACTTAAAGTTCTACCGCTGTCAGAATGAGTTAAGGAATATCGAGGTGAGTACCCCAAAAACCTAGATTCTCAGTTAGTCATTCAAAGAGTTGTTGTATTAGAGATGTTCTTTTCATAATCCAGCCTTTGTGATGTTCTGAAGGCTAGGCTAGGTTCTAACTTTCTGCTCCTCTCCCTAGGAGATGTATGAAAGAGTACCTCTTAGTCGTGGGGACAGCCTGGACCCCAACCCTCAGAGAGTGGGCGAGTACATCGAGCACACGCACACCGACCTGGTCTGTAACAAGGGCCAGCGCACCTTCGCCATGCTCAAGGTACGAGTCTTTCCTTCCACCGTCTTGCATTTTAAGAAGGTCTTTTAGGCTCTATGTCTTCAATTGTGTTTCGGTTGCCTTTATAATCCCTGACATTTTTACTGTGAATTTTACATTTTGACTTATTTATGTCTTCAAAAACACTAAACAAATAACATTTCTTCTTCTTCTTCTTCTATTTCAGAAAGCCAAGGCAGGGCCTCGCACTGAAGCTCCCCCTGCAATCAATGCACCCTCCGTAAGACCAACTCATTGCTTTTGTATGTCATGAATGCACTACTACTGTGGTTCTTCTGCTTAGCGCTGACTGAGATACTAGCCTGGAAACCAGGCAAATCTACGAGCTCATGTTCTATTTGGTCCGGCATATGCGTCTGGTCCTCCTCCTGTTCAGATTTCCAGCAGACCTGGCCCTGGTCGGGCCAATCACAACAGTTTATCTATTAGGGGCAGGTTTGATACTATGAATGAAGGGAAGAGCGCCCAAGCATCCCCACCCCCCAACAAATTGTGCAATAGTACCAATGTTCTAATACAGTATTACAACATGGGTCATGATCAGTAGTACTATTGCACAATTTGTGTGAATTGCACTTGTTTCTTGTATGTTGTATGATATATGTGGCCTGTGTTGTATGATATATGTATGCATTCTGTATTGTTATTTATATTATGTAAAGGTTAGGTAGAGGTATATGTGACAGCATATGTGACAGAGTCAAAGACAAATTTCCCTCCAAGGATAATAAAGTGTAGCTTATCTTATCTATCTTATCCAATGGGAGCAGAGTTTTAATAAACAACCACGATGGCTCACACTGATGGGACGTGTTTCGTTAACAAAATCGAAAACAAACCGAGAGGTTCCAGACTCTTGAGCATTTGTGAATTGTTCATGGGATGTCAGACTAATGAGCTACAGCTAATTTTTTACCAACTCATTATTCATCGGCAGATTGTCACAGTCTCGAGTTTTAGCTGGATTGTGCTTTGAGTTCAAGTCAATTCGGGTGTCAGGAGGTAAGATGTGAATTGTACTTTGTGCTCCTCCAGTATGCAAACTACACCAGGTGGCTCACCGAGGAGATCGTCAATGTCAACAAATCTGTGAAGCACAAGGATGACGTCATCGCCACCACATGGAAGGACGGACCCTACCTACTGGTGGTCAAAATCAAATCCAACAAACCAGAGGTCAAATGGAATCTAACAGGTAAAGACCAATCACATCCGTGTCATTCGTAGTGCATGGGAATGGGCAGTATCGGCATGCATTGCTGTTGACGTGAGGGCATTTGCCAGATTGGATGGATTAGATTGTTCTCTGTATTTGTAGATATGTTATCTCTACTGTTTTCCTTTTTCAGTGAACGTCATCATGAAAGGAGCGCATGGCTTTATTTCTGTCACCGAGTGGCCTCTCATGATTGTGAGTACATTCAGTGATTACATGCTCATGTATTCAGAAGACAACTGTGTAAATTGGTTCCTGATATTTCAAGATCAACATGAATCTAGTCTAAAGAATACTGCCTTCATCGTGATTCAATTGACAAACCATTGAATATTCAGTGCTCATTTAATACGTACCTTGATTACAGTGACAATGAAGAGGTTTGACAGTGCCCCATTACCCATCTCACTGGAGTGGTCGTGCTATTGGGTTTAGAGTGTGTAGACCAGCTGAGCTGAAGTGTAGACCCGCTGAGCGTGACTCCGTCTCGTCCTCTCCCAGTTCTACATGGTGATGTGCATCGCGTACATCCTGTACGCGCTGCTGTGGTTCGTGTGGGCCGCCTGCTACTGGAAGGACCTGCTGCGCATCCAGTTCTGGATCGCCGGGGTCATCTTCCTGGGCATGGTGGAGAAGGCCGTGTTCTGCGCCGAGTACGAGAACACCAACGCCGTGGGCTCGGCCTGTGAGCATACCCTCCCCCTCCTCCTCACATACACCAGCTTCCTGTCTTGGATCCTGTGGGGGCTTGATAGACCGATATATATTGGCCGGCCGATAGATTTTTGGCCTTTGCCACTTTGGTTTTTGTGTTTATTATTACTGATAGGCGTGTGGTTTATTTTAACCTATGCCTCTATGTCTTGCTTCGTAGACGATCCTTGCCTTGTACGAATTGCAATGTACACATTGATCATGTTATACTGCACTGTACTTTGACCTGAAGTGATTTTAAAAGTAGTTCCATGGCTTTCTGACCCTCACCGTCTGTCTTCTCCTCTCTGGTGGCCGTCTGGTCCAGCTCAAGGCCTGCTGATCTTTGCCGAGCTGCTCTCTGCCCTCAAGAGGACTCTGGCCCGCCTGCTGGTCATCATAGTGAGCCTGGGCTATGGCATCATCAAGTTAGTTTGCATTATTATTGATATTGCTTTTAAATATTGACCCAAACAGCAAATGTTTTAACTGTCTTAACTGTCTTTAACTGCATGTGGTGTGAGAACGCACCTGTACGAGGATGCTAGCAGTAATGAGTTTTCTCCCTCCTTCCCTCTCCCTCTCCCTCTCCCTCTCTCTCCCTCTCCCCCCAAGGCCCAGACTTGGGACGGTGATGCACAGGGTAGTCGGGCTAGGCGTGCTGTACTTTGCCTTCGCTAGCATCGAAGGAGTGCTCCGGATCACAGGGGTGAGGGGAACAGTCGTAACGAGTGTATTAAATGTGGATTAAACCCGTTGGATAATCCACAGCAATGTCATGGAGAGACGTTTGTCTTTTCATTTGCTGATCGCTATGAGCAGTGTGCGTCCAGATGTTGGAACAGTGTGTTTTATTTTTGTCGTGTGGGTTTCCCCTCACTAAAGGGCATAGACAGCGGCACAGTTATCATTACCCTGATTGTCCTGGCTGTGTTTGACTCCTGTTTCCTCTGGTTCATATCCTTCCAAAATACGTGAAGCTGTCATGGCCCACGTGTGGCCAACTGAAACCTCGTCCATCACAATGCTACGTCTGTTATTACCGTTATAGCATCCCAGAAACCCCCTCCCCTTTCTTCTCAGCTTGGTGAACTTGGTGATTGCTTCTGTGTATTCTTCCCGAGTTCTGTTCCTGCCTTCTTGATCTCCTCATGGGTCTTCGCCTCAGTATGGGAGGGTTTCAATCATGCGAACGGAAGTTCCACCAAAAAAAAGGTTAAGCTGCCATCTTGGAACTTGCGAGCAACAACTTGAGAATAACCCAAGCAAGCAGTGGTTAAATAAAAAATAAAAAAGCACCAAGATGGCGGCTTGGAATGTGGGTGACATCGCACATCGAAACCCTCCCATCCAGGATTTCCTGACTGATTTATATTTATACCTATTCTCCTTTTCCTCCATTGCACCCTCCCTCTGCTCCCCCCTGTCCCTTCTTTACGTCACCTCTCCCTCCATCTCCTCCCCCGTCCCTCCCTCCCCCCCCAGGCCAAGGACTCTGACCTGGCCTTGCTGGCTAACATCCCCCTGGCTCTGCTTGACTCCTCTCTGAGCTGGTGGATATCCTTTGGTGTAGCGTCCAAGCGGGCTCCCCTCTGCCTCCCACCTTCTGCTTCTTCTTATTTTAAATACTGCGCTTGTAATTACCATTCCTAACAATGGGTGTGACCTCTGCAACTACTTGGCTGTCACTGAAATAACACACATAACAAGGTTGACATGTTCGGCAGGTATTAACATAATCTGCTATTGCATCTCTAAACAAATCCTTTGTATTGTTAAGTGGTTTCGGTCACTGTATATTCTAGGAATGAATTGGTATAAGTGCGAGGCAGAGCCATGCTTATTTCTGACTAGTAGCCCAGCCGCTCCTGTCCAGGGTAGACCCACTAAAGCCCAGTGTCGATGTTTAAACCTGTTCTGATCCCATACCCTACCCCAGTCAGTCCTCCCCATGGCTCCCTGACTATGCACTCTCTTAATCCATTCGGGGCACCAGCGATTAACTATTTATATTGTAGTTTAAAGCTCCAGTTGTGGTGTTAACATATGAACTATGCCCTACACTAGATAGTGTCTGATATTAGGCTTACCATCTGGTATAACATGCATCCTCCTGTTGGAGTAGATCTGAAGGTTCTCAGGGATACATCCTCAGTGTGTGTGTGTGTATGTCGTCGCTGTGGTTCTCCTTGACTGCCGTGAACATATTTGTCAGTCTGGCACAAACCATCAAGACCCTGAAGCTGCGGAGGAACCCTGTGAAGCTGTCCCTCTACAGACACTTCACCAACACGCTCATCTTCGCCGTCATAGGTCAGTCTGCCCAGCGCCCGCCTTCTGCCCTCCCACCCCGGCCTATCAGGAGTTGTTGTTTGTTTGGACCTTTTGTGTATTGGTCCAATGGGAAGCAAATGTTCAATTCAAGATTGCTTTTGTTAATTGATTTATATCCCCGGTGAGATATTCATTACTGTATGCAGTTTCTTTTTTATTTTAACCTAAAATGTGTTGTGTTTTTTTTCTTCTTCTGTTCAGCTTCCATTATTTTCATGGTGTGGACAACCAAGAAGTTCAGACTGGCCGAGTGTCAGTCTGTAAGTATACACAGTCAAACGCTGGTCTTTACCTTAACAAACGCATGCACATAGCTGTCCTTAAAGGGACCCTTTAGAGGATGGGCTGACCTGAGCTCCGCCCACCGTCCACAGGACTGGATGGAGCTGTGGGTGGAGGACGCCTTCTGGAGGTTCCTGTTCTCCATCATACTGCTGGTCATCATGTTCCTATGGCGACCATCCACCAACAACCAGAGGTACTGACGGGAAACTCTTCTTGTGTGTGAGTGTGTGTGTGTGTGAGTGTGAGTGAGTGAGTGAGTGAGAGAGAGAGACTAGGACTACAGACTGGTATGGGGCCTATGCCATATAGTGGCAGAGGACAGTACTTAGCATCTTATCCTAGCTATCTTTGTTGTATACGGGGACTGGGTTAACCTAGTGATTGCTTTTTCTTTGCTTTCTTCTGCTCACTAGCAGACCGAGCCAAATCAACACTAATCATTTGTCCGATTAAAAAGCCAAAGACGAGCAGTAGGACACTGCTGTGCTGTTTTTGTGATAATTTGTGTCTGACGGATGTTGTCCACCCCCCCCCCCCCCAGGTACGCCTTCACCCCCCTGATCGACGACTCAGACGATGACGAGGAGGTGGAGTTCCTCGCCTCGACCAACCTATGTATGTGGAGCACATCGTCCGCAAACATGTTTCCGTGTCGTGCGAATTGCGAGCTCACGTTTTTTGTTCCCCTGTCTCTGTCCTGTCTCTGTTTGTTGTTCCCAGCGGAGGGGATAAAGCTGAGAGCGGCCAAGAACGAGACCAACGGAACGGCCAAGCCTCCGCCCGCCACCGCTGTCAGTAGCCTCCGTCACTGCCACACCCTCATCGTTCAGCCTAGTTCACACTGTTAGTCTTTGTCGGAATTAGAGCGCGACCGATACTGGATTTTAGGGGCTGCTACCGATATTGGGGAGTCAGACAGAACATGATGTAAAACCGTTAGCTCTGAGTATTTACGTGGATGTGCTAAATTAAAGCATTGAGATGTTGACAACTGACACAGTGGAGGATTTATAAGGAGGTAAATACATTTATAAATCCACACCATTTCATTTCAAGTTTTCATTTCGGCGATATTGGCATATCACAGTTATATCGTGTCAGGTGTATATGTTTGCCGTGGTCGTACTCCGTCTGAACCTCTTCACAGCTGTGGTGCTGTGGATGGATCACGCTCCTGCCTAACCCAGCAGGGGGCAGTGTTTCACCTTCCTCTCTTGTTCTGTCCTTGATGTTTGTTCGACACACGCAGGAGGAAGACCTGAAGTGGGTGGAGGATAACATTCCGAGCTCCCTTACAGATGTGTAAGCATCCTATTTATATGACTTGAATCCCAGCAAAGCCTTTCCTTACACGAGAGCAAGGGTAGACCAGAACCCCCTGATAACCATCGCTCCTCCTGTCCGTTGCAGGGCCCTGCCGGTTCTGCTGGATTCCGATGAGGTATGAGTCGTATTATTACTCGTGCGTTCACGTAAACGGTGCGGGAATCGGTTTCCAAACCAGACCCACAAGGCAGTGCACCGGGAAAGGGAACCCCGCTGTGTGTGATGGGATCATGCCCAGAGACATTTCGAGGCAATTTCTATAATAAAGTAAAGCGGACGGTGACGGGATTGTTAACGGATATGTTTGTGTTTCCTTTTTGGTTTCAAACTCTCGCACACACACCATGACGACATCCGTCTTATGACGTTTCTTTTCTCAGGAGATCATGACCACCAAGTATGAGATGTCCAAGATGGAGTGAACGTGACACTTCTGCCCCAACCGTCGACACCCCAGCGCACCGGAGGGAGGTTCCAGCACAAGGGGGGGGGTGTCTCCGTCCCGTCCCGTCTGCGTCCCTTCTCTTTCTGTTTACCCGTGTTAATGTGAGACAGCGCCCTATCATTCCTCCTGGTTCTCCCGACGGGGGCCGACCGGCCCTCTTGCTAAACACCCCCAGCGGGTGAGAGCCGTGCCTCGTCCCAACGAGGTGACCTCACCTCACCTCGGTGCAGAGCGCCCCTGGTCCCTCTGCACCGTGACATTCAGAAAGGGGCAGAGCTGGGCTTCATGGGGGGGGGGCTCTCCTCCAGCGATGGGGAGACGGGTCTCTGGGGGGGGGGGGGGGTGGGGGGTGTCTTATGTCCGGGACCCAGGGTCTTCTCTCGTCTCTCCGCTGCGATAGACCTCCGCTCTGCTCGGCGTTTGGAGCGTGAGCAGTCGTGTATTGACAGATTAATTATTTATTTCTGTTTTTTTTTTGTTTGTGAATTTATATCTAATCTAAGCGCGAGTAGCTGACCCCGTGCATGGACACTAGTTAAGGATCGTGCAACTTTTTTGTTCCGTTTGCACAGTTTTATATGGCGTCCTGTACAGTAATGTATGTCACTGTAGGGACGGATGCAGAGCTGAGTTGAAGTGGGTTGTGTGTACAGTGTTGGAGATTAAAATGGAGATGATGGAAGACATGTATGGAATGGATGTAGTGTTTTTTTAAGTGCTTTTTGGAATTAATATATTGGCCCACAAACGCTTTATTTCAATAAATTCTATCGTTTCATGTTTTTCAAGTACATTACATTTTTTTTTTGGAAAGGACTTGTTTGCAGAATAATATGAATAGATAATCAGAGTGTCATAGCAAAGCAAGCTGGGGAGTAGCCAAGACTCCTGAAGTACTCTTTTTAACCTGCAGTGAACAGCACAATATTTAACCGGCTAGTCTTAAACCAACCTAAAGCGAAGCTTATGTCCATTGTGGAGTGCTGGTGGGAATACTACATTGCTTTTATTTATTTGTGTTTTTAAGTGTACTTAATTGTCAGGGCCTTTCAGTTTGAGTAATGTTTACTCTAAATCTAAATGTATATGAATGTGTGTTCCCGCTTTGGTGGATTATTTGACTCTGTATAATGTAGTAAATGATGTCACTTTTTGGAAAAATTCTCTTTTCTTTTCTGGAAAAAAATCATTGTGGTGGATTCTTAAATGGTGCTCTCCCCATCGTATTAGTTCTGCGTTGTGGCAGCCCACTCCAGCGGCCCCTCTGCTGGCTCCTGGCGCTATGCAACAGGTCCAAGTTATGGCACACCGTCGTCACCATGGTTTTACAATGTAGTTATTAAGATTCCTGTGTTTTCTATAAATCTAAATATGTGGAAGAAACCTGGAATAATCGCGTTTATGATGGCAAAGTGCTACTTTCTTCCCTTCCACCCCCACCCTCCCTCTGGGTTGATGTGTCCTGGATGGTTGATTATTTGTACAGATGGGCCTTGGCTCCATCCCACTCTTTCCAAGCTGCACAGGTGGAGAGGTGTTTGCGTTCTGGGACCTTTTTCTTTTCAGGGGGTTCTTGAACTTTTCGTACAGGCGTGGAGTTTCCCTTCTCTGCGCTTCCCTCCAGCTCGGACCTTCTCTCCGTAAACCAAATTGTGTTATGAGTTACAGGGGTTCCATCTCTCTTACGTTTTCAATAAAATCTATATTTTTACTTACATTCATGCCTTGTTCCTCTGTGCAGCATATGCAACGTATTGCTTGTGATTTAAAAACACAGATTCTGTGTGAAATGCTGCTACAAAAAAAAGGTGACAGAAATGAGTGGTGACGAGACAAGAATGACAGACTATAGTCAGCAAAGATCAGAAATATCGAAACCTATGAAAATATTGCATGCACTGCTTTGTGACTGCAGTATAGTCTCTCATGATCATACCAAAGATGATGTGAAGGCAGCATGTGAAATGATGCAACTTTAAAGGTCCCATGACATGCCACCAGGTGTGATTGTGATTAGCCGTTACGTCTCTTCTGACATCATAAGTGGGTGTGTCCACCTAGATGTGTGACGGATAGATGAGCAACGTTTGCTACAGTCCACTGGGTAGGCTGTTAGACTGATCTATGCAGTGTACATCTAGGTGGACACACCCACTTGTCATGTCAGAAGAGGCCGATTTTCAAAACGGCTTGTAACAATTCACACCTGGCTAATCACATTCACACCTGGTGGCATGTCATGGGACCTTTAAAGCAATGAATTGGAAAAATGTAGATCATGCCTCTGTTCTTTCATGCGCTCACTGTCAGGAATGAGCAGCTCCTTCAGGGGATGAAGTCCGTCCAGGTGACCTTCAACTCACACTGTTTTAAGTCCATCGTTCTGAAATCTGCGTTAAACCAACCAGATCCCTGGTATTTAGGGGCCCAGGAATGTTAAGCTGCATTCAAGCAACCCAATAAACAGTCTATTGACATTGTCTTATATAGCCACTACTACTAGGTTATGTGATGGCCCACCTCGATCGCAATACATTTTAATCCAAACCTATGTTTCTCTTCTTTGCTCTCAAACAATTAGTGTGATTTTCCACACATAGGGGATCTATAGACGACCCCTACCCTATTTTTTTTTGCTCACTTTTCAAACTTACATTCCTGACAAAATATGCCTCCATCTTATTTTCATAGGGATTCACCAGGAGCAGGAGAGAGAGGGTAGAGCTTCTAGCGTTTCACTTTGAAAGGGCTCATGGATTTACGCATGGCTTTCCAGGTAGGCAAGGCAAGGCGATGTTGCTCCAGGACTATATACAGTACAGCTCATGGCGTGGCAATGCCCTTGGAATCCAGAGAATTTGGAATGTGGAGGTTTTTTTTTTTCATGAAAAGGTCCTTATGTATGTCACCTGATACCTATGAAAACATGCACCTTTCTGCTGTGATCTAAGCACTGTGCATGGTTCAACATGGGCATATAAATATCTATGGCATGTTCTTCTGATAAGGGTCTTAGAAATGGCATTCATTTAGTACAGATTACCAATAACATAATATATAATATAATAACAGAATTTGATGATCCTGATCACCATTATTTACTGATCACCACGTCCTACATGCAGGGCCGGCCCAAGCCTTTTGGAGGCCCTAAGCAGAATTTGTTTCAAGCCTTTGGGGCCCCCCCTCCCACCACCGCGAAGTCATCTGTTCTCGATGATTATTGACACAAATGGCACACCATGTCACATTATAAATTGTATTAATACAGGAATGGATTGTGAACTACTGTCCCCCTGCGCAAAGAAGCCAAAAGACCCCCGTCCTCCAATTTGTGCAAAAGTGGGTGTAAATGGGGGAGAGGGGCGGGTCTGGGGGTCCTCCCCCAGAATATTTTGAATTTGGTAGATGTGATTTCCTGTATTTTGGTGTATTTTGGGGATGGCCAGCTGGAGATGGGCAATACCTTAATTTGTTCAGATTCATAGCCTATAACCTGACTTACAGGGCCTGCACAAGCAAACTAATATAGCACTGGATTTAGCTGCACCCTTCCACGATCGAGAAAACAGAGTAAATTTCTTGAATTAATGATTTTCTTCTTGCGGGGTGCTACAGGAAGTCTCATTAATATATATATATATTATTATTTATTATTATTATTTGTGTTTACAGCCGGCTGGATGGCTTCAGGTCAGTGGTAGCCGCTCGTTCTGCCACCCGGAAGTGTCGCTACGGCTATTGTTTACTAACATTCTGAAATGCCGTATTTTGGTCCATATTTGATTAGATACATTCAGGGTTCCACACAGACATTGTGGCATAAGCAGAATTTCATGATTTAAAGGGCTTTTAGATTATCACATCACATATCATGATATATCGTGATATTTACCTGAGGGGCCCCATTAAGACATCAACCCATTCATTTTGTACGATTAAGGAAGCCGATTAAGGGGTGTGGGGGGGGGTGTCCTGGTGGCCAGGGGGCCCAAAGCAGCCACTTAGTTCACTTATGCCTCGGGCCGGCCCTGCCAGGTGTGCTGTCGTACCAAATACTACTTTTACTTATTTGTTGCTTCCCAACTTTGGGGTCGCGTCCCCATGCAGGGTTTGGTTCCCATGACAACCCTGGGAGGAGGACCACGGAGGGGAAAGGGTTTTTGTAGGCTAGTTTACAGCTCATGTTTGAGAATCAATTTTCATTTGAACATTGACGAAATGCTGTGTAATAATATTTAAATATATTGGAATGTCAGTTAACACTTCTTAAAGGAAAGACATTGGCTGACAAATAAAGATAAATCGTTTTTAAAGAAAAAGTAACTCTCTAATTTGACTGTAGACTGTTTGACTAAACAGTGCCGCTAGGGGCAAGCCGCCAGATAGATGCACAGACGGTCAGGACAGACGGACGGGTAGGACAGGACGGGATGGCGCAAGAAGAATTTCCGAGGAAGTCAGTTGTTTGTATGTGCAGATCAGATGTCGGGAAAGCTTGCTTATTTGGCAGACCTGACAGAGATTATATCGTTCATTTCAACTGAATGTCTCCATAAATAAATGTTCTGCTTGATTACGATAACAGGGACCATAGGGTAGGGACAATTTACTCGACACATTGGTGCAAACCAAAGTGGACATGTCCTTAGCTTCCCTACCAAAAACTATACCTATGAATTGTGGTATGACTATGTGGCATTGTCCCTGTTATTATCATCTCCTGCTGGTCATGTGTGCAACAAACATCTTTAGCACAGACACTTTACACACACTGTGTTGTGTATGAAGATAGGAGGAGGATGAAGAGGAAGGGAAAAGATGACCAGGCCACATGTGGGGAACATTAACATATTCTCTTTCTCCCAAAAATACATTAGCGAAGAAAAAAGATGGACAAATGTGTTTTTCATATTATGATGGGTATTATCATCTACATAAAAAAAACACAGTGAGGTTTTCCTTTCATTTCTCAAACCATCAATGAGTGTGGCTTTGACTAGGGAATGTCTAATTCAGAACCAACATTCCTGTTTTCATACATTGGGAAAGCCATGCTTCCCATAAAGCCAAGCAGTGTTTATTTAGAAACTGTGATTGGCTAGGCATGGCTGCGATAACCATCCTTGCACTGGTTATTCTTAAAAAGGCATATGTAATGGTTTAGACGGAAAGTCGCAGCAAAAAAAATGACTCAGGAGTAATTTAGAAACATACTGTTGAACATCAAGTGAGGCAGTTTTAATAAACAAGGACTGAAGCCTCTGGCCAGCTTTATTTTTAGTTCAGGAGAAATAGTTATGGAGAGTCATTAAAATACCAGCTATATTTTGTTGTGCTCGGTCAAATCAAGGATAGATAACGGTGTGATCACACAAAGTCTTGATAACTTACGGTATATAAAAACATAATAAAACATGACCATGTACATAAGTGCTTTTACTGTTCCAGACTGTTAACACAAATGAGTTCTTTGACAAAGCAAACTGGTAAAAAAAGAACAAATATGAATGACGTACAGTGAGAAAGAAGATACACTAGATGCATATATTTAAATCGAAAAAAAACAACAATAAAATTTCCAATAAATAAGAATTATTACGGTTCTAACGTCTAATACGGATTTGTGACAGTTTGGCGTAGAAGCTAGGGTAGTGCATTAAATGGGGCAGATGCTAAGCGACGCAAAAACGATCTAAAACGGGCCCAAAACACAAAAAACGAGAATCTTCAACAGCAAAAACACATAATCAACCTTCTCTCCCTGAACCACTCAATCCCACAATAATCCACAAAATCTGCCAAGGCACACCGCTCCCTCGTTCAGTACCGGACACCCTTCACCACCCCCCAAGCATTCACGCGTGGCACTCGAACAAAACAGCTTAGATAAAGCAACGGTCCCGGTCAACGCCCCGACCAGCCTCAACAGACCGTCGGTTCCATACTCCATTTTAACTTCTATAATATATTTATCATACTTTTTGTTTGGTTCACCCCCCCCCCCCCCCCCGCCCCTCCCCATCTCCTCTCAAGTCCTGGCCCTCCCCCGGGGGCTCCTGAGCCAGCCAGCCCTCCTGCTCAGAAGCTGTACGGGGACACCAGCACGTGCACCTTGGCCACGTGCTTGGCCTGGAAGGTGCGATCGCTGTACTCGGACATGTCCACGTCCACGCTGAGGTCCAGCGGCCCGCGCAGCTGCTGCACCAGCAGTAGCTCGCCCGTCTGCCGGTCCGAGCGCTGCATGACGAAGGTTCCGCGGGCGTTGCCCCCGACGATGCCGAAGCGCAGGCTGTCGGGTCCCGTGCGGCCGGGCGCGGTGGCGGTGGCCATGCGGAACAGCGTGGCCGGGGTCTTCAGGTTGGACGGCAGGGACAGGTAGTGGAAGGACACCGTCTTGGGCGCCATGTGGCAAGGCCGGCTGGCCACGGGACAGGGGTTCCTCTCGCATTGGCTGGTGGGGGGGGGAGAAGGACGCATACGTCATGAAAACATAGATACGAGGGGCACCGGGTTACAGCGCGTACCGTATAGGCACAGTCCTAAACGCAGCGACCCGGGTTTGAATCCTGCCCGTGGTCCTGTGTGCTGTATGTCCTCCCCTCTCTCTCCTATACCTTTCTCTCTATAAGAAAACGCAAAAATAAATCTTTAACAAATGATATATGATATATATATATATATACATAGATATGGATGCATCGACGCAGAGGTTGTCTGTTGCTTTGGTTAAAGGCTCGCTGGTGTTGTTGGTGAGAGAGCAGCATTGTGGAAGCGCCGGTGAACGGCAGGGATTCGTACAATAAGCGTGTATAGAAAGAAAAGAAAAGAAAGAAACGTGTATCTGGTTTAGATCTGTGGTTTGGAACTCTTTGCCCAAGGAATTGAATCATTTATATCGAGGATTGTCCGCCACAAAAAGTCGAAATTGAATTTTGTCCATGTGGTATCGCATCCATAAGGCTTCTTTACCAAACTGTCCCTGGTGAACATCTCATCTATGAACCCCACCACACACACTTTCCACACACATATGGGCAACGTAGAACCTCCTGGTTCCTGGTTCCTGGAGCCTGGTGCTCCGAGGTGGGAGGGGACCAGAGACTGACAGGACAGAACCTATGCACACACACACACACACACACACACACACACACACACAGAAGGACATGGCTAGGCTGCCACTCAGGGTGCTGGTGCTGGTACGGTACCCCGACCCGGGCATTTGAGGCTAGAACGGCAGCACTGCCCCGCCTAGCCCTATGTGTGCATTGTTGACGTCTAACAATTACACAAAATGGTGGAGGACAATTTATTTTTATGATTCCTATATGATTTAAGTTTGTCCACACACTTCTCTTTGTACACTCTGACTCTACAACCAACCCCCCCGCCCCAGCCTAATATTTCATTTTATAATATTAATACTAATCTATTTTACACAAGTCCAGGCATTCTCCCAGTTACTGATTTTTCCCAACATATGTTGACCCGCTCTGCTGGCGGTATGACTGCATCTGACCTAATGGACGCTTCACTGGGAATAGACAGGGCTGCGTTTCATGCCCTTAAATGAGGCAGCTTGTGAAGAACTGGCGACTGCAGGTGTAAAAAGCCAAGCCAAGGGTGCTTGAGAGATTATGATGACTCTGGCGAACGTTGGCTATGACTAAGGCTTGAGGAACATGTGTCGAATACATTAAGAGAAAGGAGAAGAGGTTCAAAGTCAAATGTCTCTTTGAAATGATGCAGTGCCTCGCTGTTAGAGAGATTAATACACAGATAGGCTGGTACTCGGGTTGGATTGTCAGGAAGGGCGAAAGTCAAGATGATGTTGAGGAGCCTTGCTTGAACTTGTTATGTCTTTCAAGATGGAAAAAAGTAAAGAAAATTCTTTCAATGTGTTTGTCATTATGATAACACTGAGTCTGTCACCACCGCTAACATTGTCAGTGTGTTCCAGTATGTGACTAGCATTCCTGCCGTTTCCAAGGTGCATGATTTAAGGACGGCCCCCCGCCCCCCCGCCCCCCCCCCCCCCCCCGCCCCCCCCGCCCGCCCGCCCGAAAAGAAAAGAAAAGAAAAGAGAAAACGGCAAACGCACAAAACGAGTGGAGAGCCCATCATTCATAGAGCAGGGAGGGCCGAGCAGCATGCACTCACAGGGGAGAGGTCTTGACGTAGCTGATGTTGCCATGGCCGGGGGGACACTCAGGGCTGACACACTGGAAGGCCCCCGCTGTGTTGATGCACGTGGTCCCTTGGCTGCAGTTGTGCTGCTGGCTCAGACACTCGTCCACATCTGGAGGAAAAACAGAAGGGAAAAAGCATGGATGAGGTAGCAGGGGGGAGGGGGAGGAAGGAGGCGAGGAGAGGACAGGACAGGAGGAGGAGGGGGGAGGAGGGAAGAGGAGAGGAGGTGAGGGGGAGGAGAGGAGAGAACAGGAGGGGGGGGGGGAGGAGGGAAGAGAGGAAGAGGAGAGGGGAGGACAGGAGAGGAAGAGAGGAGGGAAGAGGAGAGGAGAGCGGTGAAGAAAAGGAAGGAGAGATGGCTGAAAGGAGGATAGGAGGATAAAAGAGCAAAGGTAAGAAGAGAAGGAAGGAGAAGGAGAGAGGAGAGAGGATAGAGGAGAGAGGATAGATGAATGGGGGAGAGGAGAGAAGAGCGAAGGGGAGCAGAGAAGGAAGGAGAAGGGGAGAGGAGAATAGGAAGGGTGAGGAGAGAGGTATAGGAGAGAGAAGGGAGAGAAAATAGGGGAAGGAAGTCAAAAGAAGAGGAGAGGAGAAGCGTGGAGAAGCGAAACCTTTTTTCAGTTGGACTGACTGAATCCCTGCTTCCTGGTTACCACAGCACGGCGGCACTGGGCTATGACTGTTTATTTGGATTTTCAGTTAAACCCCCCACTACACACACACACACACACACGGTTGCGAGCGCACCTCATGTCCTCCAGATTGTTTTTCCTGGGAAGCGGTGAGCTCATTTGTTCCGCTGGCAAGCAGAATGAACTCAGGGGGTACGTTATGATAGCCACGCCGACCGCTGGGGGCGGACAAACTCCTGCTGCACAGGAGCCTCGGGAACCCGCACCACAAACTTCCCTTCCCCTGCTCCTCGCGCACGCCACGGGGATCCCAGGGCTTTGGCCCGACACCTGTTGTTCTCTGAGCTCATGAACCAGCGGGACCCCTCGGCCCGTAGGCCTGTGAATGGGCCTTTGTCCCCTCCTGTCAAGGCCCCGCCAGGCGACAAACCTGCAGACTCGAGGGCGGGCTTACTGGGCAGGCTCGGTCGGGGAGAGGGGGGAGTGGGGGAGTGGGGAGAGAGGGAGGAGAGGGAGGGAGAGGGAGGAGAGGGAGGGGAGAGGGAGGAGAGGGAGGAGAGGGGGGAAAGGGAGGAGAGGGAGGAGAGGGGGGAGAGGGAGGAAAGGGGGAGTGGGGGGCGATTTTAGGCTGAAGTCACATAAGTCTGATTGTTGTGAAGTGTGTCTCTGGAGACAAGCAATTTTGCCGCCTCCTCTAGAGTTGGGAGGGCAAAAATTTACTCAAACCAGTTTAATATTATTGGGTCTGACTTGCGTAGTGTGGGGGGAGGGGGGGGGGGGAACTGAAATCAGATATTACGACAGCCAATGGGAAGAATCAAATGGCCTGTCCCTCGTAATGGATGACCCAAATATCTGGTTGATAGAGTGTTGACAGTCAGCCATCAAACCATGATTTTCTTTCCTGGTTATTTCCAATGACTTGAACTGCTGCCTAACTATTTACCGTACCAAGTATTTTGGTCTAATCCCTCAAGACAAAAAGGCTTGAAGCAGTCCATAAAACGTTCAATCCAGTATAAATGACGGCGCCGTTCATTAGAGGTGTCGACAAATCCAGCGGCCGTAATAAAAATATGCCTTGCGGGACCTCACTCCCACCAACGTGAGTGGACGTGTTCACGCGAGATTTGGCGAGTTCTCAGAGACCACCAGAGAATCTGCTAGCAGAATCTTCACGTGAGAAACCCTCCTGCATGTTTCTAGTCGGTTAGTGTGGACCACCGACCCGACGGCAAGGTGGGACTGATCGCCAAGACCAGTCGTGTACCGTGCGTTGACAAAGTCGACCCCCCCCTGACTATAAAATTCGCCCGGTGAGTCTGGGGCTTCACCCACCTTCGCAGCTGCGCCCATCCAGGAGCAGCTTGTAGCCACCGGGGCAGACGCAGTGGTAGGACCCCGGGACGTTCACACACTCGTGGATGCACAGCTTCCCGCCCTGGTCCATTCGGTACACCTCACACTCGTTCACGTCTGAGAAGGCAGGGGGAAGGAGAAGAGATGAGCATGCATACACGCAAAACATACAGCCCGGGCACGCAAGCACGCACATGCATACGCATGCACACGCACACGTACATACAAACGCACGCACGCACGCACGCACGCACGCACGCATATACTGTGCGTACACACGCAAACACACACAAACACAAAAACACACACACACAACCCACTACACTGGATAACTGTCCATAACGACAAGAGCACAAAATGTGGAGAAACCATACAGGACAAAGTTACATATGTTAAGAAATAATGTTAAAGAATATGCGTTATGTATGTTGATCTCTGCGGCAGGGATATGCATGGACACACAAATCATCCACGACGCTGGAAACATGCACGCCCCCTTAACCACAGCAGTACAGTAGGGACACAGGAAAGAGGCCGATGTCCGCGGCGCACCCTGGCAGATGGAGTTATCGGAGGTGCCGCTCATGTGGAAGCCTGCGTCGCAGCTGCAGTGCTGGGCCTGGTCCACCTTGGCACAGCGCGGCCGCCTGCTGAAGGCCGGGTCGTTCATGACGCTCCACTCGGGCGGGGCTGCGCTCACGGGGAGGAGAGGGAACAAAGGAGAACTCGGATTAGACTGGGGAGAATAGGGCCTGACGTGAGAGAATATGTTGTTAAAAGAACAAAGACTTTATACACATTCAAGACGTTGAAATCCTTATGGTTACACACACTGTACAAAGAAAAAGGAGAGGTTATTCAGGAAGAACACTGAAAAGTAATCAACCCTAGATTACAAATGCATTAAACAAGATTAAAATCCATGTCTCTGTTTATAAGGAAATGGAGGAGGAGTTCACCTGTCTGGGTTGGGTGCTGGCAGTGAGACCCACTCCAGTTCACGGGGCAGGTGCACTTGTACTGCTTGACGCCCTCCACGCAGGTACCCCCGTTCTGGCAGGGGTTGCTCCCACACTCACTCACATCTGAGGGGGCACAGAGGGGACCAGACCTCTCGTGAACGGGAGGACGATAAACTCAGGTATAAGGTGGGAAACCAGGGCTGGAAGACCCAACAGTAGTGCACTAACATAAACGCTAGCGAATGCTATCAATTGCAGTGGTGTGTGGGTTGAATACTGGATGACTTTCTGGTTGTTGCAACTGACACGCAGCAGGCCGGTCTACAGTGTCTCCCTTGTAAAGGAGACGGAGGGTGTGAATGAGATTACTGTTAGCCCCTTCGTGCCAACCAGAGTTGGCAAACTTCAGGTGTGAGAAGCGGTAATGAGCACAAGGGATGAGAGATCGGTCCTATCATGTTGTTGATCTGTCTACAGTAGGCTACAGTGTCAGTGTTTTTTTTTTTTTTTATCTCTGGGTAGATTTACTTTGGTGGAATCCAGGAAAATACCTAAGTGTGATTGGCTGACATTGTGTGGTGAGTGGGTGGAAACCACCCCTTCAAGACAAGATGAAACGATAATCCTTAAGTCATTTTTATCACACATACCTCTCTCTTACACATATCTACCAATGTCAATCCTAGAGCTCATACGCAAAGAAGGCTTTAATGTCAAGTTTTGTGTAAACCGCCCACAGTGGATTGCAAATGCAGTCAGTTGCCATTACCCCAAGATATTTTTAAGAGTTACATGCTACAAATTAAAAATCGATCTCTCTCTATCATTATAAAAGTATGAAAGACTTGGATAGTACACTTTAATGAGAGATGAATCTATGGTCATTACAGAGAAGGACAGCCAGAGGTTTGGATAAGATGGTTCACCCACATTCCAGATTCATCACATCACATTACGACCAATTACCCTTTTCCACATGCATGGCTTTTCAGTAAGCATTAATAACTGATACTGATATAACAGTGGACGATACAACATTTGAATATACTTCAAAGTATACCCTGGTATACTTCAAGAGTCAAGAGTTAAGACTTTTCTCACTCCGATCTGCTCGGAGTGGGACATTTCTGGAAAAACGGAACGGCCCCCCTAGACTGTGTTTGCTTAAACCTAGGTAAAGCTTCTTGGAGCCTTGCAGATGATCTAAAGGGTGATGACTGAAGGAACACGCCATGGCACCCAGTGTGGCCAAAGGTCTATATCCACAGATATTAAATGACCCCTTGTTTGTTTGACTTCCCCGGCGGTTGACATAAGACCCTAACATGTATAGGGCCAATTCAGTCTGCTGGTTATTTTTAAACTAGGATGGAAATGTGTGTTATTTTCTTTCCACACTCCTACCGCTGGCGCTTTTTCAAGTAAGAGCAATACTAGACATTCTATAGGCCCACTGCGCTTCAAGCACACAGATAACACTGTGCACAGGGCACTTTTTTGTTTGCTTTTTATACGTTAACGTCAACAAACAAGTGTATGTGCATGTGCCGTTTGGTGGAATTTCTGCAGGAATGTCGGTAGTGACCCCCCCTACCCCTCTCCAAAGCTAGCCATCAACAGCGTGCTTAGCATACTTGCATGCTCACAGACCATGCAGCTCCCCTGGGTTGAATGAATGGAGGGGGGGGGGGGGGGGGGTAGGGTAGGGTAGGGTAGGGTAGGGGGGGTAGGGAGGGGGGGGGGAAACCCTGTCAAAGTCCCCCAGGTAACCCGACCAGCGTCTAGTTATCTTACAGTACCCGGGACAACTGATTCTGTTCATGGCGGGGCACCGGGAGAGAGACAGGGAGCGCTGAGGCTGCGCCCCGCGCAGGAATGCGCTACAGGTGTTTTTTTCTATGTCCCGAGACATTTAATGCCACTCCAACGAGGGTGTCATTCAGTACGGCTCCGAGCCGCGGCCGTCCACGAAGAATGGACCTTTTCTTCCGCTCCTCGCCTCGTCCTGGTTGTGCGTGGATCTCCCCCGGGGGGGGGGGGGGGGGGGGGGGGAACGCGACCCACTGACTGGATCCAGCTTGGCATTCAGGGATTCCTGAGCCAAGGTCATCCCGAAGGGGCGTGTGGGTATTCTCTGGCCCGGAGTGGAGCTTCATAATGCGGCAGACGAGGCATTCCATCCACCGACTGATGGTGAGGTGGCAACGGATACCGGCTGGCTGTCTACTACGGGATGGTTGTGTGTGTGTGTGTGTGTGTGTGTGTGTGTGTGTTTCTGTGTGTGTGTGTGTGTGTGTGTGTGTGTGTGTGTGTGTGTGTGCATGCGTGCATGTAAAATGCACCTATGTGTGTTTCATTGTAACAATGCTCTTTACGTAAATATATTCTTATTGTAACATGATAAAAAATCCACATGGCACGTTTGTATGATGTTTGTATGTTGTATGTGTGTGTGTGTGTGCGTGCGTGCATGTGTGTGTGTGTGTGTGTGTGTGTGTGTGTGTGTGTGTGTGTGTGTGTGTGTGTGTGTGTGTGTGTGTGGCTGGTCAACAGGGAGCCTAAGGGCCCGGTACCTTTACAGAGGGTGCTGGTGCCACTCCAGCTGCCGTTGTCCTGGCACACGCGCGTCCCGGGGCCCACCAGGCGGTAACCATGGGAACAGGAGAAGTGGACCTCGTGGCCCACGACGAACTTGGAGCCAAACTTCTTGCCGTGGGCCGGGGCCTCCAGGGTCGGGCACGTGGTGGGGGCTGGTGAGAGAGAGAGAGAGAGAGAGAGAGAGAGAGAGAGAGAGAGAGAGAGAGAGAGAGAAAGAGAGTCAACAGTAGCAGGGAGGTGAATCACATGTGCATTAAGTCTCCCAACATCCCCTGGTATTCCTGGCCCCAGGATATACACATGTTGCTGGGAGACTTACTACACATATAAGTGTATTAATATGTGTATTAAGTCTCCCAGCGTCCTGTGGTATTCCCGGCCCCAGGATATACGCAAGCTGCTGGGGTGATGGAGGGCCTTCATGGGAAACGACTGTCCGAAATGCCTCTCCCTCCAAAAGCCAGCGGAGAACAGGAGAGAACAATTTGTGATTAGGGTCGAAGCCCTATCAGATGGGAACGGCTGCAGTAGCCCCAGTGGAAGAATATATTACATGCTTGAAACGACGTCCACATTGCGTGCATATTTTTTAATCAACTTCGAAGTAGTGAAGATGTTATCTGGAGGTTGAGCTCCCCTTTGCATGCACACTCATTAAGGAGGATGTTAGGATTACATGCAAGGAAAACAAAGAAAACCCTGGCTGACGATGCAGTGGGTCTGTGTTGTTATGAAGGGGAATGCTGTTGGTATTAACTGTGTTGACCAGTCTCTAGGAGACTGTTAAAGATACAGGAACTAATTAAACCAATGTTTTTGTTTAGGGGGTTAATGGTTAGAGCCAGCTTGGATACAAAGTGACTTTAAAAAGAGATGATAGCAGATAGTTCTATTCTCTAGTTTGGACTGAGGAATGGTTTTAAGAAGAGAAAGACGCAGACTTGAATCAAGAAAGAAATACTTGCTCTTCAGCCAAAGAAGGACGCATGAATTGGTCTCAAAAAGTTATATTAAGAAATGAGAAAAGCGGGGCGAAACGGTTTCGCTCTTCCCTTTATCTTTTTTATTTTATTGAGCCTTGGATCCAATGAAAACCAAAGTCAGATCCGGCGCCTCTTCTCCTGCCAAGACCCGTCCACATAGCTACGGGGTGGGTTGGTCGGACACCAGAGAACGTCTCGTAGCCTTGGTTACTGCTGCCAAACGACACAACCCTGCTTCCTCCTAGGGCTGCTGTCAGTGCTCAGCTGTGTAAACCAGCGTGCTCTGTTGGGAGGATCTGGATAATCCCGTAATGGCAAAAGGAAGCCATTTTTGTTCCGTGCATATTTTACGGCTGCGGTTGGAGCCCAACTGACGGACCTGAGAGAACTGGGCATTGCAAATTGACTATTGACTGTTGATTATTTGAGGTAATATAACAATGAAGTTATACCTTGGAAATCCAGAGTTCTTGCCAGAGCACAATTTGAATTTGCTCAGCGAGTCACTCTGGGAACGAGCAATATACTCACTCCCCGATTGCCCAAACCCAGAACATTAACCAATCACATCGGTGTATCTGATATAGGCGGGCCAAAAGCGTTGCTGTTTTACAGACCGGATATGGCGGATAAGAGTCGTATCCATTGGTTAGCTCTGCTGGTCTGGATACATCACCCCTTGTATTCTTCTGATGGGTCCTAGTGTTATCCAATTGCGTGCAGTGATATTTTCAAATGCAGGCTTGGTTCTGCCCCTCGAGTTGGGCCATTTTCATTACTTGTTGCCAGACCCTACAGCTTTCTAGATGTGGGTCTGGATTCCCAGGCTAATGAAGTTAAGTATATTTAAGCTAAACCCTTCAATCTGTGACTGAGACAGACATGTACTCAAGCAGGTATCCAAACAGTTAATACATTTGATAGTAAATGTATATATTCCATTTGGTGGACGATTTTATCCAAAGGGTCTTACATTACCATGAGTGCATTCATCCCCAGTGGAAATTAAACCCCTAACCCTGGCAGTGTTAATGCCATGCTCAGCGAGCTCAGGTAAAGTTTATGGCTCTATGTATGGAGGTCCATTGAAGTTTGCATTCAATGGACTTCCTACCCACAACTATTTCTAAATATACGCTTTGTTTAAATAGAATCTATGGTATACAGTGTTAGAAACGTAACGGAATGCTGCTCAAACGTTGGTAACGTCATACTGTTGGAACAAAACATTCATCAAACCTTCCTATTGTCTCCAAAAGGTTCAGCTGGAGACCCTGTTCTGCGCATACAACCGGTATGGACCGGGCAGCTCACCTGCCGACTGGTCCGCCTGGGGAAGCTTGGACACCGAGTTCTGCAGGTTCACCAGCTTGGACTTCATGATGCGCAGGCCCTCGGTGAACCTCAGCTCCTGGCCCTTCAGGAACTTCTCCATCTGACGGAGAACCCCGACCACCTGGTGCTTATCCATACAGCTCTGTGAAAGAAAGAGAAACTAGCGGGAAAACATGTCGAAAGGGATCTGCATCAAAGCCCTTTAATTGGAGGACTTTTTACAGAGGCAAGAGAAATTAACTTTTTTTTTAAAAAGCGGAACATGACTTCAGAAAGGGGTTTGAGAGCGAGCACACCGCAAAATGTGGAACATGAAAGAAGCCAACAGAACATAAAGAGCAGCTGCGTGGGCTGAGGTCACCGGATTCGGGAGCCAGCTTCTTAATTAGTGCGGTTGCAAAGCAAACACACGCTTGTATCTCGTGTCCTATTTCCCTCTTTCCCTTCTTAATAATATTATTATCCCCACTGATTTTCTAGAGCTACCACCCAGTTATTGAGGTTTATATTTACCAGATATGGACACCGAATCCAGAGCAGAATGTTTTGACCCAAAACGACGTAATGTAGAAATTCTGAGTTATTAAGGGAAATGTGTGCTCTGCAAATCCTAGGAATAGGAATACTTTGGAAAGTTTGCCTATGATACAGAGTTTCATTTTTCAATGGCTAGGGAGAGTACATGGGTCAGAGGTCACAGTATTTGGCGAACACACAGAACCCCATAGTCAGTATTGGTCAAATGGTTTGTTAGCACTTTGGCTGGTTGGTAAGCTGTCATGGTTGTGGGTTCAAGCCTTACAGTGACCAGTATTACAAGTATAATTGATTAGACTTGCAAAGATATTGGGAATCAAACTTTCTGCTGGGAGTCAAACACACTTGCCACAAGGCTATCAAGTCAGTCAGAGTGTTGTAGTATTCTACTTCATATATGATGTATAGATAACATATACTTATTAGAGTAACTGATCACTATCAAGAATAACTGAATTATAATCAAACTCTATAATCAACTATTCTGCTGGGACTCGAACAGCCACTAAGCTATGAAGTCAGTTTTTTTGTTCCTCTACTTTATATGTGTTATATACATATATATATATATACCGTATAGCTAGGTAGACGTAGTGTGTTCGTAGCGTCCGATGTGAGTGCATGACCAGCTGGGCCAGATGCAATCATGTTATTTACATGTTATTTCATCCTCAACACTGCTTAAAAATGTACTGTACCACATCATGTACACATTGGGGCAGGTTAACATGATGTTGATTTGTCCTAAAATCACCCCCTCTCTCTCTCTCTCTCTCTCTCTCTCTCTCTGTCTGTCTCTCTCTCTCTCTCTCTCTCTCTCTCTCTCTCTCTCTCTCTCTCTCTCTCTCTCTCTCTCTCTCTCTCTCTCTCTCTCTCTCTCTCTCTCTCTCTCTCCTGCTTTCAACTTCCACCTCCTACCTCCAGCAGCAATTACTTTATAGCTTCACCACAATGGCAAATCACAGCTGGACAAAATCTGTTTGGCAGATGTCTGTTAGATCCTGGTCCAGAACACTGGTTATCTGTATATTTTGCATGGCAGTGTAAGGTACTGAGTAAAAAAGGCTTATTGAATAACAAATCCCTAGTCCCTGGTAGACCTGGGAGCCTTGGACAGGCTACGGTGAGTTACTTGAGTGGAAAAGCTTGATAAGCCATTCCAAAGTTCCCTCTTAGGAAAAGTCTCTAATCCTTTCCTTAAAAAGTGCACTACGCACAAGCTAATTGGGAGAAACAACATGCCCCTACGTCTGTATACAGTGGGTGGGTGGGGGGGGGGCTACTGACAATATACCAAACCATACAGCAACAACATCGTAGTCAGCTGTACATATATGAAACATATACCTGTGCTGTGCAGTGCTGACAATATAGCAAGCATATGTAGTCAGTACTGACATCATTGCATAAGTGGAAACATTACTGCATATAGTGTGACGGCCAGGTCCACGCACACACACACACACACACACACACACACACACACACACACACACACACACACACACACACACACGCACATTCATGTAACCACACAGAATAAAGTAATAGTAGTAATATATACACCCCAGTTAATACAGTCCACTATACGTTACTTTGCACTTAATAATAAATACTATATAGACTTCCGTGTATTTTTTTCAAATCGACTAACAATTTATTAAATAATAATGAATGCAGCATTACACATTTGTAATGGAAAGTCTACTGACCTGAACGGCACCATGGCAGTTGTACACTGCGGCCAGACAGAGGATAAGCATACAATTGAAACGATACAGCGACAGTACCATCTTCAATGTTATGCAGTTACAACAATATGATAAAAAAAAAACTGCTTAGAAATTATTCCAAGATTTGAACGTCGTCAGGTGGGCTACTGGAAAAAAAATAATCCCAATCAATTTCGTTCAAGCCAGTCGATGCATTTTGCCAGGTCGAGGTTTCAGGAGCGCTGAAAGTCTGCAGTCCAACTTTAGAAGATGCTCATCAGGTGCTCGGGGTGCATAGATGCAGTTCAGAGTCTGAGCTCCAGAGCTCCAGGTCTCCTCGCCACCTAGGCTTCCTGCTTATAATCCCTCCCACCGAGCGACTCTTCCATTAAGCCGCGTCTCCGAGTGAAAAGTGAAATCGTGTCCATTAATAGGCCAATACTTAGCCGCAACCGACCAAGAGGACGTTCGCGTTACGAACTCTTACATATTTAACGGTTACGCTTGTCAAATATATGATTGTATTAAATGGATAAAAACTCACTAATATTGCACCTCTACGGACAGCTTGTGTCATCCTCTTTGAAATCTGCATGCCTTTGATTTCACAAAAATCAACGTTTGTCATGTAGGCATGACAAACCTATATTTAACATTTTCAAAGTTTTCTCTTTGACAGAAAGTTGCTATAACATGACACGTTGTGACACGATTATGACACGATTTTTGTCAACCCAGCTCATAGTTTGTTAGTCAAACTGTTGTTCATAGTTTTGCAGCAGAAAGTGAGGTAGATTTTACCTGATAGTATAAGGATCTTTAATTGAGTGGTGAATGTAGGCCTAGTGGTCTGTTTAATGGTCCTTCTGCCCAAACGGAATAGTTGATTTAATTATGTATTTATTTTTCAATCTTGCTTGTGTTGGATATTATACATTCTTTCGAAATAAGACGAATAACTAGACATAAAAAATGAACGTCTCCTATCTCCTATGTTTAACCCAATGGTTCATTAAAATAACTCTAGCTCCCTCTGGTGGTCAATAGCAGAACTGACTTGCTTGAATACGCGATTGCGCGTTGTCCGTTGGCGCGACGGGCGACACCACACATGCGCGTTTTTGCGTCTCTCTAAAAAAGGACGAAAGATAACCAAATCAATTTTAGGAGTTGAGTATTGCGCACACTCTGATCGCCTTGTAATATAATACAGGCCAACATCCATTTTTTTAAACGAGACGCGAAACGCCTCGCATTGCGGGTTATAGATGCTGAGCATAACTGACAGATTTCCCAACCAATGAGCGTTGACTTGGACTCGTGTGGGAACGCCCCGACACCACCGCTGACCAACGGCGTGCGAGAGAACCAACCCACCAAGTTAGATCGATCCTCCCAGAACGATATATACGTGGACGGTGCAGCGGTGAAGAATGTTCTCTGCAGACCTCAGAAGCCATTTTGAGATGATGCCCCTGTTGAAAATGCCAAGGAAGATGCTGATATCCACGAAAAGGGTTACAACTCTGTGCATTTCTCCCTCGGTCTCCTCTGTTTCACCATGGCAGCTGTCAACCGACGGGACAATAGCAAGGCGGGGTATCAAGCTGTGCTTGCTGAGTTAAAACGTCATTGACATGAAAGAGGACAATGTCTGTTTATTGTCTCTGTTGTCGAGACGTGTAACACCGTGAGTTTTTTCTCCAGTCTGCAAATCTTCCAGCATCTCTCACCACCACCACCCACCGTCTCTCCCTGAGTGACTGTCATTCACTCTGGTACCGGAGAAGGGAGGCAGATCCGTTTCCAATGGCTTCAGTGAGCCTTGTTTCCAGTCCCCAAACCCCCGTTCTTGACAAAAACATGACTGACTCTGAGCTTGCAGGGGACGAAAGGTCGAGTAAACAATCTTATGCAATTCTTAATGCGCTCATCTGTGCGTCTCAGTGCCGTGGGTCTGTCTACATGCTTGTGTTATTGTTTATTTCATCATTATATTTTACCTTTTATTTTTGTAAGGAAAACATTTTTTCAGGGTCCCCCCCCCTCTCCTCTCCTCCTCCAACCCACAATTATTTGCATGCCTTTGAGTGCAATGGAAAATGCTATCTACATTTCCTACATTCCCATCACATTGTTAGTACGCCATCCACGACCATTTTCATGGAACATGCGTCATCAGTTTATTATTGTCAACTGAAAATTGTTGCCCCATTGTTGCCATTTGGAGGCTATGCAAATATAAATATCTCCAGTGTGCCACGCCCATTCTCTCACTATTTCCCCCTACCGAGCAACGTGCGGTACTGCAGGAGCGTGGTTATATGCTTGTGTTTTGGCTCAGCTTCAAAAAACACCTGCGTCCTTGTTATTCGTTGCCTATAACCGGTTCATAGTCATACTGTGGTCTGAGTCTAGATATATGCAGCATTATATATTTTTTACTTTTTTTTAAATACATGATATAACATTTCTGAATACAAATAACTGAAACAGTGCAGAGAAAACGTTTTGCAGAAATGGGCATCAGCCTCTTCATACATATTAAGCTGAAGAAATATAATTTATAGTTTTTAGACAAAGATAATTCCTTCAAATCACATGCCACCCTTATCATTGTATCCCATTGTCCAGAAAACTTAGACATCTAGTAACATGACTAATCAGCAAAGATTCATTTATGTTGTTGTTTTGTGAAATGGCATGACTATATATTGTGCTGTGAAAAATAATTACAATACTTTCCTGTGCCTGCCCTGGGTTTTCTCCTCAACCTCTATATCATATCAACAGCTATGCTGGACAATTGACACATGTCATCCACAAGGAGGGCAGTGATGGCTTGTGTGTGTGTATGTGTGTGCATCGCAACATGATCAATGTGAAATATGTTAATATCCATGAAACTGGCTGGCACTTGGAAAACACATAATCACAATATTACTATTACTGATGGATTATTTGATAGGACAGATCCAGTGCACATAGACTGAGAACAGCTGTTTGATGCAAGTATCATAGTGTTTAAAGCACATGCCAATTTGCCACACACGTCCTGTATTCACAATTAAATACCAGGGCTTGGGAAATAACCACTCAAGCATTTAATACTATCTGATGAAAGTTGAAGAGCAAGCACTTTTTGTTTAGTACCATATAAACTGGGTCCCCAGTTTATACGGTACTCGACTGGTACCCAGTTTATTTGGATTCAACTTAAGCCAAGGAAACGTACAACAGTAGATTAAAGTTAGATTAACACTCTTTATTTCTCTTTAAAGAGAGGACGGTGAACTTGAGGACGGGGAAATAGACGATGAAGGCATTGGAATCGAAGAGGAGAAGGACACCAAGGAGGCCCACGAGGAGAAGGAGAAGGACGTGAAGGAGAAGGACCTGAAGGAGAAGGACCTGAAGGAGAAGGAGCGCGACGACAAGGCTCACAGGCACTCCAGGAAACGGTACAAGAAGACCAGGGAGAAGCACAAGTCCAAGAGGAGACGCCGCGACCGGCAGAAAGTAAATAAACACGTTTGTTCTTTCAGCTTTCGTTACAACGGACATCACTGGTATTACAACTAGGCATGCAAAACCATATTTACACAACAAGTCATAATGCTCTTGTGGCCCCAAAGTAGGTTCTCCTCACTGAATTCAAGTTCTCCTCTCACTTTCTCTCTCGCTCTCTCTCTCTCTCCCTCGCTCTAGCATCACTCTCCCTCCAGTGGGTCCAGCTCCGACAGCTACGACTCTGACTACGACCGGCCAGAGAAGCCCAAGACCCGAAAGGGCCAAGGGTCCAACCAGGAGTCTAATGGCCAGTCCTCCCAGGTGAGGCCAGCAGGCACACTGTTAACTGTTAAACTCAGGTCATTAAGGAGCAGATAGGATGGAGGCTTTCTGCTCAAGCAGGCCTACAGGTCAGGTTGATGACCTTGCCCGTGAAATCAAGTACCCTGTGGTTGTGAGTCAAGCCCCCCTAATCATCACGCTGTTCTGCTCCTCTGAACTGAATAAAGACATATATTAGATATATATTAGAATAAAGATACATATATTAGAAATAAATCAGTGTACTTGCTCTTCCAAAAAAAACACTTTTTTTCTCTGTTCATTTATTATTAGTGTATTCATAACGTGTTCATTTATGATTAACTTACGGTTTTAATGAGCCTATTAAAGGTCCCATGACATGCCACCAGGTGTGGTGTGATTAGCCGTTACAACTGCTCCTTATGACATCACAGATGGGCGTGTCCACCTAGATGTGTGACGGATAGATCAGCAACGTTTGCTACAGTCCACCGGGTAGGCTGGTGGACTGATCTATCCTGCACACATCGAGGTGGACACGCCCACTTGTGATGTCATAAGGGGCAGATTTCCAAAACGGCTTGTAATGGCTAATCACACCTGGTGGCACGTCATGGGACCTTTTAAAAGAAAACTCTGCTCTATATTGTATCCATTGCTGCGTATTTATGAGCCTTTATTTTGGTGTATTTATTTAATTGTGTTTATCACAGCGCGGTCGGGAGTCCAGGGGCGGCCTCCACGGAGCCTCCCAGAGGAAGTCCCCGCTGGCCAAGGGCGGAGACCTGGACAAGTACAGCGACTTCGGCAACGAGAAGTACGACTACGAAGGGGAGGAGGACGACTACGAGGAGGACAGCTCCGAGTTCGGCCCGTCCAAGGAGTCCGGGGGCTTCGGCGGCGGGAAGGGACGGCACGGCAAGGACCAGATGAAGAGGTCCAACCAGAGGGGCCTGCAGAAGCAGCAGCAACAGTGTATGAGAGACGTGCACGTGTACAACACACACACATACTACGCACGCACACACACACGCACGTACGCACGCACACTGACAGACAGTGTTTTGGTTGAATATTTAGCAACTTATTTGTTAGGATGTTTAAGATGTTTGCTGCTGTTTTGATCATAAAAAGTTCCCCTTCTTGGTTTCTGAAGGCATGTTTTGTGTGTGTTGGCCCTACCAGCTAGTGGTTATTAAGCCAATGTGAACCTCTTCTTAAGAGCCAAACAATAACATTATTAGAGCAACATAATCAGTGGGTTATGAACTGGTGAGAGTGTGGATGTCAGTGTGTGAGCCAGCCAAGAGTTGAACATCAGGGCCCCCGCTGACTTCTGGACCGTGTCCCCTGGTTTCAGTCGGAGGGCCGAGGGGCCGAGGCAGGGGCAGCGCGCCAGGCAGAGGACGGGGGATGCTGAAGAACAAGAAGCTCAAGGGCAAGGGCTGGGGAGGAAGAGGGCGGGGCCAAGGAGGAGACCAGGGATTGGAGGGCGGGCCACAGGTAAGACACGCCTCCAATGGCTGAAAGACCACTGTGAATGTCTTGGTAGTAAATGACCCAACAGTGCTATTTTTCCTATAACCATCCGCAAAAAGGGGCAGAAAACGTTTTGTTTTTTGTTAAAAAACCAAAAGCAAATCACTAGTCTTAGTTCCTCACAATGCGTGAGATATTGGTGCCATCTTCACATTATACGCGTTAAGTAATTATCTTCTCCCTCAGCATCCACAGGACGGAAAGAACTCGTTTCAGAAGAAACGGCCGATCATGAGCAAGGAGTTCATCAACCAACACACAGTGGAACACAACGGCAGATACATCTGCAAATACTTCCTGGAGGGTCGATGCATCAAGGTCCGTGATGATAATGTACAGTTAATATAGTGTTGGCTGGACGACACAGCTTTAAACAACTGTTTTTAATGCAATGCTGCCCTTGGGCACCACTTATTGTTTGCCAATATTGCTTTTTAATAACACCTTAAGAGACCTAAAATGGATGTCTCCTATAGTGTCTTGTTCCATGCTTTGCTATAGGCTTTCTGACTAGTGTGTCCAACCAGAATGGGTTTACTTCATGCTAAAAGTATTGTTTTTTTTTAACATGAAAATATTAATACTAATATACTTTTGCAATGTGTCCTTTCACAGGGGGAACAGTGCAAGTTCGAACACGAACTTGTTGTGCCGGATAAGAAAAAGGAACTCTGCAAATTCTACCTCCAGGGTTACTGCAGCAAAGGAGATAACTGTATTTACATGCACAATATCCTTTCATACTCGCTGGATTGATACGTTGTGACTGTCTAACTCTTTTTGTTCGATCACTGTTGTATGGAGTTGGTGTGAATGCTGATCTTATTTCATTAGGCCGTGGCTTGATACAACTCCTTAACCTGAAATTCCACGCGAATATCCTTGCAAGTTCTTCCACACGGGAGCCAAATGTTACCAAGGAGACAACTGTAAATTCTCCCACGACTCGTTGAACGACGTGACCAAAGATTTGCTTGACAAAGTGAGATCAGAAGGGCACAACCCCTTTTACCTCTAATCCCCCAATGTCTGATATTGAATCCTTGGCTTGACGTGGTGAAAGCAGATCAGCGTGTGAGAACTAACGTTCTGCTGACCCCGCGACCTTCTAGATAATCAGCACGGAAGAGGAGAACGCTCACGAGGACGAGATCGAGCTGGAGAACCTGAGGAAGCAGGGCATCGCCCCGCTGCCCAAACCCCCTCCCGGGGTGGGTCTGCTGCCCACGCCGGGCCAAGGCAGCCCCCAGGAGGCCGGGGCCTCGGGCCAGGCTGGAAAGAAGATCCCTTCCCTGTTTGAGATCAAAGTTCAGCCCACTGTGGAAATGGCGCAGAAGATCGGCCTGAGGTGACCGCTGAATGATTTATGATCAAACCTGTGTAACATTAAGCATGCTTTAACTGGAAAGCATGCGCTCAGAATATTATGTAAACTCAAAATTGTATTCATAGTGAAACATTATCCTTTATGTTTTTCTTCTAGCGGATCCAAATTCGACGAGTTTGACGAGGAGGGCTCGGACCAGTTCGGCGGGGAATCCGAGGAGATGGAGCAGGGCGGGGCCGCCGTCCCACCGGGCGCCGGCGCTCCGCCCGGGCCGCCGCCCGAATCCCCGGGGCCCCCCATGGCCCATCCCAACGTGGGCCCCCCGCCCGGACCTCTGAGCCCGCCGGGGCAACAGCCTCCGCCGCTGCACGGCTACTCCATGCCGCCGCCGCCGTTCCCTCCCGGGGGGCCGCCGCCCTTCATGGGGAGCCGACCCCCCATGAGCGCCCCGCCCCCCATGAGCATGGGGCCGCGGCCCCCCTTCCCTCCCATGCCGGACCTGCAGATGCTCCAGAGCCTGTTCCCCTTCCCCCCGCTGGGCCAGAACCCCGTGGAGCTTTTCAGCAATTTCCTCAGAAGCCAGACCATGTCCCAAGGAGGTACGTGGCGACAATGGCAACAGTGTCGTTTTTCCAGTTAACGCATGAGTCCCTCTCTCTCTCTCCCGTATTAACTTCCTGCACGTCTACTACTCTCCCTCGTCGTAGTGGACCCCAGCGTGAGCTTCCTACAGAACCTCCAGCAGCAGATGGGGGCTGAGTCCCAGATGCAGTCCTTGCCGCCCGCGGTGCAGAAAGCCCTCTTCCTGCACATAACACAGCAGCAGCAGCAGCAGCAGCAGCAGCATCCACCAAAGCCTCCCCACCAGCAGGGGATGGAGCCCCAGAGGGGAGAGGCCCCGGAGGACAAAAGCTCCATCAGAGGTGGGTGTCCACGGATGTTTGACTTTTATTCCTCATAGTCTCATCTGTGTCAGCTTGAATCTCAGTCTAACCACACTCCTAATGAATGTGAGGGGACCCAAAAAGTTTTTGCTCCATACTATTTCCCATGATTCATAGTGGCCCACCGGTTTTCCATTTCCAGTCGAGTGCTGTTTCCATAGCGACTGGCACATTTGCACCGCCAGTGCATGTCTTGAAGGCTACGGCAATAGTTTTAAAAGTTCTATATTACATTAGGTCAAAATGGCAAGTCGACAGTGGCTACACACGGAACTCATCCTCTCACTAAAGTACTACCAGCTACGTATTCTCGCTTCTAACTGGGAAATGGGAAACCGGACTGGTCGTCATGGCGGCGCGCATTGTTTAGCCTGGAATAAGGTGGATAGTCTCATCTCAGTCGGCTTGAATCAGTCGAACCACACTCCAGATGTATGTGATGGAACCCCAAAAAGGTTTTTGCTCCATACTGTTTCCTCCATACACATGAACACAGAGTATCTTCTCAGTAGCTGATGTGATCCGTGGTGTCAGTAGATGTGGTGTGTTGATTCGCCGCTTGGCCCCACAGATGAAACCACCAACTGGTACTCGAGCGACGAGGAGGACGGCGGCTGCGTGTCGTCCATCCTCAAGTCGCTGAAGAAGCAGAACGAGATGCACCAGAGGCAGCAGAACCAGCTCGGACCCCCGCAGCCGCCCCCGCCCACGGGGGACCCCCGGCTGCTGAAGGAGAGGGCCCCGCCCAGCGACCCCCGGGTCAAGTCGGACCCCCGGCAGCGGCACCCGGACCCCAAGAAGGACTCCGACGGCGGCGGCGGCGGCGGCGCCTCGGACCCCCGGCTCGCCAGGGACCCCAGGAAGGTGAGGCCGGCCGAGCCGCCGGGCGCGTACCGGCAGCAGAAGCACCCGCCGTCCTCCCACAAGCCCCCGCCCGCCGGCGAGGACGACGAGGAGGGCGAGCGGGAGCTGCGGGACCGGGCCACGCTCATCCCCCTGGACCCGGGGCCCGGCGTGCTGCTCCGGGACCCCCGCAGCCAGCTGCAGGCGTTCAGCCACATCCGCGTGGACATCCTGCTGCAGAGGCCCGCCTTCGCCGACGCGGTGGTGTGGGGCCCCGAGGACCTGCTGCCCTCCCTGGTGCCCAAGCAGGAGCACTCCATCAACCTGCCCCTGCCGCCGCTCATCGCCGAGGCCCAGAAGGACCGCGCCAACCGGCCGGAGCCCCCGCCCAGCCACGCGCCGGCCGCCATCGACCCGCGGGCGGTGGCGGCCCGCCTCAAGGAGGGCGTGGTCCGGATGCCGCCCGCCAGGAACTTGGAGAGCCGCTCGTCCATGGAGAGGCCCCTGGACCCCCGGCAGCTGAAGGCGCTGGACCCCAGGATCAAACGCACCGGCAGCCTGGACTCCAAGCCCGGCCTGCAGAAGGAGAGCGCCGCCCCCGGGGGAGGGGCCGTGGACCCCCGGCTGCAGAGGGCCGGCGCCGGGGTGTCGCCGGGCTCCGCCCCCGCCGCCGCCGCTGCCGCTGCCGCCGCCCGGCCGAAACCCGAGGCGGAGAAGCTGCCCCCCTACGCCCCGCGCCTGGCCTCCTCCTCCAGCGGCGGGCTGGAGAGCCCCACCGCCCTGCTGGGGGGCATCAGCCTGTACGACCCCCGCCAGCACAGCAGCGAGCACGGCCCCAAGGAGCCGACGGAGGCCCCTAAAAAGACCGGGATCCTCAAACACCACCACCCCGTGAAGAAGGACCACGCGCCGACCACACCGACACCGCCCCCGCCACCGACACCGCCCCCACCACCCTCCGCCTCCTCCTCCGCCTCGCGGTCGCCCACTCAACCCCGGGCCCCAGCGGAGGAGAACAGGACCGCAGACTCGGCGTCCACCGGCTCCTCCCCGCCACCACCACCTCTCTCCCCCGGGCCCCCCGCGGCGGCCCCGGCCTCCCCGGTCAAGCCCCCCGCCGTGCACGTCCTCCCCGTCCAGACTCTGGCCGTCCTGACCCGGCCGCAGTACGCCGACCCCCGGCAGGCCAAGCCAGGGGGTCAGGGGTCAGTGGCCCCGCCACCACCACCACCACCACCACCAGGGGACACGGAGGACAGCAAGGAGGAGCCGGGGAAGAAGAAGGTGGAGGAGGGGAAGGCGGCGGCGGTGGTGGAGGGGGAGGGGGAGAAGAAGAAGGAGGGGCCCCCGGAGGAGGCGGGGGCGGAGGTGGACGAGGACCGGACACTGAAGGACGTGTTCAAGACGTTTGACCCCACGGCCTCCCCCTTCTGCCAGTAAGGACGGCAGAGACCCCAGAGAGGATTGTGCTTATGTAAATATATATATGCGTTGTATATTGTCGTTTAGACTCACCACGCGTTCTTCTAAGGAGCTTTACATAAATCTATTTATTTCTGTATATAGCTATGTGTGTCAAATGCAACTCAGTAGAATCGTTTGCCATCGGTCATGAGACACATTTGTAACACAATACAACGTGGTCCAGTGTTGTTTAACTGTTGATTTTGTTACAAGTTACTGGGCTGGTGGCTGTATATACTGAACTTTGGGTTTGTGGCTATTTCTATTGATTGAATTCAAGTGAATGGGTTTGGATAGTCAAGGGACTGAGAGATACAGCCCAGCAAGGTAGAAGGTTAAAGTCTGAATCTGTTACTGCAGTTTTTAACACTTTTGTATGACTTTTCATGTTACGGACCTTTATTGGATATTCAGTTTTGTGATATAGTGTAACAGTCCTTTTTGTAGATCATTCACAATTTTTTTACACTGTTTTCTTTGCACATATGAAGCAAGTTGTTTGTCAATGGCTGAAAGTTTTTATTGGTTTTGTGTTTTTGTGTTTAATAAACCAGCAGGTTACTTTGGTTTTGCTCGTTTTCATACTGGATTAGTGGGAAGATTAGTACTGGTTTCAATATTAAATTGTATGTCAAAGTTGGCTCTTCATAAACTCATATTGAGTTATTACATCATTGATTCATTCAGGTGGGGTTTGTTTTCTTAGTGTTTGTGTGCTGCTACCTTTAAGAGTCCCAGCTTTACTCCATGTTTGTGCGCTCCCAAATAGGTTCAGAGAATTAGTCACATTCAGTGTGATGAATTGTGGATATTATTTTTCATGCTTTAAATTCAGTATTCCCGGCTATGGTTCTCAAGAACCCTACATATTTCACTGCCTTTGTTCACTACACCATTAATGATATTAAAGACATTTA
This sequence comes from Micromesistius poutassou, assembly GCF_964030765.1. NCBI lineage: Eukaryota > Metazoa > Chordata > Actinopteri > Gadiformes > Gadidae > Micromesistius > Micromesistius poutassou. Next base: position 1,883,483 of record NC_140277.1, on the reverse strand, counting down.
ACTTGGACACTTGATGACATGAATGCATTTTCAAGGTATTTCAGATATTCTTGGTCACACGGGTGGTTTCGAAAGTCAGGATTTCTATCTGCTAAAAAACGTTTATAAGACGACGCCAACTCTTCCTCGAGTCTCGGCTGCAGTTCTTCCTTGCATCTTGCAGCTGGTCTAATGGTGTATGGATATTAAAATATACCAGCACTATGTAGCTTGTCTAAAGCAGAAAGTTCCTTGAGAATACAACGTGCCTATCCACGAGTCAATACAGGGATCCTGCTAATAGTTGTTTCTATAAATATTTTATTCGGGTACCCCACCCCCAATAGGAAAACCTCATTATAAAGCAATAATTGTAGTTACAACTACAAGCCACTAGAGGCCGCTAATGAGAAAACTTACATTGCTAGTAATTCCTCCATTGTATCGTGTATTATTCTAATTGCTTATTGCATCTTGAGTGACGAAGGGGCCAGGCTGGGGGCCAGGGGCAGCGGGGAGGTCCTCCTCAGACCCAGGTCGTCCGTCTCTGGGTTGCAGTTCTGCTGGGCCCGGTGGATCTGCAGGTTCCTCCTCCACTGGAAGCAGAGCGCCGCGGCCTCCGCTCCGTCGGAGTCGGGCTCAGGCTGCCTCAGACCCTGGCAGGAGGAGACACATGTACAGACCGGGTGCAGACCAATGAGTCAGACACGGGGCGTGAGTCACCACAGAGCTTATACAACAGGGTGTTGCGTCATGTCCCATGTCTGACTCATTTAAACTCTAAAAGAGACACCCACACGGCAAACGAGGGACCAATGCTCTTGTGACTACACCGATGGTCTCACTAAAGTACTAATGACTAGAGTCTAGTCATTAGTACTTTAGTGGCCTATGCATTTAAAATGGGAGAAGCTGAGCTGCACTTATATTTCTGTCTCTGCTAACCAATAACTTTATTGATGAGCAACAACCATGATATATAATACCCCACTAATCACCTACTATTGATATTTTCTGTGTACGTTTTGCAGGTCGAGCAAAGCAAAATCAACCACTCTCCAAGTACCCCCATGGAACCTGCTCACACCTAACCCCACATGACACCCCCCTGGTGGGGAACGGTACCTTAATGCAGGCCGTCTCCGCTGCATGCACCCCCTGCAGCACCGTCTTCAGCAGGTTCTGGGCGTTCTTCACCAGAATCTCGTCGGACGACTTGCACCCCGGCGTCACCGCCTTGACGCTGCGTACGTAGGCGTGAATAAACGAACAACGAACCTCAACACAGTCGGTCCATGAACTGGACTCTCGGGGCGGTATCGGGGCGTCGTACGCTCACCTGGAGATGATGCTGAGCTGGTTGGTGATGGTGAGGATCTGCTCGACGATCAGGGACAGCTCTGCTGTGCACTGCTTATCCAGGCAGTGGTTGGCGATGACTCGGACAAACTGCGTGACGGACTGGCAGTTTGCTATGACCTCCTTAGCCGTGCCCACGAAGGCCTCTTTGTTCTGGAGGAAAGCCAAGACAAAAGGGAGTTTATATAGGTGGGACGCACAGTGTTAATGATTGTTTATCTTGTTTTGAGTATATCTTCATAAAAATACACATGAATTTTTATAGCCCTATATAAAAATTAACCATATATATATATATATATATATATATATAAATTAAGACTATTAACAAACCTTATTTGTTATTATAGTTATTATAGAAGCTCTTCACATTAATTAGCAAGATGTGAAATTATTATTCTGTAAACATTTTGTATGATTATTGTAATAATATCACTCAGTCACGCATGACTAATGGGAAGTGGGGGTCATCACCGCTATTGGCCCCTTCCTCCTCAGGTACTGTGTCATGTAATAGATCCTGTCAGCCATCTGCCTGGTAACCTGAACTATCCTGTTGTCTTTGGGGTCCCAGCTTTCGGTCTCTTCCCTTAGAAACAGCGAGGTGTAGGCCAGGGAAGATGCTTCTCTGCACACCGAGAACCCAGACTTATCCTGAAGACGAAGACAAAGTGTCAATGTGAAGCAAAATGATTACGATTTCTTTAATTTATTAATTATAAGTATTGGTCAGAGTTATTGAAAATCTGTAATAAACAAAACAAAAGAGGAAACCTCACATGTCTATTAAGGTAGTCTTCTTTCACCGTGACAGCTTCAGACATTCCCATATTTGCTGCGTCTACATTTTCTGCATGGCTTTTAGGCCAAGTGGTGAACGTAGGGGGTTTCTCTTCCTTTACCTCACATGGTGGTGGCGCTATCCCACCGCAAGCAACCTCTGGCCCAATGCCCTGCAGAGCCATCCTGATATGATCTTTAGCCTGCTGCTGAATCCCGTCCGTCTTGAAGATCTCCTCCGTGACGTAGCGGGCCTTGGCAGACCAGCCCTGTATTTGAACCTCGAGGCTGAGGCTGTCGGAGACAAAGCGTGTCTCCACGATCAGCCGGGCCCTGCTCACTATGTCGGAGATCTGGAACGACAGGTGGTCGTTGATGGACCGGAGGTTGCTGCGTGCACGCGGGTCACGCACATAGTTCAGGCAGTCTTCCACCTTTCTGGTGGCAGACTTGATGTTTTCAACAATTTCCTGTGATGCTGCTTCAAATTGCTGCTCTGCTTCTTCTGCTGTCTTCTCATCCGTTATGTGTTTGGCGGCCGTTTCAGCAACGTTGACGATATTTTGAATGGTGTTAACATAGTCCTTATTTGTTTTACCCAGCTGGCTGCACAAAACTCTAAGTTTAATCAGAAGACCTCTTTGGAAGAACTCAGACTTGGTGAGTTGTACAACGCTTTGCACAAGGCTGAAATCCTCAGCCACCTGTAGGTAGTTCTCTGTGAGTGTTTTGAGTTCCTCCTTAATCTCACTGAATTCTTTAGCCTTGTGGGCACTTTTACAAACTTGACTGGTTAGCCTTGCAGCCTCCTGGATCCGTAGTGAGTTTTCCGCCAATGTTGACAGCTTCTTCTGAACGGTCAGTTGGCTCACCGCACTTGACGGGCCCAATATCTTATCCAGAGACTTCAACAGAATCTGCATCGACAGAGCCCACAGTATGCACGGCCCCTCCAGTTGATCTACTGGGCCTTTCAGTGCACTGGAGAGTTCTGACAAGAGCCTGGTGTTGTTCTGGGCCTTGTTCAACTTGCTGTGTAACACAGTAAAACTCTCTGAGCCCTGCGGGGTCACGTCGGACCGCGTGAGGAGTTGGACGACATCAGCGGATAAACTGATCACCTCAGAGAATTGCTCGGTGGCCCTAGCGGCCATGTTGTGTGTGGTGTCACGAACCAGGGCCTGAATGGCGTGGTACCAGGAACCGGCCGCCGGCAGTAGCAGTTTGCGCATGTTGTTGATCAGGTCCGAAAACTGTGCGCTGTGCTTGTAAACGGCCTCTGTGCTCATCGCCGAGCTCATCGCGGTCTCCTGCGCAGTCTGGACGAGCAGTGGTGTGAGGGATACGAGATCTGCCCTGAAGCCATCTAATGACTGGGAGTCGATTGCATCCACAATACAGGAGGCGTCCTTTGCAGCTTGAACGTAACAGTTTGACAGCTCCAGGACAGCAGTGCATACCAGGTTGAGGCCAGTCACATCTTTCCCTTTAGTCACAGTCACCACTTCATACAGGAGAGGCAGTAGATCAAAATCCCCGAGCCTGTGGATTAGGTTTGGCTTCTCAGAGACAGCTGGCACCATTAAATCCACCCTGTCATATTTACGATACGCTACAGTTTCTACAGTTTCCCCTGTCGGCTCTCTTACAGCTTCCGTTTCAGACTGTCTATACAGAGCAGAGGAGAGGAATCCAATGTTGAAGGGATCGTCATTGCCATGAACTTTACCATCCAGATGTTCTTCTTCAGGCTCAGGGGAAGGAGGAGGCGAGACTACCTGCTCCATGCGGACATCCTCTCGGAGTGGGCTGAGGAGATGTGGATGCTGCTGGCCATCCAGTCCCTCTCTGAGCACTTTGACCTGCTGAAGTGCTGTGGTAACATGGTCGGAAAAGTACGGATACACCTCAGAGTTTAGGCCAGGTCCGGCCAACATTTCTCTGACGGATTCCTCCACTTTGGCCTGGGCCATTCGTACCTGCTTCAGCAGAACCAGAAGTCCGTTCCTGTAGATGGGGTTGCCACTCCTGTCCAAGTACCGCTTCACAGAGTCCACCACCTGTCTCAGGTGACAGTTGAAGTGACTCGCATTTTCCGCGAACATCTGATAGTGCTGCTCTTTGTACCCCTCGTCACATCCACGGCGGTCGGTCACCATCTCATCGATTGCGACGCTGGTGAACTCCCGTACATCCAGCACATCACTGAGAGCCTCTAGCAGCTGACCACTCTCCTCCTCCCATCTTTCGCAGAGCTCCCGCAGTCTGTGGACCGCTTGCTGTGGATCATCTCCCAGCTCCAGGGAAAAGGTGGCGATCCAAGCGCGGAGTCTGGTGAGAGAGAGACAGGAGCTTTCCACATTCTCCACACTCTTTGCATCAAACGCCATTGCCGATACGAAATGAGACACTTGTATAAGTCTGTCCGTATATGCTACAAAATCCTCAAGGAGTGGCTGGAGCAAGTCCAGGTTAATCTCGGTAGGGGAGTCCACATCCAGGATTTGCCTCACGTTCCCAAGTTCTTCAAGTAAGTCTGATACTGAAAGAAATGCATCCAACACCTGATAAAGGACAGTGGCCATCAAGTCTTCGTCAAGCATTTCTAATTGCTCTTTCAATAAAGCAGACACATTCTCGATATGGTGCCAAGGGCTGTCCGGATCCACTGACAGTTTGGATATGGCTATTATCTCCGACCAGAACTGTAGAATGTGTTGACAGTGACTGACTACTCTCCGCTGTAAGTTGCTGCGGGACGGGTTTGCCACGAGCATACAGTGGAACACAATATCACGCACCATGCTGTCCAATCCATGGCTTCTGAACAAGTGGATGGAGAAGGTGTCGAGCAACTTCATCAGACTGTTGCGCCTCCCGGTGTAAAACCCACAAGGGCCGTGGAATCCCGGGTCGCACCTGCTGTGGAGGGTATCTACGATGTCCTTTACAGAGCTCTCCACCTTGTCGAGGATGTATGCTTTGGCTGCCTGTGCCTGCTCGTTGCTGGGGTGTTTGATGGTTGCGAGCATAGCGGTGTGCAGCATGGAGATGCACTTGCTCAAGGTCCCCAATGAGTCCAGCAGACTCTGGGCCTGTCTGGGATCCTGTAACGACTTTGCCCTCTCGACCGTGAGGCCCTTCAGGAGGACTAGAGCGTCGGAAAACTCCTGGAACGATTTGAGCAGGGTCATGGTATCCAGGGAGCATCCCAGCTGGGAGAGACACTCCAACACCTGGGCTGCAGCGACCACTATCGTCCTCACGGTGGCGTCATCGCTCACTAAGAGGACCTGCATGAGAGAAGTTGAACCACAGTTGCCGCTTTGTAACTCTTTCAATATATTTTTTTGTTTGCACAAAACAAATACATTTTCCAAAGATTTAAAGAGAGAGACATACACACACTTATATAAATATTTATCTCTGGGAAAACTTTTAAAGCTTAGAATAATAAATAAAGTTCAGAATAAACTTTAAGGAGCAATGGAAAAGCCAGACTACTATCATGTTATAGTCATTGACAGAGCTCCGATGATGGCTTGACAAAAACAGAGCGACGGTGATTTACAGCTTTTATTGCACGAAAGCTTCAGACGTTACACATGTTCTATGTAGACGGCCAACCCATATTTAATGCTGCCAAAAACAGCAACAATAAACTGCAGCTATAGCTATAGGGTTAGGGTTAGGGTATTCCACCTGTAGATGTTTATCTTTCAAATGTACATATCAAACATATTTATTATTACATTTGGGTATAAGTCAATCCTACTGTACTTTGACCACTCCCAGCATGACGTTCTGCGTGGCTGTGATCAGTTCTTCCCTGTGCTCGGGCAAACTGGGCTGGATACTGAGCTTCTGGGAAACCAGCAACACATGCTGTCCAGACACAGTCACTGGCTCCAGCAGCGCAGACAACTCCATCCTTGTGACTTCGTCCTCGGTCTCATTCATCAGCCTAAGAATAACCCAAACCAGGTGTACAGCTGATCATGCCGACCCTACCGGACATGTGTCATCTATCAAACGCGAACATTGAAGCCCTGCTATTAAAAACTGCTAACACGTGTTATTGGCATCGTAGGCGTGCGTGAGTGCGTAATCCGTAATGCTTCTACCCTGTTCCCTTGAACCCTCCCACACATACCTGGAGGCTACCGAGGCCATGTCCTCGGTGGCCTTGGCCACGGCCCGGGCAGCCCCCTCCAGGTGGAGGAACTGCTCGGGATCCTTGGCATTCTCGCATAAAAGCACCAGCAGACACAGGTGACCGGCGATGGGCGCCACCACCTGCTCCACCGCCGCGGTCTTGATCAGGCCGTGGTCCAGTACGGACGCCATGGGAAGCCGCCGCAAGTCAATTCCACGCGGTTAGACAAAGTCCCGTTGTTATTTGTGCCTATTGAAGTCGGCTTGTTTGTGTGTAGGCCCGCTCACATGAATGAATAATGCATTTGCCTGCAATGGAAATTGACCTCAGGGTTTCATAGCAACCGGATGACCAACATGCATAGCCTACAGCATATCATATGACCATGTGGTATATAACTTGTGGCATAGCCTAACTTTACTTATATTTATAACACATGCAAACTGAAGCTGTCGACTAGATATAGGAAGCATTTGAAGAATGGGCCCGTTTCTAATCCACGCAACACAACAATGATAAACAGTGTGGGCTGGTGCACATGTTCTTCCAAGTACACTGTATTTGTGGAATCTGAGAATGGAATTGTTTGCATTGTTTTTCTTTCAGCTTTTGATCCTATAGGATTAGGCCCACAGTCCGCTGTCTGGAAAATAGGGGTTTCCAGCAGAGGGCACTATACACCACAATAAGAGCAGAGGAAGCCAGAAAAGACAACTCCCCCAATAACTTCACAAGGACGCCACTCCATTACATTGTAACATTTATCACGAGATAAATATACATCTTTAAAAGTTTAAACATCAAAATATAAAGCACACTCTTAATGCAAATGATCTTCAGTGACAGTAGTATAATCAAAACTCCAAAAAACATTACATATGTGATGATGGTGACAACATACATACACACACAAAATAACCGCTCCATCACAGTTAAAAAAAACAAAACAAAAAATAAAATTAAAGTCAAGTGTATTTTCTGCCAACACGTACAGAGATGACAACAACAGGGTGCAGAGGGGAGACATGAATGTGCACAGTATACGCCATGCCAGTGGAATATAGTGAAGGGTTGAAATGAAAGTAGGCCTATTTGTTCCCAGTCAATAACATAATCCTTGCAGCGTAATAGGGTTCCAAGCCATCAAAAAAAAGGTGGAGTATAAAGTGTCTTCTTTTAGCACTAAAGTTTGTTGAGTGCTACATCATTCTGTCACTCCAAGAGAAACACATTAAAATATACTTAATCTTGTTCTTTGGCATTGCACATTCAAAATATGGCTCCGGGGCATCTCGAAAGAAATAAACTAAACCCCTTGTTCGATTAAAGGGTTTGATGTAATCCTGCAATATCCCCGGAACAAACGTAACAAAAAAAAAAAAGATTATATATTTGGAAATGTTACAGTTGAACAAAACGCCATTGGCCGCGGATTCTCTTTTAGACAAATGGACACACACCGTCATTTTTTTTTTTGTCTCTAACTGAACATGACTATGACTCCATTCACTACACACTCATAAACACTGGATGTCACCCCAACATTTGAAAGGGCACTTCAGAACATGCAGTGTTCAAACCATGTTCTTGGGCGGCCTGGTGCCTTGCTCGATTTTAACGGTGGCATAATTTCAGGGCGCTAACATTCCGAGGTGTTGACTTAAAAATGAGCATTTCCCATGAGGCGGAGAGCGCTAGTTTGTGTGAAGTGATGGAGTGGAGCACATTCCCACCTATTTTTAGGGGATTACTCATGCCAGGGGGGGCCTCTATAAATGTAGGTAGACTTCCCTCCCAGACTTTCATCATGCCACGGGGACTTGGAAGTATCTCACATTTCTCCCCGTAAGCCTTAAGATTCTTCTAACACTAAACAGTATTATGTCGCCGAAGGTTTGAACTGCTCGAGTACAGACATGTGTACACCACAAAAACACAATCAAGCAGATTCTTCTGACTACACCAACATCATCAAACGTTTGACGCAAACTCCAAAGACCAACGAATCATGTGTTGTTTAGTCTGCAAAGGGTTCAGAGTTTGTTTACCAGCGACAGGTTTGTTGTTGGATTCAAGTACCAGTGCTGCAACAGTTCCTTGCCAGAGCCGCATTTGATATTGTCCTTTTTTCCTTTGTCCATCGTACTCTGAAAGTTATTTTGTTGCGGTATACAAAAACTGCCGGCAACCATGGCTTTTATTGTGTACTCTTTAGGCCTCTTCACCAAATGGTAATTCCTTCAAATATCACTAACACAAACCCAAGTCAAGAGCCCAACTCCAATGGAAAGGAATGCTTGTATTGGGAGGTCACAAACCATTCAGAGATATTGCCTTTTTTTTTTTTGGTTTTGCGTAGGGGAAAGGGAGATCAATAGATAAGCGTTAATGTGGAACCAGGAATAGTACAGAGAAAGATACAATCTTTGGCTTGCAGCCAGCGCTGAATATACAAACTGACCAATCATACATCATTCACAGTCCATCTTTGGCTCGCAAAAGATAAACTATGGATCCAACAACACATCTAACCCCTATCATACATCAGTGCTTTTAAACATATGCTAGATTCAGATTCAGTATGGTCATCATTGGCAGAAACAACCCCCTCCTCCCTTCCTCCATCGCTCTCGAAGGCCAAATTTGGTATCTTATATGTATAAAAATAAATGTGCTATTGAACACTGCCCTGAGGGTTCTGTTGTCCAATAGTACGCATCTCGTTCCAACAACCCCAGAAGGATGTTGCCCTCCGTCGTCAGCTCCACGCGGCAGGGCTGGGTGTTACCTTCCACAGGGGGGGGGGGGGGGGGGGGGGGGGGGGGGGAGTCCTCTGTCCCTGGTGACAACACACGCCTCACCAATGTCTGTTTCCTGGACCCCCGGACCCCCCGGCAGAAAAATAGCAGGTCTCCAGAAAATATGGAGAATATTTGAGTTCTCTCTTCCACATATGGAAGACTGAAAGGGGGGTGTGATCCTCCCTGGATTGTCTGGGCTGAGGGGGGGGGGGGGGGGGGTGAGGGGGGTGTGGGGTGCCGTGGTGCCACATAGGGTCAGTTCGGTGACGCCACTACCCCACCCGCACTCACGTTGTCTCCCCCGCCGACTCCCACCCACCCCCAAGTTCGCAGTCTCAGTGGTCCTTGTCCATCCAGTCCCAGCTCTCGTCGCTGTCCTTCCGGTTCTTCTCCGCCTCGATGATCTCCCGGTAGCGCCTGCGGAAGAAGCCCATCTGTGGAGACGGAGACACAGAGAGAGGGAGAGTGTTGGTGCTCAGGGGGTCAATGGCGGTCCAGTCCGCTGTTCCCCACCTGCTGGGTGGGGAACGTCAGCAGACTTCACTGGTTGTCTGTTGTTGCTTTTTGAAACAACGTGTTCTTGGAAAACGGTCGAACATTAATGGAAGACCAATAACCGATTGTTTTTCCGATGGATTTCCGACTTACCGTCAGAAAAACAAACACTTTGACACTAAAACACTGTGACACAAAAATTCCACCACAGGGTGAGCGGTGGTGGAGGTGGAAAGAGAGCAAACGCGCATTAGAGGCTGAAGATGAAGCAACAGTGAGGACACAAATGTCAGTCAGACAGCCGTTCCCCCCCCACAACTCTTCAACTCATTCATTTATCAGCAGCCCCAGTAACACCAGTTTCTTGATAACAAAGAGAATCCCACCCATGGCTCTCCTCAGGCATTTCCTGAAAATAGCAATACAGGACATGTGCTTTGCTTGTAAGGCGGGTTTATTTTGGCAAGGCCCAGGGAGAAGGGGGATGAAGGGGGTGTACGGGGGGACGTAGCCCAGGACCAACATTCCAAGGTTTAGCTCTGGTATTCCCAGTGGAAAATAAAGGGAGTAAAAAAAAAGCAGGGAAAAAAAGAGTTCGGTGCTAACGGCCTCAGGACATTAATGTAATTGCAATTCTCCTCACACATTGTGCTTTCATGTGAGTGGTGTGGGGTACATGACGGCTGGTGCTTTGTTCTCTGCACGGTTTGTTAAGGAGGGACCGACCCCACATCATACTGTTTTGACCCCGGCGGTACAAAGGGGCGAGGTCAGCTCGTGGGACCCGGGTGATTCTTTTCCAGCGACACACGTGAGAATCACCCCCAGACCGAAGACAATTCTTTGTGAAATGAACTAAACGAATCAAGTGTAGTGCGACGCTCCCAGGTCAAAGGTTCCGGGTACGGTCCCCGATGTCCTCAGCACACCTTCAGGCGTCCTTGAGCAGTCGGCTGCTGCCCTGATAGCAACGTCTACTTGAAGTCACACTGAGGCGCTGTCTATTAAAGCATCGCCTAAACGACGACATAAACAGTAAATATGGTAAAATCGCCATTCATGTGGCGCCACCATATAATGTAGAGTACTGTACCACAGCGGAGCAGGAGGAACCGTGAGCCTGTGTCACTGAGTATGGATGAGACGCTGGTGCCTCGGGGCGTCCTTACCTTCCAGAGCAGCACCGCTAACAGCAGGAAGATGAGGATCCCCACCAGTAGGCTGATGGCGATGATCCAGCCCACGACATAGCCTCGCGGCTCCTGGCTGTGGAGGGCCTCGAACAGCAGCTGGAAGGGCGTCACCGCGTAGGAACACACACACACACACACACACACACACACACACAGGCGCAGACACACACACACACACACACACACACACAGGTAAGCAAGAGCACACACAAATACCTCGATAGCACAACCACATGGGCACACGTACATGTACACCAAAGGAATACCATCGGCTCTTTTGCTGGATGGAAGTCGAGGCAACGGGTCGTTGCACATCACGGGTTAACAACGTGAAACTACTCACTTACTAACTTACTGTTATTGCTACGGTTGCATTACATCTCTATTCACGATGGATATGTTTTCTCACATCACAGTGGCGCACAAAAGATGTCTGTCTGCTGTCTTTCTGCTATTCTTGGACTTATCTTCATGGGAAATCTATTGAGCAATACAGTTTGAATTGTTTCTTCAAACGTTTAACATCTGCGATCACACTGTACTGCGCTGGTGGGGCTGATATACATATCACTCCCTCTGTATGAGTACCGAGATGTATATTTTCTGTACTTCACTCCCTTCATATCAGCGAGGAGATGTATCTTCTATGTATTCTACCCCCTCTGTATTGTGATGGACGTCTGTGAATTTAGCTTCTCTTGCATCAAGAGGCTGAGGGTAGTTTTGGGCGTTCCATCTCATTAGGGAGGACTGGAAACTCTGAACGAACGGACAAGTTCCTCAATAAATTAAAAGGCTATCTTGCAAGTTTCCCATGACACTGGTCAACAGTCACCAACTCTCAACGACCAGTCCATCATCCAGTGGAAACTTACAAGACTGGTTTATATTTAGCCTGGTAATTCCAATATTGTGTGAAATGGTAAAACAGAAATGCAGTACAGTACAATGGTGAATGCATTGTGCCTGTTTCTGTTGACATGCTTTGTTATGTTATTCGATTTGTTTGACTGTTTTTCCATTGAACTACAATGATTTATTTGAGAAACTGCTGGTGATGCATTAAATCCATTCCTTTTAAGATGTGGCTGATGGCAATCTCAACTTGTTAAAGTTCCTCAGGAAAAAAGTTTCTTGGGAAAACAACAGTATCCTCAAGGGGAAAAACTTTAACGTCTTGACAAAAAACATGCTTAAATCAATCCACAATGTTTTCTCCTGACTTTTTACCCCATGGAGTAGGTCATTCCGACCTCAAATGGAATACAAAATAAAAATGAGTGCCGTAAAATATCTGCAAATGTATTTCAGTCTATTTTCCATAATAAACAATCTACATTTGGCAGCTTAACTCCTGTCCTGTTGACTTAGCTTCTTCAGCTAATTGGGAGGATGGCTTTATAACTGTGTTGCAACATGATCCGTCAGTCCAGCCACTTCCAACTGACCACCCGTGAATACAGATGCAATAAACGCCGAGCAGAGATGCCTGTGTCCGAAATGAAAGCACATTAAAATCACAATGGGGTATGTGTTTCACTGCGTGTATTCAACCCTTGGACCGCTATGAACGAAAATCACGCAGAAACACGAGGCGTCTTTAAACGTATTACGACGGCGATGTGAACGTACAGTACTGTAACGTGGTACATTTCAGGTCAGAAATAAGGGCTACAAAACCAACATAGCAGCATCCATCCCACTAAACTAATCACTTAATACATTGACCATGTCTTCATTGTACGTCTCACGTGCCAGGAGAGTACAGCACAGATGGCCCCTGCACACATTGCACAAACACAGACGCCAACTGCAAAGCAAAACAAAGAGCAAATGGACAGGCGGGGGGGCCACATATCTCCTTTGAATACTTTCACACATTGACACCCCCCACCCCCCCTCCCCCTCTCCCCAGCGGACCACCCCCCCCCCCCTCGCCCCCCCCGCCCCTAACCGAGGAATCCCACTGATGTTCTGGATGCCTGGCTGACTTGCGTCTACATTTAAGATGAGAGCAATGCTAATCCGTTCTTGACGACCGACCCGCCGAGCCATTCAAATCAATTCAATTTTCCGGGGCGTGACCGTTAAAAAAAAGAAGAAGAAAAAGAACGACAACACAAAAAATAATCGGTTGAGAGCGACGACGGGGGGGGGGGGGGGGGAGGTGGGATTACGTGGTCGCTAGTGACTCACTCAGTCCCATCGTTTTAAAGAGCACCGCGGGCCCTGTTTGCTCCGACACGGGCGATGTGCTCTGCTCAGCGAGTCGGCCCCTCACTGGGCAGTGGGGGGGGGGGCATAAATAATATATAACAAACCCCCCCCCCCCTCTCATCACTGCTGCTATTTGAGGGGCTTTGCTTGTTGAAATCAGGGCAGAGAGAGAGAGAGAGAGAGAGAGAGAGAGAGAGAGAGAGAGAGGGAGCATCACTGAGGCTAAATTGTTTTGGAGCTCTGGGCTAGGAGGGGTCAGGGGGGCTGTCCAGACCAGCACTCTCATCAGGTCTGATATTCCCGGGCGATGACTGCAAGGTGCTCAGACTAATTGACCCCCCCCCCCCGTCTACACATCCATTCAATCAGTTAGCACTCAGTGTGTGTCGGGGGGGGGGGGGGGCGCCGCCTGTACTTGAGCACAGCTGAGGTCCCCCTAAAAGCAGGTCAGTAGAGGTGCCACTATACACACACACACACACATACCCGCAAACACATCCCACGCACACACACACACACACAGCTGTCCTGTGAGCTTATATCTCTCTCTCTCTCTAAGTGGAGCACATCAACAGGAACACACTGAAGAATGTCGCACCAGTCTGTACCGACATCTCCTGACGTCTCTTTCAGTCTCGCTTTAGGTATTTGCACCGGCAAGCACAGTTCCTCACTCTCCCTTTACCCCTCTCTTTCTACCCATCCCTCCGAATCTAGGAGTGACTGTCTATCATATTGTTTTACATCACATCATCCTGGTGCATGTTTGTGTGTGTGTATGCGTATGTGTTTGTGTGTGCATGCGTGCGTGCGTGTGTGTATGCGTGTGTGCGTGTGTGTGTGCGTGCGTGCATGTGTGTGTGTCTCTCTGGATGAACGCTTACAGAGATCTCATCCGACAGGCCGTTTGGCACCTCCATGGCCCTGTTGTCCACCTGGACGTGTCCTCTGGTCACAAACTGGATCACAGACGAGCTGTCCTGCTGGCACACACACACACAAAGGCATGGGCGGTTGAGGAGGGCGGACAATCATTTCAATGCGTTGGCGTCATTGACGCGACCCGTTTGTCAACCCAGAGCCCCAGAGTGCGAGGGTTGCGGGCGCTCACCCTCTTCAGGATCTCCGTGTTGAGCAGGAGTTTGATCTCTATACTCAGAGCCTCGTCCTTCAACTGGGGGCCCAGGCTGCAGGAGACGGTCATACACGCTCTGCCCGGCCGGTTACAGTCCTGGTGGGGGAGAGCAGGAAGGAGGGAGAGAGAGAAGGGGCGAGGGGAGACAGAGAGAGAGACAGAGAGAGAGAGGAGAGAGAGGGAGAGAGAGACAGAGAGAGAGAGAGAGAGAGAGAGAGAGAGAGAGAGAGGAGAATGAGAATGACAGGGGAGAGAGGAGGGAATAGAAAGAGAGAGAGAAAGGAGACCGAGAGATAGAAAGAGAGAGAGAGAGAAAGAGAGAGAGACAGAGATGAAATACAGGGAGAGAGAGAGAGAGACGTCAGAGAGACAAAGGGAGAGAGAGGGATGTCAGTCAATAAGCAAGAACAATATATCTGCACAGCAACCTTTCCAGAGCTTTCCAGAGTCACAAAGTGCTCAGCAAACGTTCCAAACAGTGAGAAGCTACCCATTTCCACAACACATGTCACTGCACCAGATAGAGAGAGAGAGAGAGAGAGAGAGAGAGAGAGAGAGAGAGAGAGTAACGTGCGATGAACAGATGGTAAAGTGACCGGTTAAGGATCCCCCCGGGGGCCCCGGTGACCCCTGCCGACCCGGGGAGAGTCAAAGTAAACACCAGGGGTGGGAGTATATTTACCAGGACCCGGCGTCCCGACTTGGTGAAGAAGGCAAATATGGTGTGGAAGATGCTCTCGCGGTCCTGGGGAATGGTGCAGGGCGTGGGGTTCCTGTGGGGCGTGCAGTTCCCCCTGCCATTGGCCACCTGGATGGAGCGTGAGAGCAACACATTAAACACACACACACACTTAAACGCACACACACACACACACACACACAAACACGCCCACACACTGTCTGACCGTGAACATTTAGCATGAGATCAGGACTTTTATTTTGTTAGTTCGTTTTTTTTTTTTTTTTAAGTCATTACGTCGTGCAGCAGCTCCCCAGAGGTGTGCGCTTTTATGACGCGGTGAAGGAAACTCTGATTGCCTACGGTCCC
>NC_140277.1:1865037-1868120 GCF_964030765.1 Micromesistius poutassou | reverse complement strand
ATATGAAGATAAGTGCGTTCCCTTCTCTTTTTTGTCTGCTAAACATGTGCTTCAGGTTTAGCCTGACAATCATCTAGGACATTAACGCTAACCTCTTCGCCTGGACCAGAAACCGCAAGGTGTCGTTTTCCCCGGAGACCCGGCTGGTGTCGAAGATGACGGCGAGGTGATACTGCAAGAGGAGGAAGGAGACGAGAGGTTAGGGACCCAGAGACGTTGCTCAGCGGTGACGCTTCACGTTTAGACCTAAAGGTGGCGTATAATTCAAACCATGCCGCCGACCCCAGGCAACAGGAGAGACAACATTCACACTGAGCTCCTGCTGAGCTCGCAAATCATTACAGCGTCTATAAATACCGAGCACTGGCTGGGCTGAGGAGCAGCGCAGAGCAGAGCAGAGGCACGGCCGTGGCAGGGTTTTGGTGTACCGACGGGGCCCCTGTGAGGCACTGTGTCTCTGGGCTCCCTGTGGCTGTCTCACCTTCGTCTGTGCTCTCATGAACGGAAATCCCACGCTGCATTTCAGGAAGTCCAGCTCGACCAGTTCACAGGAAATGCCCTTCTCTTCCTGCAGAAGAAACAGGGAGGGGGAAGCAGACAAGAGAGTATGAGAGAGAGAGAGAGAGACAGAGACAGAGACAGAGAGAGAGACAGAGAGAGAGAGAGAGAGAGACAGAGACAGAGAGAGAGAGAGAGGGAGAGAGAAATAGAGAGAGACAGAGATTGTGAGTGAGTGAGAGGGACAGATACAGAAGGAAAGGCTCCAGGCGGCAAAAATGTGCTGCCTCAGAATTCTCGCCAGATAAAAGTAAGATTGAAGCAATCAGGCATGGGGCACATGTGTTTCAACACACAAACACACACACATGCAGACACGCACACCCACCCACAGACACACACACACACACATGAGTGTATACACAGACACACACACACACACACACACACACACGCAGTGACACACACACACACACACACACACACACACACACACACACACACACGTGTATACACACACATACACACACAAAAGCGCACACAGAGACTGACACACACACACACACACGTGTATATACACACACATACACACACAAAAGCGCACACAGAGACTGACACACACACTAATACACACACACACACACACACACACTTTTGTAAATACACATTATTTTAGAAGAAATACAAAGATGGGACGAGGAAAAGCGGGGAAAGACAAATCTTTTTGGAAGGGTACTTGGACGGCCTCCAGGCCGCGTGTTTGGGAGCCTTGTCTAAACAACACGGAGCTTCGCCGGCTGTGCTGTCTAAACATTCGGGCCTTGACCCCCGCGAGGAGTAAGAATTCTTTCGGCAACACTTCAGTGAAGCTCTGTTTACTGGGCCCTGGACGCCGCTCGCACAAGCGGCCCTGACACTATTCCCCAAGCGCCCAACGATTGATAGGACCTCAGCTCGAGAGAGACAGCTCCTCCTGGATCCCTCATGATATCGACTGGAGGTAGTCGTTCTCCAAACAGACCGGCTGGAACTCAGACTACATACGCTGCACGCATTC
Source organism: Micromesistius poutassou (assembly GCF_964030765.1). NCBI lineage: Eukaryota > Metazoa > Chordata > Actinopteri > Gadiformes > Gadidae > Micromesistius > Micromesistius poutassou. The sequence continues at coordinate 1,866,565 of NC_140277.1, read as the reverse complement.
CTCCAGAAAAACAATAATAGAACAGAACGCAAAAGGGAGAAGGTTCCATATTATGCGCTTCCTGTGTTGACACATTTAAGAGCCTCATCAAACACACACACATCACACACACACATTACACACACACGCACACACGCCCGGAGACTCGCCATCCCCTTATTCAGCAGATTCTTCCCCGCCGGCCAGGGAGCGATAGAAACCTGGACTGCCCTCCATCACTGCACTTCATCTTCCTTAAACAAGCAGCAGGGATCCTAGGGTGAGCCCTCTTGGGTGGGGTGTGGTCGGGTGAGGATAGGCATGGGGTGGAGTAAGGGGTGGGGGGCAACTGGCAGTGTTGGAATTATCTCTATTTCCTGTATACCTCCGTGCTGCTGCTGTGCAAACAACGGTGTTCCTCCTTGGGGACCGGGGGGGGGGGGGGGACTGGGGAGGACTGGGGGAGGACTGGGGGAGGGAAGTGATGTCCTGTTTACCCATCGTGCACCCAGCTGTGGCCGAGAGAGCAAAGGGAGGGTAGACATATGGCGGGGGCAGCTCTGTTAGTGGGGGTGGGGGGGTGGGGGGGGGGAGAGAGAGAGAGAGAGAGAGAGAGAGAGAGAGAGAGAGAGAGAGAGAGACCAAGAGACCGAGAGAGAGAGAGAGAGAGAGAAAGAGAAAGAGAGAGAATGATAGAGAGATACATGCTTAACAGTCCCTCACATTCTCACCCTTAACTGACAGTGTCTGCTCTGTCTCTATTTGGGGGGAGAAATTCACGGCAGGGTTTCAACGAATGGCAGGTCCATTAACCACCACTGACTTTTGTTTATACGCCTTTCACTGTCGGCAGGAGCCTTTCGACGCAGAGCGGTGGTGCTTTTCGTGAGAATGACAATACACGTGAGACCTGTATTTTAGGTTTACTGCGTGTCTCGATGTACTCCAGCGATCCTGCGCTCTTGACCTTTCCCAAAGGGTCGCCGACAACTTTCCACTATCTGCCAGTGTCTATCTGTGGAGGATTACCCCCGACATTTACAACATGTGTGAAGGCACACTTTACATCAATCCGCTCCTAGATTAAAGGAGAGTGATCCGTGATTCAAGCTGTTTAAGAAGAGGAGGCCAGATGCAGGCATAGCAGCAGGTTGACCTAAAGTTGGAGCTTTACTGGTGGTTGGTGGAAGGTGCTAGGGTTTATGAGAGATGAGAGTAAAGCTATCCAGGCCAGGAATTTATCATTGTTTATCCCCTCACTTGGGTTTAGTGTCGACCGCGTCAGTCAAACAGTGAACTTTGTGGGTTTTATCGTTTGTATGCTTAAAATTATAACCTACAAATACCAAAAATAAGCAGAACACTGATTTCTTTCAAACCAAATTATTATTTCATTTACAATCATCTTTGGCAGCACTGTACACCGAGATCCCGAGATCACTAGATCCCGGCGTTCCTCATCCACTCTCCAACCCCCGTTTCTCTCCAACGGGAAGGGAGTCCTTATTAAAACCCGATGGAAAGATAAACAACGGCGTCACTGCCCCGA
>NC_140277.1:1837537-1860037 GCF_964030765.1 Micromesistius poutassou | reverse complement strand
GGTCGCAAACCAGAATTACCGTCACAATCAGAGCGCACAACACACAACAGCAGAATCAAAATCAAAAGAATCTGAATTCTACATTTGAATCGGAGCGCACAAAACAGCATGGTCGTCGCACATTAACCTCCCCTTTACTAATGAGTCATGCCTCATTACGTCACCGTGGAAACTATTCACACTGGGTGTACTGTACGGAAAACAAGCCCGTAAAACAGCTGGTCCTCAACAAACGTGTAAAAAGCACTGGAGATTCTGCTTGTGTTGGAGCAAACGTGGAAACATGTTTTCAAGTCGACGCTCATTTACCACACTGCCAGAGAAGATCGTTAAAATCGAATACAAGATATTAAAGTATTTGTGTAAAATCAAAGGAACTGAATTAACATCTAAGTATGATAAGCCCCGAATAGGATTTAAGTGCGGGTCACGATTGAACGCAGGTGTGCTCGCTCGGGATTTAACGCAAATCTGTAACGAAATCCCTTTTCTAATCAGCCAGTTTGTTTGGAGCTGCCGAAACAAACGCCTGGGCTGTACAGTACACGAAACAACAGGCAGGACTGCCACAAAAGGAGCGTGTGGATGACTGCTATTGATAATGACGCTTGTAATGACCCACTGGCATCAGCTTCCTGTGCACCAAGCACGCCTCTGGCTCCACAAACTGGTAACCCAAAGAGGTGTTTTATTTGGCAGCGCGCATGGAAACCACAACGTCTCAACAAAAAGCCCAGAGTGGATGTCTTCCTTAGAGGACAGCGTTGGAAGTCGGCGGGGAAAGTTAGATATTAATCTTCGGTGTTTCTGTCAATTTCACTTCATTCGGCCCCTTTGAACGGTACTTGGACGCGGGGCCGGAACGGATATGAGCATCACTCGAAGCGGCGGTTAAAAAGTTCCCACAGGCCCGAAAGGCCGGGGGCCTGTGCTCTTAAAGATGTCTGCTAGCAGGCGGCCAAATCCACAGCCTAAACACAAGGGCTTCACTATGCCTTTTCCGGTGGTCACTTGGGCTATTCTTCCTCCTCTCTCTCTCTCTCTCTCTCTCTCTCTCTCTCTCTGTTTGGCCATTATCACAGCTTTCCTACGTCCACCCGCCCATGCCCTTTCCCCATGCGGGCGTGGCCCCCGTGCTGGAGGTCAGACCTATCAGCCCCGGTTAGAGGAACAGCTCCACCTTCTCCCTTGGCAACCGTCGAAAAAAGTCACGAGCAGAATTTTATTATGTTATATGACCGTGAAAAACACCCGAGAGTGTCGCCAACTCCGCTACCCAAGAACGCTGACACATTTTGACTTCACAATTCCACTTTTGGTGTCCTTCCCAGGAATTTCGTTGTTTTTTTTTATCCTCTACTATCGTTCAAACCCTAGCATCGGCGGAGAAGAGGCACTCGGAGCTAGCTAGCTTAGCTGCTGGTCGTCAACACACCCCCAGCTGGTCAGCGACGAGGCTCACGGACACACAGCAGAGGCCAGCCCCCCCCCCCCCCCCCCCCCCCTCGGCCGTAAGGCTGTGTGCCTCATTGATCTAACAGACCCGGTGTTGTTCCCGCTCTGTTTTAGTTCAGCTGCGAGGCATCGGGAACAGTAGCCGCACTCAGTGGGCGACGAACAGGGCGACCATACGTGAGGGGCCGCTAAAAGCACAATAAATACTAATGAATTCTCTGTAGTGATTCATGTCCGACGGTGGAAATGGCCCCTGACCAGTGGCCTCAGAGTGAACCGGGCCCCTGGGAACAGTCAAAGGGGCCTGGGGGTCCCGAACACTAGGCTCCTAATGTTGTTGCTCTGGATTCCTCGGTCACGGGGGCCAGACTCATAACGACGATGATGAACGAATAATGCCCGCCGCTTTATAAACCGAGTTGTTTGTTAATATTAGTTTGTCCGTACTGTGCTATTTGAGAATAACCTTTAAGCTCATGAGAATCAGCGCTGTTGCTCTTGGAAGGGCGTCAGTGTTTATCGGGAAGGCCAGGATTCATTTTTTCCCCGGGTGAAATGCGGACAACTTGTTGATTTTATGTTATTATGAGTACATACAGTACAAGTCGTTCCTCAAACAGAGTATTTTGTTACACTGTCCTGAAATGGTCCCATGAATTTTCTGCTATTAACAGCATACACGGACAGATCATCGCGTAGATGGGTGGGTTTAAATGGGATTAATTATACTTATCAGTGCCATTAGAATAGGAATGCAATCTCTTCACAAAGTACTTAGTGTGTGTTTTCACAACACAGTCCTTGTATCTGGCCATTAAGTCCCTGCACCTTGTTCCATTAGTTCTATATTTAGCTGAATGGGACCCCTCTTGTGGTAATTGCCATTTATCTTTAGTGTTTTCTGCGGGGGAATGAACTCAAATGTGTCCACATCCCACAATGTCACATTCACAAGAGAGCGTGTGTGACAGGTCTCCATCTCTGGTCAAAGGCAGCCATTGTGCTGATCCCCGTTGGACCGGGGAACACCTGAGGAAAGGGGTCCCTTTTCTTTTCATGTGTGCTCTTTCCCCTCCGACACAGGGGGCTGGCTAGGAATGTTTGAACGTAGTATGAAGTAATTTAAAACATGAATACACCAGATATTATCATCAGCAAAAACACATGTACGCACACACGGTGGCACACAAGTGCATACACACACACACGCACACACACACACACACGCTCGCGCATGCGTTCACACAAATGCACACACACACACACACACACACACACACACACACACACACACACACACACACACACACACACACACACACACCCTGTTCAGTCTCGTATCTATACATGTGTCTTCCTGGTCTAGTCGGCTTTAAGACCCACAGGTGTTAAATGAATATAAAATGAAGTTTGTCTGAGTTTGGGATCTAAAGTTAAACAGGCATCTACTTTCAGCAGGGACTCTGATCTCCCTCTCTCTCCCCCTCCCTCTCTCTCTCTCTCCCTCCCTCTCCCTCTCCCCCCCCCCTCTCTCTCTCTCTCTCCCTCTCTCTCTCTCCCTCTGGGTGTAATGTAATGTGATCACGGTGGTGGCAGAGCACCAAAGCAGCCCTGTTCCCTCACAGCGTAGCTTCCTCCGCATGGGTGTGGGGAGCATGATGTCAGCTCTGAAGGGCTCTGATCCTCAGCTTGATCCTCTGCCTCATGGTCGGCTGAACAGAGCTCCTCTCTTTATATTCTCAGCAGCCACACACACACTCACACACACACACACACTCACACACACACAAACACACACTTGCACACTCCTCCGGCTGTTAAAATGCACTTAGTGTATACAGCTGAAGGCCGGTTATGGGAACCAGCCATTAGCAAGTAATATAAAGACACACGCATGCTGCATGCACGCATCCTGCTGCACACATATACACACGCTAACACACACACACACACACACACACACACACACACACACACACACACACACACACACACACACACACACACACACACACACACACACACACACACACACACACACACACACACACACACGTATCACGTATCCTTTTCGTAAAAGTTAATATATTGGCCACCAGGGTAGCTGAATGATGCCAGTTCGATTGATCTTTACAGACATCTTGTCTAACTTAATGATCTGCAGACAGGTCATTAAGTTGAAGAAGAACTGTGCATCAATGAAGCTCATCATGTGCACAGATAGAAAGGGACCACTGTATGGCTAATTCCTCTCCCATATGGCCCAGCTCCACTTCATCAACGTTACGGTGTCTCGGTTTCCTGTTGAGTCTTAACGGAGCAGAACGTAGCACCCTAACCCTTCCTTGACTTCTCCTTCCCACTTTGGGACTACTAACTAACTCCTTTCAACACTAAACCAGGTTAAGGCCCTGACACACCATTCCGACTGCCTATCGTCGGCAGAAAAGGCAGCCGATTTGGTCATGGCCGATTCAACATGTGCAATCGGCTGAAATGAACACCGACGGCTTGAAAAGACCACCGACGGCTTTGACGACGGCCGATCGCACAGCACACACCGAACAGGCTCAGGTCACCGAGCTCGCCAGACTGTCCGACGACCGATAATCTGGTTGGTGTGTCAGGGCCTTTAGATGTGGGGTACTGGGTCAGGGTTGAATCTTCACATTTCTGATCCATTCAGACCGAAGGACGGCCCTTTTGGATAAAACAGGGTTGACACCTTCTCCGACGGACATGGGCGGGGGCGAGTCTAGCTCCACACACGTGTCCTGCTAACTGGTTTACCCGACCGGTTATCTGGCACCTTGTTGATATTTCCCCCCCAGAGAGGAACTCTGTCTCCTCCAAATGTTGCCAATTTTCCATTGCATTGTACAACTTTGGAAAACCAATGCAGGAAAGAGCATTCCTTTGTTTATCAGGAGCTTTATCAGGAGCTGAATCGGAAAGTCGGCTGGATTAGTCTCCAATGGGTTATTCTGGTACGTGTTGTTTTTGTATACAAACAGCAACAAGACTCATTACTTTCTCACCTAAGCTGACCGGCAGTCCAGCCGGCAGGAAGCCAGCTGAGAGGACCTGAGGGGAACCCTAGTATTGTATAGGCGGTTGTCGTGTGAAGATGTGTGACGGATGTCACACATCTAGGTGGACACGCCAGATTTTCAAAACGGCTTGTAACGGCTAATCACACCCCACCTGGTGGCGTGTCATGGGACCTTTAACCTTGGTAGGTGATAGATGGAAAAGGGGGTGTAACTCTACTGGCGACTCTCCTCAACGTGGAAGATGGCGTTGTGTCCCAGACGGTTATGGAGCACACTTCCCCATGGTGCACACTGTACAAAGCCGGGCTTGGCACAGGTAGCTTACAAGAGGATTTGTGGCGAGCAGAGGCTGTAATGAGGCTGATTCTGGTGGTTTCTACGGTCTCCATTTCAAATCGTGGTTGAACCTCTGCTACCAACGAGCCAAGAGCTTTGACCGACGTGGCACGGATACAGACAAGCTTCTAAACGGCTGCTGGACACTGCTTCAGGACGTGCCCTTTTAAAATATGATATTATGGGTGTTTAATTCCTTTGCGTTGCTATGGATTAAATCCAGTTTTTCTGAGCTTTTATTTTAATAGAAAAGCCTACACATCTGTGTTTTTACAGTGTGGTATTGACTTGTACCGTATGAGACCAAAGCCAACCGCAATGAGACCATTCATCTGTGAGCAGCTGTGAGTTTTCATCTTATCTCCTATCTCCTAATGGTTGATCTACCCTTCATACCCTGTTAAAACATCCCCCTTATCTCCAATTAGTTTGATGCTGCCAACATCATGGCCTTATCTTGATATCCTCAATCACAATCAATAACCGCAGAGCTAGTGAATTTGATGTTCAACTGCTGTCACGATAAGAAAACACCTTGATAAGCCTGTCTTGTACATAAAACCAAATAATTCACGGCGACGTGGAAAAAAAGCCAGACATCGGGCATTAGTCATACCAAGCGCATGTGGTATGTATCTCGACAGGTTTTTCCTTTCAACGTTGTCTCCACTGTTTACGCCTTTTAAATCCAGCCAGCGCTGGGGCTAAACCGCGTCTAACAGATAGCAGGGAGAGAGAAGCTCCCAAGTGTCCAGGTGCTGCCGTTAAAGGCCAACCTGAAGTCGTTATAAATCACTGACCACCTCTGCCTACCGTGCATCAAAACACCCTATTTCCCAGAAGCACTTGAAACCATGTCAATGGCTTGCGATTGCTTCGGCATTGATTTTGGAGTCCTCTAAAAACCAAAACAACACATGTTCTGAATACCCGATGAAGATTCCTTTACGTTGTTATTTCTCTTGTTTTTATTGTAAGAGTATCACCATATTCTTGTTAAAGTTAAATTAAAAAGTAAAATCGATGTTAATTCAATCCGTCAAGGAGATGTATAATTTATGACAAAATAAAATATTACTAAGCAATGCTGAGTGCCGCTACGACTAGGACATACAGGCAGGGCAGGCAAGTATGCACACACCCACGCAGACACACATCCACACAAGCATGCGCACACACACACACACAAACCCACATTGACCCTCTGCCAGAAAAATCCACTATTAAATGTAAAAAGGGCTCATTATTCGGCCTTATCGTTCAACAGGAAACGTATACCATCTGTGCTGTCATGCATATAAGATATTTCTTTAAATAAACATTAAGAGCTGTCTATCGCTTACACACGGTCTATGAAATATTCCACTCCATTCCAAGAGAACGTATCATGACACTATCAAAATGTACCTCCCCTACTCACACACACACACACACCACACACACACACACACACACACACACACACACATACACTGACACACAGTGGAGGGGGGGGGTGGGGGTGGGGACAGACATCACTCACACCTGTGAACACCTGAGAGAGAGAGAGAGCAGCGTGGTCGGCGGATTTATTGCGTAATGAAACAACGTCGACGTAAACACAAATTACAGGAAACCCTTTAGGGTCTTCCGGCGTGCGTGCATCACGGAGAAGGCATTCGCCATTTGACCCGCGGACAGTGAGAGCCACAGCTGGGTTTCATAAGGGAAGCGAAAGTGGAGCCACGCATTCACCCCACACCCCCCCCACACCAGGCAGAGCAAGCGTTTGTTTTGCTGCTTCGACAAACCTTCAACTTTGCTATCGTTTACGCGCAATGTCAACAGCCCTGTGCGTTTGATTTCCGCGCCAGTGCGGTTATGTGTAGTAAATGTCATGTTTGGGTTGGATTGGAGACATTCAACAAACACTGAACGCGATGCCTACCACTCGCAAAAACTGGGAACACACAGCTGCGTTCACTCTCACACACACACTCACGCACACAATCACACACACACACACACACACACACACACACACACACACACACACACACACACACACACACACACACACACACACACACACACACACACACACACACACACACACACACACACACACACACACCAGGTCCTTAACAGACCTTGCCCCAAACTGTTAGGCATTTTTGAAATTCACAACTTATCGCTTGACATATTCAGAATCCAATTATTGTAGCGTTTTTTAATCAACTGTTTGGGAACTTGCTGGAGTACTCTGAGAGGTGGAGATGAACTCTGAGAGGTGGAGATGTACTCTGAGAGGTGGAGATGAACTCTGAGAGGTGGAGATGAACTCTGAGATGTGGAGATGAACTCTGAGATGTGGAGATGAACTCTGAGAGGTGGAGATGTACTCTGAGAGGTGGAGATGAACTCTGAGAGGTGGAGATGAACTCTGAGAGGTGGAGATGAACTCAGAGAGGTGGAGATGAACTCTGAGAGGTGGAGAACTCTGAGAGGTGGAGATGAACTCTGAGAGGTGGAGAACTCTGAGAGGTGGAGAGGTTTTTCTGAAAAACAGAAGCGCTGGAGATGTGATCAGAGCAGACAGGAAGGCCTCCTTTTGGAAATGCATCTTCATTCTTGGGATTCCAACCCACTGAACCCCTGTGATGTTGAACGATCCGAGTTCACTCCCCTTCCGATGTGCACACAAGCTGGTGCTGGGTCAGCAGTGTGGCGTCCCCATAGGGCCACCATCAAGACTCCTATGAAGTCAAACACACTCCCCTCCCTGTGCTCTAAAGACTTCCTCTCTCTTAAGCCTCTCTCGAGTCTCCTCCTTACATATTTCTGGAAACAAACAGGATGTTGTTTATTCGACTCAATCTTGGTAATTTGAGGAACCCAACTCCTAGAATTGGGGGTCAAACATTTCTTGATCCAGTCAAATTTGTTAATTTGGGAAAGTTTGTTTGGTTTTAGCGGGGTCTTCAAACTAGAAGTCTGAACTGGGTTTTTCATGCTTTTGATGGAAAGTTGATTTTGGCTGTCCGATGAGATAGTGGCCCTTGGCCAGACAGATTAGTTGAACTGTGTTTCTTTTTGTTCTGCTATCTGTGTGTATGTTGGAGGTGGGCTCCATCCTGGTGATGATGGGGGAGGATCCAGATGCTTCCTGTAGACGGTTTGGTCACTGCACAAAGTCAGAGACACCTTCACTTTATAGTTATTCTTCATGGAACAGTTTTTTACAACTACGCCCAGATAAAACTAGGGCACTGAAATATAAGTGTCAATAACCTCCCCTAAATGCTCAACAGTTACAGATTCTGAGGCAAATGGTTTCAATGATGTTATTGCATCTTGTCAGTGGATCCTATCGCTGTATGCTTTTTAGAACTAGCTTTTTAGTATTGAAAGAGTTAGCTTATTTGGCTTCATTGCGTAGCATCTCAAACTACTATGGAAGAGCAAAATGTACAGTTTTAGCTCCAAATACACATTTCATAATGGTTATTGTGGGTAGGTTGTCAGGTTGTGGTCAGAGCCAAGGTCATAAAGTAGATAACCACGATCTGAAACCTCATACAGTGCAAACACACTACTACATTCAATGTACTGCATATAGTAGTCTCGTGTATGTATGCATTCAGCATCCTGTGTGGAAAGACAGACCCCGAAAGACAGACCACTCTTCGCAACCTTTCTTCCAAAACCGTAATTTGTTCTGTGCGTTAAGCAGCACACAGACACAAACAAAAACACACACACACACGCACACACGCGCACACACGCTCACACGCAATCCCTCTGCAGTGGATGTGGGAATCATGGTGGGATAACTGCTTTAATTTCGGTCAGGATTGGCCACCCATTACGCTGCCTTGCGGTGGCATCGGGTGGCAGTAATGTGGTCGGCTGTCTACGAGGAAATGTTTTTTACCCAGCATGCCGAGCTGCCAGAAGCAACAGAACATCAAAATCAGTTCACTGTTTGGTTGCCGTTGCGTTAAGTAATAGGCATTTCGCTATAGCAACTGCTCACTGTGATCAAGCCATTGGTCATTTGATACCAATGAAAAAAAACCTGACTTATGGGAATATATGGGAAAATACCCCGGTAACATCTTTGTAGTAGACAAGACTACTTATGTCAAGTCGAGGATGACTCATTTTATTCAGTAGAACAAGACTCCACGTTCCGAAAGAAAGAACTCTGGAAGGGACTTCAGTCGTGTTCCTTTTGGCATCACCATTCCGGGAAATCCTGTGCAAAATACTACCCTGAGCTAAAATAAGTACGATTCACTTCAGAGTTTATTTTTTCCACAATGAATCCACACAGTGCCCTGAAGACCAGAAGTTGCAGACAAAGCATTTTGTGAACATTCTTTTACGACAGGATCTTAATGCTTTTTTTTTTTTTTCACTTGAGTTATTGCCGCATACTATTTCTGTATATTTAAATTTTTTCCCTCTTCTTCTTCTGCTTTTTCTTCTTCTGCGTCCCATCCGGCTCTTAATAAATAGGTGCTTGACTCACTGGCGGCGGTAATGACGAGCAGCTGGTTGTGATTACCTTCCTGCCATGAACTCTCATTGTATCAGCTTTCTTGGCCAGGCCCTAAATGAAACCAGAGCAATGGAAGCGGGGGAATTGCGCGCTTTTCCTCACAACTGTAAAGCGGGCGGTCGGACAAAGCAGGCAGTGTGGCAGCGAGGACTTCAACTCTCAGCCACGGGCTGCTCTGCTTTTGAGCAAGGAGTTAAAAGGAGAGGCGGGGGTTCTCTCTTTGGGCTGAAACCAGCGAACCCAGGGAGGCTATTGGTGTTTCTGAACTGGGCCCAACTGTATTGGTAAATAACCCCTGGGTGTTTGTTTAATGGGGTTTGGAGTGTATTTGCGTGAAGAAGAAAGACGTACGTGTTTATTTTGTTAGATCATGGTACTTCTCATCCTTCCCAAAACATTTAGATCTATTTTTTTCAAGGGCATCGCCACAATTAGAGTCACTGGCGAACATCCGACCCTACATCCTGTGTTTGTGAAACACCCATTTCACAAACAACCCAATCCATCTCCCAACAACATCTATCTGTGGTACCACTCGCCCTCGTCTCTCTGAAGCTTTGTAGCGACCTCTCCCCCAGCAGGACAGACGCTCGCGTTCAGGGTCGCATTCAGAGCTAAAAATAAAACAAATGAAAGTAAACAAATGACAGCCATACTTGTATAAATCACCACCGCCCACTTAAAGACATCTCAAAACAACATATATATATATATATATATATATCCTGTCCCCAGAGCTCCAAACAACTGTGATGCAGCATAGCTGGCATCCATGCAGCCTGCCAGAGTGCTTTACTCCATGTATATATTTGACTATCATTATAATGCTGCTCTTTAACCACTGTATAGTGCATTTTCATTGATTTTGTTCATCAGTTTCCCCCTCTTTAATATTTTAGCTTGTTTGTCTTGTCTTTGATTGTTTTTTTTTTTTTTTTTTTGTTTTAAAAGCCTCCTGTGGACAGGTGTTGAAAACTAGCATGTATGCTAATACACTTAAAACAGTGCATCTGGTTCGTCCATTGAAATTGTCCATGTCAAATAAAATATCGTATCTAATGGGTATCTGGTGCCAGGGTGCTAAGGGCCTGGGGCAGGCAGCGGACCAGCAGGGGCTGGTGCCCGGGCGGACATCAGATACAGGCGCCGCACACACCCGCTAAGGGGGTGGGGGGGTGGGGGGGGTGGGGTGGGCAATACGGGGTCACTCCCTGAGCTAATTTAGACAACCAACTGTCACCCAGACGTGGCTTCAGTTGCCTGTTCTAGCGTCTCCACAGGGACCGGGCTAGATCCGCGGAGAGATACGATGCCGTGCGGAACCACAAATGCCCCCCCCCCCCCCCCTCCCCTTTCACCCCCTCCGTTGGCACGGTTTCAAGGCATGTGCACGTGGCAGAGGCTGAAGAGATATTGCTGGATTATGGACACACGCGCGTGTACAGAGGGGACGGGAGAGCGGGCCGCGGGCTGTGTGATCCCGCAGCGAGACGGGCCAGTGAAGTAGGGTTTAGCAGCTTACACAACAGGCCTGTGTCCACTACGGTCTGGAAGGCTGTGTGTGTCGAGGCTGGAAAATAGCATTCCCTGGTGACCTTGCGGAATAATAATCGGTGGGTTTAGATGAATGAAAGTGTGACGCTGACAAGTTATTTTTGGTTCCTGAATACAACTAAGAAGGTGAAAAGACATAACTGACTTCACTGGAAAGAAAACTCGACGGAATTAGATGTTCAGTTGTCATAGTAGTGAACATCAATTAAAGGCTAACCCTGATCATCCTCCTTTGAAGTTCAACACATTTAACCTTCCCACGTTATACCTCCCGGTAACGCCTGGCATGAAGCGTGGGCAAAACATTCCACAGAAGATGAAATCGCACCCTTTAAACCGTAGACTGGCAAACTCTCAAGCATTTGCACTATTTCTGTTCTTACTGCTGTACCCCAAACTGAGTCCCTATGGGCCGTGTGGAGAAAGTGATTCATACCTGCGGGAGCCAATTCTCTAGGAGTGGCCACGCTAACACGCTCAGCTAGGAAACAACAACGAAAGGGTGTGCATACAATTACACAGTTATCTGCCCATACTCATTTAAAAAGCAATCATGGCAGCACTCGCCCATCCGTAGGTACGACCGTAGCGAAGAGCGTGTATGGTTTATTTTGCTAATAATAACCAAACAAAGAACATCTGGCGGGGTGGTATGGTCTAATGTAACGCCTGCCAATGAAAACATGTTCGAAATTATCCACATGAAAGACTCGCATAATATCAGGATAAAAACGTTCTGTACCCCTTTGTGCTTAATATGTGCCGTTTTGTGAGTTTGGACATATTATACAATCCACATTCCACTTCTTTTGATTTCAGAAAATGTCTGCCTATCCCTGTAACAGTCCTGCTGCTACTTAACTCAAACTAGGCAGAACAAATAGGACTTTAACCATGTGCAGTTAAATTCCAGCGTTAGCGTTACTGCAAAGCCAAAGGTCTTATTAGACAGTTTGATTTACTCCACTCACAAGTGGGGGCCGACAAATGGTCAGGGTGCAAACAGTGGAGCGGGAGAGTGGCCCAGAATAGTTCATGGAACGCGTCCACGGACCACTCACGGATCAGAGCCGCTACCTTCAACTCCAGACCCCGACACTTTTTCCATTACCAGGGGCCAGCAGCTGGGAGCTCTGGTCAACATTACGACCGGGTAGTCAGCCAACACTCTCCTCCAAAGCAACGCGGAGCGACCTCGCTCAAGGATGTCCACCAGGTACACCGGGGGCACGCCATGAAACCCAGAACCTTTGGCCTGGGAGTGGAACCCGCCCCACCCACATCCGGACTATCCTGTTCCCTTCTGTCTGACCCGAAACCCCCCCGCCACCCCCCCACAGCCCCCCCGAACACCGCAGAGCCCTGCGGGGGCGCTGGACCCCCTGCTGGGTTTATCTCTGGAGGATTCAGCTCAGGGAAGAGGAGCTTGGTGGGGAAAGAGGAGGTGGGGGTGGGGGTGGGGGGGTGTCCAAGACAGCTCCAGGAGATGTACTGGGCACCAGCTGTTTCCCATTATCATACCTCTTCAGGGCAGCTCTTACGGGAAGACGAGGAAGATGAACGATGAGACGGGGGGGGGGGGGTGCCCGTGACAGGCTACAGACACTTCTTCTCTTGGTGGGGGGGGGGGGGGGGGGAGGTGAGGGGAGAGCCGGATCCCCTTTGTGATTGCGGGGATTCTCCCCTTTTCCTGCTCACATTCTGGGCAGACACCTCTGACGACGCCGGCCCGGACGAGGTCACAGAGCAGCGTTTACAAGCCTGCGCTCCCTTTACTTTCCCCCCCCCAATTGTCCGTAGCCGGTGCGGGGGCGGGATGTAAACAGTCTGCGGTGTTCTGGCGCGCTGCTACAGCGACGGCCTCGCTCAGTCCTCTAATCACCGGCCGGCTCGGCTGAGCAGGTGGAATCTTGGACGAGAGACGTCGCGGGGAAAAAAAAAAAGAAAAAAAAAAAAGGAAAGTAAAAAATACCAATCCTCCATCCGTAATACAAAAGTAAAAAAAAAAAAACCACAGCGTGTCCGTGTAAACAAACGATACCTGCCGGGCCAGACTAAACATCCTCCCCCAGCCAGACACCCTACGGACGGCTTTCACACTTTAACGCTCCAATCACAGGAAGGCGTAGCGCCATGTAATGAGTCTCCACGCTAAAGAGCCTTTCAATTAACAAATCACACCCCGACCCGACTGTGATTACACAGCTTGTGTAATCACCACCGCCCGTGCGGCGGTAGTTCAACCAGCACAGGTACGAGACAGGGCCTGAAGCTTGTTGAAGCCCCGGGGCTGATGGATGACTCTCCCAGCGCTCTCTAAGTGAGGAGTGTTTATCTGTGGGACACTGAAGTACAACCGGAGAGACGCGAGGCTTTTGTCACTGCTTTAGTCACCGCCGAAACGTAATGTGTGCGCTCACCGCTTTGCCCACCCAGCCCGGTGTGTTTGGGTTAGTTGTTTTAATGTTTCCCGGACAGGCAGTTTAAACGGTTTACTCTACCGTGAATTACAGTCAGGATGAAGAGAAACCCAAAATCCGATTTCCCCTGATAAGCAGAGCTCTGCATGACGAATCGGTGGTCTGTTACAGCGATAAGGCGAACAGGGAACGCGAACAGGGAAAGCCTTTAATATGCGTGTATATGTGGGTTTGATGAACACCTTCACAGCCTTCCTCTGTGTTCGATACGAGCTCAGCGTGCTCCAAGTGACCCAATGAAGTTCTCTCCCACAGTGAAAGTGCCTGAAGTGCGGAGTTAATGATGCCAGTGAAATTTACAGGCCCCTGTGACTAACACCATATTAGTGAGTTAGGGATGGGGACAGGGGAAGGGGTGAGGGGGGGGGGGGGGGGGGGGGGGGGGGCGTTATGTGAAACAGCCCCTAGGACGTAGACACGGCCGGGGTGTGTATATATGGCAGAGTCACCGTCAAACAGCACACAGTAGGGCCACTATGCAGTGACAAAGGACACTATGTTTTCCTCCCCCTGTCCCATTCCTGCATGGGGAGGGGCTTAGGGTTTGCATTGAACACTCGAGGGCTGGTCACACACGTTCACACTTCGGGACGTGGTTCTGCCGCCCAGCAGGAGGGCTGAGGCCTGCTGAGGGGCCCCCGTGGGGTCCAGAACCTCAGGTGGTGGTGGTGGTTGTGTAACAATGTGGCTCACAGCCTCTGAGGGTCTGGGAGGCCTGGATCACAGCCTTTCCTCTGTCTGGGCCACCAGGTCTTACACACTGCGTTTCTTTCGGGGGGGTGGGGGGGGGGATCATTTGGTGTTTTTATTTTTCAGCCTGTTGTTTTGACTATCTGTCTGGAAGTATTGTTGTGTATGGGAGTAGCACAGCTGCTATTGAAGCGATCAGAAATAAACACAAACTAAAATAGCTGGTATTTACTGTTATTGTGAAGGCGATGTTGACAGAAGGGGGGAGGGCAATGTAATCAGGTCAGACGGTCAGAGGGAGTCACAGGTCGACATGAACCGCACACGCAGGCACACACACACACACACACACACGTCACACACACAGGCTTACCTTCACGTAGGCGGTGTAGTGCTGGCACGCCTTCCTGTTGATGTCTAGGTTGAGCTGCTGGCTGAGCATGCTGACCTGGGCGCCGTTCTGGGAGAAGTAGATGCGCAAGGGCTGGCCCCGCTGCCTCTTATCCACGTCGGCCGTCAGGTTGTACAGCAGCTCTGCAGGAGACACATAAACACAGCTACAGCACACCACCTACAGTTTACTACCGTAGACCTGACAGCCTTCTGTGTGGATGCATGAGTGTGTGTGTGTGTGTGTGTTTGCTTGCGTGTGTGTGCGTGCACGTGTGTGTGTGTGTGCTTACGTGTGTATTTGTGTGTGTGGGTGTGCTTGCTTGCGTGTGTGCATGCATGTGCGCATGTGTGTGTGTGTGCTTACGTGTGTATTTGTGTGTGTGTGTGTGTGTGTGTGTGTGTGTGTCTGAGTTTGTGTGTGTGTGTGTGTGTGTGGGCGTAAGTGTGTACGTTAGTGTGTGTGTGTGTGTGTGTGTGTGTGTGTGTGTGCGTGTGTGTGTGTGTGTGCGTGCGTTAGTGTGTGTGTGTGTGTGTGTGTGTTGTATTGTGCAGCTGTTCACGGGTGTTGCTTTAAGAATGGACTGCAAACGCCAGAGAAGGTGTGATAATTCCCGGTCAATTGAAAGTTAACACTTCATCGACTAATGCCAGCTAAGGACTCCAGTGCGTCATAATATTAGGGAAAACTTTCCTTGCGTTTGCTCGTGGGTTATTGGGAAATAAACGAACAACCCCGTCCTCTCTGAAACGTTCAACAATCCAACATGCCAGGGACAGTCCTAACAGAGCCGATACAGGATCCTAGGGCCGGCAGCGCCAGTGTTTCAGTGGCTCTTGTTTGTAATCCTCACACTAAATGCCGAAGAAGAATGCCGGAGCCTCTATGTGAAACAGATTTCATCCTGAGGTATTGTCGTTGCTAAAGGTGAACAGACTGGGGAAGAACAAACAAAGGAAATGAATTTTCCGACTGGCTAACTCGACTGGCGTGACGTCGAAAGAGGACTTTTGCCATAACAACCGTCCCCCCCCCCCGTCCCCCCTACCTCGGGCCCGGGCTACGGTGGAAGGAGACGGACCCACACCCCCTAACGCGCTCCAGAGATACAGAGCCCGACGCCCCAGGTCACACATGACAACGGTTTCCGAGCGAGACCATATTTGGACTTCTCCGTTCTCTTGCCTTCTCTCTCTTCCATTTCCATTGAATGAATCAGCCCCAGTCTGTAGTAACCGCCTGAGTAGGGGGGAGGGGGGGGGGAGGGAGTGAGTGGAGGGGGGGAGGAAGAGGGAGTGAGTGGAGGCGGGGGTGGGGGGGGGGGGGGGGAGGGGGGTGTCCCGCTGGTAAAAAACAGTGGGTGGGGCAGCCAACACACCCTCTCGTTTACACCAAAGCCTACTGTTCGCCCGCCCCCCCCATCCTGTTGGCTGGGGATGGGGGGGGGGGAGGAGGAGGAGGGGGGGGGGGGGGGGACGCCGTGAGCTCACTCCCGCAGAGCATCAGCAGGTTCTCATTAGCCGAGAGTCACTGAGAGCAGAGGTGCGGCCCTTTCCACGCCACGCGCCAGACAGCCAAACACACACAACAGAGGCCCCGTTTGTGACACACGCGGCCAGGGGTGTTATGTCATGGCAGTCCGGTCCTCCCCCGTCCCCTGGGTGAGGGGGGAGGGGGGGGGGGGGTGGGAGGGGAGGGGGTGAGGGGTGAGGGGTGGAGGGGGGGTGCGACAACACCCTGACGCCGTGGTGCACACACACACTGAACACCCGCTGGACAAAAAGGATAGTTAGACTTAACTGCTTAACTCCGGTGGACTAGAACTGGCACTTTTGCACAATTTCCTTGGTACTTTTATATTTATACACCGTTTTTTTTAATGACCGTTTTTATAGCACCACCTCATCAAGGGATGTCTGTTTTTAAATTACTATTATCTATTATATATTCAGGTTCCAGTCATCTGCACAATGACAGAGTGATAACCCCTTTTTACTTTCACTGAATGTAAAATGTTATTTTTTACAAACGTGACCAATGAAAAATTTAAATTTAAACTTTGAGGCTGGCTATCAGAGTGATGCCACAGCATGGGGATATTGATTACCGTTAGCCACAAGCTAGTCACACTGCCACTTCCACTATACACTGATAGCATTGGCCGAGTGATCGACACTATCTGGCCAATCAGGAGACGCTTTCATCCGAAACGACTTGCAGGGAATTCAATGACATGTCGGTCAAGGAACAGGAGTCTGGATTAGGTGGGTCGCACAGACCGGGGATCGAATCCAGTGCCTTTCCACCACCTTAGCCTCCATCACCCACACCCCCCCCCACCACCCTCCCCCCCCCCGTACCTATCTGTCCGGGCACCTGGCGTCCACGGAACTGCATGCAGACGGAGAGGTTGAAGCAGTTCAGGTTCTGGGGCCCCTCGTGACACTGGGGCACCGTGATGTTGATGGACACGGGCAGGAAGATGGACACGTCCACGCTGATCACCGGCCGCGTCCTGCAGCGACGGGAAACACAGCGGGGGAGATGGGGATGAGGGATTAGAGGGTCTTTATGCGCGCCAGACAGGAGATACGGCTGTCGGAGCAGAAATAAAGGACTACAGAGTAAATAAAGTCATGGTAATACAAATTAAGAATAAATAAGACTATGCTAAGAACTAACAAAAATATATCCATGTAGTAAAGACATATATACACAGTAGTAGGAAAAAAAACTGAAAGAAAGATGTATATTTCCACATTGTTTATAGCAGACACACATTATTGAGCGTGTCTAAGGTGTGCAGAAGTCCAGATGTGTGTGTGTGGGTGTGTGTGAGTGTGCGTGCGTGCGTGCGTGTGTGTGTGTGTGTGTGCGTGCGTGCGCCTGTGTGTGTGTGTATGTGAGAGACCAGGCATTCAGCCATCTCAGGAGAGCAGTGAACTGTGAGCTCTCTCCTCCTGGAGGAAGAAGGCGCCGCGCTGGCAGCTACTCACCTCAACAGCACCACGCTGTCGGCCATGAACGCCCCGATGGTGACATCTGCAACAAGACACATAAACGTTGAGTGTGAGGAAAAAAAAAAAGCAATAAAAAAAAAAACGACCAGGAAAATAAAAGCAGGAAAATGTATTTCAAATATGTTCCTTACACCTGCCATGTCTACACAATAGACAGAGACCATTCACGTTGAATCACTGCAATGCTTGTTTGGCTGGCCCCGGAAATTCAAACCCCACAGTGGAAGGTCCTAAACAAGATGCCTTTTGTATCCCGGGAAACTAGTCCGCCCATTTTGAAAGGCTTTGGGGATGAAGCCGAGGCTTTAACCGTCTAATTGTCTCCTGTTTGATGTCTTTGTTTTGAAAATTGCCAGACAGGCCTCTTTGTTAGCCTAAAGCCTTCGATTGTCTGTCCTTTACCCCACCTGTGTTTGCTAGCCTTTAAGTCTTGTCCTCGGTGCCCCTACCTGCGTATCCGTTGCCGTCCATGTCCACACTGCCGGAGATGGACTGGCCAAACATCTGCAGGCCCGGGCTGATGGTACGGCCAGACAACCTCTGTCGAGGGAAGGCAACAGCTGGCTGAGCAACCCCATCCACACACACACACATGCTTCGTGCAGGCAAAAGCATTTATTACCACGATAATAAACAATCGTAAATGTTCTCCTTTATTAAGCGAGTGAAAGTAAAGTATGGGTTTCGGTTTATGGATGCTAAAGATGGAATGGAATGTGTGCAAGGAACATGTGAATACTTTGTACGCTAGCACATTAGAAGCCTTGTGTTTCGTCTATGGAGACGTTAATACGTGATCAAGGGTTGGGACCCCGTCACTGGCGACAGAAATGGCTGTATCTGAATCGCTGAGCAGCAAATTACCACAATGAACGAATGAATAAAACCCACTCCCACTCGTTAACCAGAATCGTCTGCGGGTGCGTAGGCAGAAACACATGTGAAACCTGAGATTCAGGGCTTTTTGGGGCATCTCGGCTGGAGGAGGGGGGGGAGGAGGGGGGTGAGGATGGGTGTACTCAACCACCGTGCTGCCCTGCCTGCGTGCCTCAGAGCAAGGGGCAGAGAGAGTCGCCTCTCAAAGCCGGTGCGGAGCCGGGCTCTAACCGTCAACCCGCTCTGTCACGACGAGGGAGCGGCGAACGCGAGCCCCCTTTGTAGTCGCTGACGAATGAAAAACAAGCTACCGGGTCGGGGGGGGTTTTGATCCCGGCGCACGGGCTGCAACCCCACGTCGGCAGGGGAAAGAGAAACCGACGCTGACACCTGATTCCTAGGGCTGTGGCGGAGAGAGAACCACCTGGGTAGGTTACCGCACATTACCCAGATACTGCAGCCGTTGCAGAGTCAGCACACACACACACACACACACACACACACACGCACACACACACGCACGACGCGAGGCTGGCAGGGCCCCGCTCGTTAACAGGAGATGACGGAGCGCCTTTCACGCGGCGCCGCGCGCAGCGCACGCGGGAAGCGGCGGCCGTCAGCGGCGGCGCCCGTTTAACGTGTTTGCTCCCCTACAATAATAAAACGCTGGACCGTTTTGCGGATGCCTTTCGAGTCCACGGCCTCATTAGGCTGTTGTTTGTATCGCTCCAGAAATAACACTAGCACTCTGCAAGTGAGAGTGTGTGTGTGTGTGTGTGTGTGTGTGTGGGGGTCTGTGTGTGTGTGTGTGTGTGTGTGGAGGAGGAGGAGGAGGAGGAGGAGGAGGAGGAGGTGGTGGTGGTGCAAGGGCTAGAGTATAATTTATTTGAATTTATTTATTTTCCACTTCCATTTCCATTTTTGTGTGTGTGTGTGTGTGTGTGTGTGTGTGTGTGTGTGTTGTGGCAACCTGGCCCCCGTCCCAATCAACGTGATGCAGAGCACCTGAGGAAGCCTGCTTTAAAAGGCAGGCTTCCACATCCATTCGGGGCTCTCTCGTGGCTGGGGGGGACGGAGAGTCCAGCCGTCGGGGCTGCGCCACGCGATCGTCTTTTAGTTCTTTTATAAGAAAGACTTACTGTTTGATTGAAACGTGCCGTTGTGGCTTAACACCCAACCGATTTGCGTGCTGTTTGAACCAAGGCGGGTTCACTCCCCGAGGCGGGTTGCCACAGTGTGTGTGTGTCTGTCTGTGTGTGTGTGTGTGTGTGTCCTTACCATGGAGTACTTGGTGATAATCCCCTCGCTATCCCCGTGGTAGATGTACACGGCGCCAGCGTAGTCCTCCTCCTTAGGAGCACCGATGGCTACATCTGCAGACAACAACACACCATAGAGATCACACTGGCTGCTCCCACAGGAACACTACTGATACCAACACTGTACTGAGAGAGAGAGAGAGAGAGAGAGAGAACGAAGGAAGGAAAGAAGAAGGAAAGAACGAAAGAAAGAAAGAAAGAAAGAAGGAAAGAACGAAGGAAAGAAAGAAAGAAGGAAAGAAAGAAAGAAAGAAAGAAAGAAAGAACGAAAGAACGAAGGAAAGAAAGGTTAAGGTGAGGGTGGATCATTGAGTCAGTCCCAGGTGGACCACCTATGGGCTAGGAAACGATTTTGCATAGAGAGCCTTTTAATAGACACTAAAAGGTTATCAGTGGCCGTAAAACAGGGTGAGGCGCCAGCAAGTGTTGAACCAACACCGTAAAGAGCCGGTCTGAAAGTACAGATCGACATTTATGGGCTTTTCCATTCCTAAACTTGAGCCCTCCAAGGAATGTCCCATTATGAATCTAAGATCATTAAAAACTCATTTACTGAGGCTTTGTAGTGTAGTCACACCAGTTAACTAATATAAATAATTCATAGCTGAACATTCAGAATTCATAAACGTATTACTATTACTAAATCATCCGAGGATTCATTCATGCATCTTCTGACAAGCGTCTCACAATGGCAGCTGAGAGCCGGCACTTAAGCAATTACCGAGAGCCCCCCCGTCCCCCAGTGACAGGCCTGATGAGTTACCGCCACCCGGGTGACTTGTGTCTGTGGCACACGCTGTTCCAGACGGCGGGCCCCGGGGCCACCCAGGGGCCCTCTCCCACCCAGACCTCCACCCCGGGGCCCTCTCCCACCCAGACCTCCACCCAGGGGCCCTCTCCCACCCAGACCTCCACCCCGGGGCCCTCTCCCACCCAGACCTCCACCCAGGGGCCCTCTCCCACCCAGACCTCCACCCAGACCTCCACCCAGGGGCCCTCTCCCACCCAGACCTCCACCCAGGGGCCCTCTCCCACCCAGACCTCCACCCAGACCTCCACCCAGGGGCCGTTTCCCAGCCATAACCCAAACAACTGGGCCCCTCGGAGACAGTAAGTGCGAGAAAGAAAATGGGAAGACGCTAAATGCAAAAACCACTATTTCGCGAACACGAGGCAATGACTTGTGATGACGCTCTCCCCACAGGGGGTCTGAGCAGCGGCCTGTTCCACAGAACGAGGGGAAACCAGTTCACCCTGCAGAGTCTGACGGCAGGGTTTCAATTCAGGGTCGATTCGTTTACTGTGAAGAAATAGAAACTGCATGACTGCATATTATGACTACATTATGACTATATTATCCTGATAGCAGGAGCTCCTAGACTCTGACTCAATAAAGCAATCATTTCCACCTGGATGGGATAGTACTGGGTCGTTGCCCCTCAGAGCCGAATCCCAAGACGTACAACCTAAAATAAAGAGCTCTCAGTTATAGAGCGTGTGATGAGGACATATTCTACGCCTTATCTAAGCTTAATGGCCCAGGAATATCTGAGCACATCCCTCTTCCCTCTGGCATCACATGTACCCAAAAACATAACTTCAGCCCCGGTCTCTCATGTCCGGACGACCCACGGCCTCCCGACAACGGCTTCAGTGATTGGACGGGTAACAGCTGGCGTTATCGAGGACTGACCTTGAAAACCGTCATCGTCGATGTCCCCGATCGCCGCCATGCTTTCTCCGAAATGTGCGTTGTAGGCGTTGTCTCCCTTCAAGACACCGGCTTCCTCCATCACTCCCTGGCAACAGAACAGGGCGACAGCGTTTGTATCCGTCTGAGGAGTTGGACGGTTGACCGCTGCTGTATTGAGAGCAGGGTTGTATCTTGATAGTACCAGAGCTTCACTTCATGAATCAAAACAAGAGTGTGAACCCATTGCCGTAACAAGCCGTAGCAGAAGAGGAGTCTTAAGCGTTGTATGCTAAACAATCATACTGCTGGATCCAATGATGGGTTCCCATTGTTGTTGTAATTTAAATGTCGTAACAACAGCAGTCTGAGTTACATCAAGCACTAACGACTGACAGATCGAGCAAACACAATTATCTAGTCTTACGGAAACCGCTTCCACAGGTTAAACAAAACTGATGGATGGTGGCACGTCTAACACACATACACACACACAACGAACAAACACACACACAGCGAACACACTCACACACACAAACACACGTACACACCGAACACACTCACACACACAAACACACATACACAGTGAACACACACTCACACACACAGTGAACACACAAACACAGTGCAATCACAGATTGAACACACACACCTACACACATACACAGCCAAAACCAACACACACACAAAACGTGAACACACACACACACACACACACACACACACACACACAGAAAGCACATACACATAAACATACGCACACACACACACACAGCAAAACACACACCCACACACACACACACAGCAAACACACCCACACACACACACCACACACACACGACTGTAGGGAGAGCACCGGTGGGTAAAGCTACGGTGTGTCTCCCAGGAGCCGACCGGGGGCCACTCACATTGCCCTTGCTGAGGTACACAGTCACCTGGCCCTCGTCCCGCAGCAGGCTGTGCATGGGGGCGCCCACCAGCAGGTCTGATAGGCCGTCCCGGTTCAGATCAACTGCACACAATGAGGAGCCAAAGTAAGAGCCCATCTGGAACCAAGCCAAGCCACAAAGCAATGGGGTCAGAATACAGTGCC
>NC_140277.1:1775037-1835037 GCF_964030765.1 Micromesistius poutassou | reverse complement strand
AGAGAGAGAGAGAGAGAGCGAGAGATGACATGACATCTTGTTTGGTTCTTTTTCCTTTCACCTGAGCTCCCATTTTGTAACTTTTCTACGCAAACCTCAAACCAAACATAGCGTATTCTCTTCAGCGTGGGAGACGCAACACTGCACTTGATACCTTTAGACGTAGCTTCTGAACAGCACAATGTTGTCGGCGTGCTGCGCTGTGACTATAACATCTGTAGCGAGTGAGTGCTCGACAGACTCCAGCAGCTTTCTATCTGGCTATCATTCCCTCAGAATACCTGACATTCTGCGGGCGGGGAAAAATTTGTAATTTTAAAAGCGAAAAACAGTGGAGAAGGCGTATTGGTATCATGTTGTTTTGGGGTAGGGTCATTTTACATCCGAGTTGAAATGTACAACGTAAACTCTCTCAAGAATCCTCTTAAAATTCTCCCGTGGAATACTTTCAAAACAAATATGAGGAGGTTTTAGTGACGTCTCACAGGCTGAAGTCATTCACAATTTAAGTTACAATTTACATGATTTATTTTGAAACCAGATTCCAGGTGGTGGATTCAAAATGTTTATCCAAGCATTATTGTAAGAATTTAGGATATACTAAGTGTAACAAAACTGCGGAGGGCAATTTACAAAGCAAATACAGCAAATTGCAGAGCAGAGTAATACGCTCAGTGGCAAAATAAATATTTTGTTTAAAATAATAACGATTTTCAAACTCTGCATGTAAGCGTTGTTACAAAATTGCCATTCAATTGACTAACCTTTACACAAAAATATCCAGATATCAATCTTAATATCCAACTCGCGATCGAGCGAGGAAACCTAGCCATAAAGAATGTGTGTGTGCCCTCTACGGCCAGGGAAGGCAAAAAAACATTGACGAGACATGCTTACATTAATCTGAACATGTGTCCTCAATTGAGCATAACTGTAACCTACGATTTTAAGATTTACAGCACATGTTGGCCCTGGGCAAAAATAAAGGACGCATTGTATCACTACCGTGCGGAATACAACTCCTACATTAAACTGGCCGATGACTTCAACTTCACAATCTAGCAGGTTTTCCCTTGTGTCCGTTTGACCTGCGCTGAACTAAACGACATGTCGACTCCGCCTGGCTTTTGCTCCAGCTGCCTCTGTTGATTTAGCCAGATCTCTCCTAATGTCACGGCCATGTCCATTGCCTATTCTGATATCAATGCTATCTATGCTAATATAAACTTATAAACGTTAATACAGGTTTGAGGCCCACAAGGCATTACATTACATAAATATAAAAAGGAAAAGAAAAAGGAAAGAAAAAAGGCAAAAAAGGCATTCATGCCAGTGTTCCCAGATCTTCGATCTTCTAATGCTAATATCAGTACCAGTGTTTCCAAAATCGTACAACTACACAACTGTGTTAACCAGGGGGGCCGTATGGGGGGCGAGGGCGGGGGAAGAAAGAGGTTAGATACGAGTCTGCTATCTGGGAAGTAGAGCGCAGTAGAGGGGAAGGAAACTTTATTTTCCTTTATCATTATCTCTGCTGGAGGCGGGCCAGAGCGGCCCTGCAGCGCTTCATATCTGCCTGTAAACACAGACCCAGAGGAGTGAAAGGTCTCCGCTGCTTTGATTCCCACCTCCCTGCTCTATGACGGGGGTCGGACGGCACACAACGTTTGACTTAACCCCCCCCCGCCCCCCCCCCCCCCCCGCCCCCATGAGGCGTATATGTTTAACAAAAGAGACATATAGTGAACTGTTACTCTTCCCTTCAGACACAGTTTGATATGTCAAAAAAACCCCGTGATTCAAAGTCAATCCAAAACAAGTCGGGGGAGAGCAATTTGTGCGCACAGGGGACGGTGGGGCCGGCCAGAGTGTGTGTTTTTTTGTCCCCAGCTCGGAGAGAACAAACGCGGCATAACTCGTGTCTTATCGCCGACATCCCGAAGCATCCGCTGACATCGCCGTCTGTCTGGCCCGCGGCCCGCGTACGCTACCGTGGACCTCCATTGTTGTCCAGAAAAGATAATAAAACATGGCAGAGCACCGCGGAGGCGCAGCCCCGCTCCATTAAAGTCCGTTGCTCTCGCCGCATATCTGGCGCACTTGGCTTGTGTAAGCGCCTGTCTAGACAGACAATACGCCGGAGAAGGGGGGGGAAAACATAAGCTGCTTCTGCTCGTCTCCTCGAGAAACAAAAACATGGGATCCTGAATTATGCGGGCTTTGAACCCTAAAAACGACGCTAATGATGAACTAAATCCAAACTAACTTAAAAGGATGGATTCTTTTTTATAAAGGCCGGCTCTATCTAAAGCCTCGTCTGACAGTTGACACATTGAATTTTTTCAGTGTGTGAATTATTAAGTCTGCCCGTGTTGACACACACACACACATGCGCGCACACACACACACACACACACACACACACACACACTTAAGAACTGATACAACCACCAAGCGAGGTAGGATAAACAGATGTATGAACGAT
The DNA here is from genome assembly GCF_964030765.1 of Micromesistius poutassou. Taxonomy (NCBI): domain Eukaryota; kingdom Metazoa; phylum Chordata; class Actinopteri; order Gadiformes; family Gadidae; genus Micromesistius; species Micromesistius poutassou. Next base: position 1,832,552 of record NC_140277.1, on the reverse strand, counting down.
GGCTGGATAAAGGTTGTTATGGAAGAAGCTTTCCCTTGCACCAGCCTTTACGAGCCTGGACGCAGAGCAGACCGGCCCCCGGCACACGGGGCGACCTGAAGGGGCCGGGACAAAAACCAGGGCACGGCGTGGGTTCATCAGTGTGTTGTGCGTCGACACTGACCTCTGTGAACGCCCCCGCTATCCCCGCTTGGCACGAGCCGTGCTCCTCTCCGTACTTCTGCTTATAGTCTGCAAGAGAAAAGTAATAAGAACGAAAAACCACAAGTTATTTCACTGAGCGCCCCGGCCAGCGCTCACTGGAGTTTTTCCTGCATTCCATATGGAGCTAGTCAAAAGAGGCCCAGCCAATAGCAGGCCAGGGGCAAGGAATCAGCCAGCAATAAGAAAAAGGGGGCGCAATGGCACATGCAATATGAAAGTTTGTCATGGGGGTGTCTGCCTCTCTCACGTTACCGAAAATATTGAGCTTGGATCTGTTGCGCAACTGAAACTGTACTTGAGGCCCCCACACGAGGCCCGCACTGTCCAGAGGGGGGAGAGAGAGAGAGAGAGAGAGAGAGAGAGAGAGAGAGAGAGAGAGAGAGAGAGAGAAAGAAAGAAAGAAAGAAAGAAAGAAAGAAAGAAAGAAAGAAAGAAAGAAAGAAAGAAAGAAAGAAAGAAAGAAAGAGAGAGAGAGACAGGGAGAGAGGGAGAGAGGGCGAGAGAGAGAGAGAAGGAAAGGAGATCAAGCAAGACAGAGAGAGAGAGAGAGAGAGAGAGATATCTATAGAGAGTAAGAGAGCCAGAGAGAGGGCGGGGGCTCTGAAGGAAGTGCGAGGCTGACCTGGGAGTTAACGTCGATATTAAACAGCCTTAGAAGAAAAGCTCTCTGGGCAACAAATCAACGTTACGAAAAAGATCCTCACGGACTCCATTGTTTGGAGAAGTGAAATGTGATGTCAGTTGTGGTGAAATCAGCGGGGGGCTGGGGACGACGGGGGGGTCAAACAGGGAGATTTCCTCAGCAGCAACGCCTCTATCCTGGAGGCCCACCTTCAGGCCCGTCTCATGCAGTCGTTCAATCCAAATCCAAACGGGTTTCAAAGAGGGGACGAGTCCCTCTTTTACATTTTTTTATGTACATTTCCATGCGGGATTTTCAAAAATATATATATACTTCTGAGTTTGCTACTCAGAGTTTGCTAATCACTTCCTACTTCCTCCCGTTAAAGACAATCAACAGATGAATTACTTTATCTAATATATTTTATATTAGATAAAGTCGGTTCTCTGCCCAGAGAACCCGCAGGCAGAAAGGAGTTTTCTGTAGCGCTCTGCGGCTGGCAAACAAATTTAATATATCTATATTTTTAAAAGATTTTTATTTGTTTCAGATTATTAATTTTTCTGCATCGAGACGGAATCGTTCTAGAGAGAACAGAGATGCATCGAAGAATCTATTATTTTCCCCCACCCCTTGTAGTCCACATGAGGACAGACGGACCACAGACCTGGTGTTGATTGAGAAGAGAGTAAGGGAATGAGACACAGATAGAGAGACATAGAGAAAGTTAGAGGGAGAGAGAGAGAGAGAGAGAGATAGTGTAGAGAGAGATAGTGTAGAGAGAGAGAGAGAGAGATAGTGTAGAGAGAGCGAGAGCGAGAGAGAGAGGGAGAGAGAGAGATAGTGGATAGAGAGAGGGAGAGAGAGTGAGATAGTGTAGAGAAAGAGAGAGAGATAGTGTAGAGAGAGAGAGAGAGTAAGAGAGAGAAAGTGTAGAGACAGAGCGATAGTAAGAGAGAGAGAGAGCGAGTGGAGAGAGAGAGAGAGAGAGAGAGAGAGAGAGAGAGAGAGAGAGAGAGAGAGAGAGAGACAGGAAGAGACTGTAAGAGATGGTGAGTAATAGTGAAAGATAGTGCGAGAAGGGAGGAAGAGAGTGAGGATGACAAACAGAATAAGGGAGGGGGAGAGCAGAGAAAGACACACAGAAAGAGAGAAAAAAGAGCACGACAGGGAGGGGATGTGTGCGTGCGTGCTTGTGTGTGTGCGTACGGGCATGGGCGCGTGTGTGTATATACACTTGAGGCTGCGCTGCCTCTCGGTTACGTCGGCGACACACACCCGTCAGACAACAAGAGAGCAGGGCGGGGCGGCCATACCTCACATAACACAGCCAAGGCCACAGATATCATGTGCCCCTCGTCGCAGAATTCTTCACTAGGACGAGGGGCACACTGCCCGGGATTAACACCTCCGCCCTCACCCCCACTGCCCCTCTGTCCCTGCCCCTACCCCCTCCCCAGGGCTGTGTGTTATCGCTGTGATCACAACGCACAGTGATTTAAACGCGTGTGCGTGCGGATCGGTGCTGGGCTGGACGGTGGACGAGAGGCGAAAGGCGGTGGACGTGGTGGTGTGGAAGATCTGACAGCAGCTGAGCTCAAAGAGCTCCGCTGGTCTCTGGTCCACGACCCCGTGTCACGCTCCTCCAGGGGGGCTGACTATATCAGGAGATATCGGCTAGATCTTAACTGTGGGGCTATGCTTTCATCCTCGCGCAATGATGGTGTAGATGGTGTGTCGACTGTACATGGGGAACACAGGACCGTTTGGCTGGAATTGTACCACCTTAGCCCATATACTGTTTACTATTCATTTACTATTAAGTCATTCTACAGAAGCTTCGCTAAACGTACGTACTGCAGCTTCACCACTGCATCTTCTAAAAGCCTGTCTGTCTGACTATCTGTGTGCGTGTGTGTGTGTGCGTGCGTGCGTGCGCGTGCGTGCGTGCGCGTGCGTCTCTGCCTTACCTTCATAGCAGGGGATGAGTTCCCTGGTGTGGCCCTGCAGGTTGGGGGGGATGATGGTGCAGTATCCGTGGGGCAGGATGTACTCCGCGTCGTAGTACACGTTCTTCCAGCGGTGGGCGCAGGCCTGCACACCGTAGAAGGGGGGAAGAGTCCTCAAGAGTCACACTGTGTACACACACACACGGCCACCCCCTGCAGCCAGCGCGTCCGGAGCAGTCAGGGCGAGGCGTCTCGCTCAGGGACACCTCGACACTCTAGGCGGAGGAGGAGCCCGGGATCGAACCAGCAACCTTTCCAGTTACCAGTTAACCCACTCTGCCTCCTGAGCTACTGTCGCCCTGTGATGTCACAGACCGATTGACCAATGACGGATCAAGGCGAAGAGGCCGAAGAAACACAGAATGTTTATTTTGTGACTAAATGTGGAATATCTTTACATTGCTCTTTCACAAGCTGACTAGAGTAACACACTCATAGGGAGTCTCCCTCTCTCTCTCTCTCCCTCTCTCTTTCATTATCTCTCTTAGAGAGAGAGAGAGAGAGAGAGAGAGAGAGGGGGCGAGAGAGAGCGAGAGAGTGAGAGAGTGGAGAAAGAGACACAAAGAGATTCTGAGAGATGGTGAGTAATAGTGAGATAGTAAGAGAAGGGAGGAAAAGAGCAAAAATGATAGACAGAATAAGGAAGGGGGAGAGCAGAGAGAGAGAGCTGGAGCCAGGGTGTCTCCCTGCGGCCGACAGATAAACGCCACTCAGAGCGGGGGGGAATTAAAGCGCGTCTGACTATGACCACGACATCTACGCACTGTGGTGTGAATGTCCCAATTACCATTCAGCGTGGCCCCGGCTTCCTGCCCACCGTCTTAGAGGCAGCGGGGAGGGGAAACCTCCTAGCATGTCCTTTGGTCAATGTTTCCCCACACTCGAGATCGTTTCCCTCCCTCAACAGCTCATCCGAGCCATGTGGAGGCAACCATGGAGGAGCGCGGTTCAGCACGAGTTCAGCTGCCATTTGTTACATATTAGACAGTGAACCAGAGTAGAACGAGAAGAGGAAAATAGAGTAGGTGGGAATAGATCAGATCAAGGCACTCCCCTTTCCATAAGGTCTCTGTATTGTTGTATTGTTGGTGCGCGATAACTCAAGGGAGATATCCGATACAAACACTTAATTTCCACACATTATTCCCTGCACTTTCTATAGTCATATGAGTAGTGTACTAGAGTCCTGCCTATCTATTGTCATGTCTATCTTTACGATGACTTCTACGGTGATTCTCTTATGTGATTCTCTGAGTCATTGAACTTTTGACTGAAGAGCATATTCAAATTTCTGAATTAAACAACTGCCGTTGACATTCCGTTGATAATCCAACACTTTGTTCGCGTGCCTCAGACTTCCAAGGCCCTGCTTTGTTTACTTTTTACTAAACCGTCATTTAGCTCATTTCACCTTCAGCTTCATGGCGCTCCGTCTGAACAAATGCAGAAGTTCTGCATATGCTCTAGCCGTGCATATAGGCCCATCCATAATGAGAATTACTTATCTGTAAGTCCCCCCTGTGATGATAGCGCAGCTAAACGATTGTTCCAAACTCCCTGGGCTACAAACAAACCTTTGAGATGTTTGAAAGTGAGGAAAAGTGGTGCTGTCGGAGAGAAGGGGCTGTTTTGGCATTCCCTGACAGAAGCAGTCCATGTATGGCGTGGTGCTGTTGTCATGTTCTCATTCTGCCTGCGAGCCCATTGGTCATGAGCAAAGCCCTCAGCGAGGACGAAAACACACACAAGAGAAACGTTGTAGCTCACATCTGCCAAGCAGCCCTTCACTCTCACTCTGTCTCTCTGTCTCTCTCTCTCTCTCTATCTCGCTCTCTCTCGGTCTCGCTCACTCTCCACCAGCGCTCACTCTTGCGCGGAAACGTGAGCACCATTCGGATGAGGTACACACAAACAGCAGCCCTTAGGAGAGGCCCTCGAAACACGTGGCTGCAGAAAAGCCACCACCGTTCATGTGTCAAACAGCAGAGCAAGAGAGAGAGACAGAGAGGAAGAGGGAGGGAGAGAGAGAGAGGGAGAGAGGGAGGGAGAGGGAGAGGGAGGGAGAGAGGGGGGGAGGGGAGAGAGAGAGGGAGGGAGGGAGGGAGGGAGGGAGGGAGGGGAGACAGGAGCGCCACAGTTTATGCATATGCTTATTGCCATTGAACAGCTCCAAGATGTTCAGTAGTTCTGACAGACAAGGAGACTCAGGAGTTGAAAAAAGGTTCGGAAAAAAGCCTGCCAGAACATTCCTTGAGGACGAAAAGAACAAAGGGGAAATTGGCGGTCCGAACACAACCCAGAACAAATACATTCCCGGGAATTCTTAAAGGAACAACCAGGTACTGTTCTGCTATTACTGACTCAGGACAAGGAGTCAATCAACAGAGGGTTTAAACACACCTGTCAGGGTGGTTTACAATAGGCCTGGCTCCCTGGGAGGGAGGGAGGGAGGGAGGGAGGGAGGGAAGGGGGGAGGGACGGGAGAGAGGGGGGTGTAAACGACAGGCTGCAGACCCCTAGAGTACTGTTCAGAGAGAGAGCAGTGGCCTTTGGACTGTTCTGGAGGACAGAGAGGTCCCTCGCTGAATGACAACTCTTTCGCCAGCCCCCCTACAGCAGACTGTGTGTGTGTGTTTGTGTGTGTGTGTGTGTGTGTGTGTGTATGTGTGTGTGCGCGTCTGTGTGTATGTTTGTGCATGTCTGTGTGTCTGAGCGTGTGTGCCTGCGTACGTGCGTGTGTGTGTGTGTGTGTGTGTGTGTGTGTGTGTGTGTGTGTGTGTGTGTGTGTGTGTGTGTGTTTGTGTGCCTGCGTATGTGCGTGCGTGTGTGTGTGGGAGGGGGGGGGGGGTGACATTTAATGACAGGCTGCACTGGGACGGGGACGGCGGCCGCGGGGGACGCAGCCTAAACAACCCGGGCCAGCTGCCCTATGATCTCTGAGCAAACACCCAGCCCAGCACCTCTGGGAGTAGCACCAGCAGCTCCCCTGCTACGTTCCCTGTTTTGTTTTGGTTCTTTTAGTTCCCCCCCCATCCACAAATGATTACATCACCGCCCAAATACCGGGGTAAATGTTTAACGGCGTTCACAAACACAGCGACAAATCCATCAAATGTCTGCCACTCGTCACCCATCGCTCCGGGAGGGACGCGGCTCTCATTTTAAAGGTGACATGTTATACCACCAGGTGTGATCAGCCGCTACAAGCCATTTAGATCAGTCCACCAGCCTTCCCAGTGGACCGTAGCAAACGGTGCTCATCCATCCTCCGTCACACATCTAGGTGGACACGCCCACCTGCGATGTCAGAAGAGGCAGATTTTCAAAACGGCGTGTAACGGCTAATCACGATCACACCTGGCGGCATAATATGTCACCTCTAACTTTGTGTCGTACACCAGCGTTCCGTGGATCCAAATGATGTAACATTGCGTTGAACTCTGCGATGAGCCAGCGGTATAAAGGGAAAGAAAAGGGGGAAAAGGAGCAGTTTGATCCTTGTGAACAGCTGTGGTCAAACAATGCGGTCGATCAGTAAGGCCTTTGCAACAAAGATGTCCGCCTCATCCGACTGTGTATGTTTGAATACATTATTTATCCCAGGGAGGCCACATGGTTCCCATTAACAGCACTCACCAGTATCTGGCCGTTGGGTTTGTCCTGCCGGGCCAGGCTCACTCCCATCCACTCGTCATCCCGGTCGCCCTGGCACGTCTTCCCACAAGACTCCCTCTGCTTGTTTCCTGCAGCAGACGCCCACAGAGACACACACACACACACACACACAGATACAGACACACATGGGCGCACACACACACACACACACACACACACACACACACACACACACACACAGATATAGACACATGTGGGAGCACACACACACACACACACCCACACACACACACACACACACACACACACACAGATACAGACACACATGGGCGCACACACACACACACACACACACACACACACACAGATATAGACACATGTGGGAGCACACACACACACACACACACACACACACAGATATAGACACATGTGGGAGCACACGTACACACACACACACACACACGGCACACATGGGCGCACACACAAACCCACACACACAGACAGACACACAGACATACACACGTGGGCGCACACACACACACACACACACACACACACACGTAAACATACGTTAGGTACGAAACAATGAGGCCACTTTTCATTGACTTGCTTGACTCACCAGGTCAGAGGATGTCGTTTGCAGGTCACGAGTCGGCTATTGTCAAGCCACTGGCCCTCGGCTCTTAATCTCATCCCAGCAGAATGCCCCAATGACACGAATGCCATTTGACGACGTAAATGAATGTGCAATCAAATTCAACCACTGTCTGCCCATGTGTGAATCTTAAGGGTGCTGGAACCAGCAGCAATTTGAGAGTCTGGGAAGTCCCATTTAAGAGAGTTTATTTTATCTGTAGAACTATCATTGGCATGAAGTTTGTAGAAAGCCACAAATGGGCTCTGCTTCGAGTGACATGAGCAGTGCAATTCATCATAGTCAAATCTTTATACGCAAGGACAAAACTGTTCCTGAATCAACGTCTCTTTCTCTGTACCAAGACAGAGTGGGGTCCCTATAATACCACGAAGGATCTAACCGCTGCTCATTTTGAACAATATTTCATGGGATTACAAAGGACCACCAGGACTCAGTTCTCCGGGCCAACGTGATCCATCTACTGCGTCTCCAGTGGGGCATACAGAGGCCCCCTATCCCCATCCCTGCCCCAGATGCCTGGGTCTGATATTGTGGCGGTCGGCTGTGACACGTTGAGTGATGGGTTAATCTTGTGGCCTCCACGCTCACCATAACAGAACAGAAGTAGGTCGAGTGGAGGGTGGCGTCATAAAACGTTTGGCCCAAAAAGTGCCTGGAAAATATTAGCTAATCGTATTTATCTAAATATTTATCTCAATATTTTTCTAAAAGAGGTCTTCTGGTTTTTAAAGTTGCATGTTTATAGGGCGTATATCGGCCTACACATACAAGGGAGAAGGAGGGGTGTGTGTGTGTGTGTGTGTGTGTGTGTGTGTGTGTGTGTGGTAGTGTTAGTGGGGGGGATAGTGTGATAAAACAAAGCAGATGCGTGAGGAGTTGATGAAGAGCCAGGAAGAAATCTTTAAAATAAACCAACGGAGCGTCCGCGGGCGGTTCTTCGTGTGCCAGAGTTAATAGTTAGATTTGTTTTCAACTTTGCGTGTCCTACGTGAGCAACAGAGGATCAACTTCGGTTACTTTCTGTAAAATAGTCATACATGTTCTAACACACTCAGGTTCGAGGTTGCGTGGTGCTGAAGCTGCGTGTGGTACTCTATAGCCCCCCGTAGGAGGAGTCCCCCGTATACCGGCGTCCAGCCTAGGTTCGGTGTGTGATTCACTGACCTCTTCCCAGGTCCATCTCGGTGCAGCGGCTTGCCGGGTTGCTGTGAACACGACACTTGTACACGGCTCCAGGCGTGTGCACGGAGCTACTGTATGTAGAGTTGGCCTTCGGCGCCCCGACCAGTACCCTGCAGGAACACATGTACCACGGTGGCGGTGCATGACTGTCATTCAGTCCAATGTACAGCTCTGCTCATGTTGATGCATACTGTAGGCCTGTGTTTCTTCATCGAGATATTGTAAAACCATGAGATATCATCTTAAGAGATGTGGCCTGGGCTGGGTTCATAGCTGACAGCTGTTGACATCGACGTGTATAAAGGTGGATCAAATATTGTGTTGGCCAAATGAACAAGACTTAAGTGTAAATTATGAAAAATATTGGGGACTGTTTAATTCAGTGTAACTAATAGGCCGGCCTTATGTTTTTGACAGTAGCCACAGGAGCATGCAACATATGGTTTCAGAGTGGCTGGATATAATATGAGGAAGGAAACTTTTCATGAAGTTAATGACTCCCATAATAAACATTCACAGAAACCGAAGTGATAAGGAGAGCGTTAGTAAAAGTAGGCCAATGACGTTACATTATAAATCAATAGGAGCATGGCACTCACCAGCGCGTATTGTCGTGATAATGCTGCAGCACAGAGTACCCGAAGAAACTCGACTGAGGTCCACGGAACACTATGGGATGTTCTAGATCAATGTTGTACGAATAAGTGAGGGAAATCCAAAGAAACGCACAGAAAACATGTCGTAGTCCCGTGGTGAGGGTCAGCGGTGGAGCCATCCTCCTAAGCATTATTTATAGCCGCGATACGTAGGCTACCCCCAAAAAACAACAAAAAAGTGAGGAATTGTCAGCGCGCCGCAAGTTAAACAGTTGCAAAAGTTAACATCCGATTGATTCAAGTCTACCAAAGTTGGAAAGATGGAACTGCATGAGTTTTTTCAAAGTTTTGGGAGAAAAAAAAGGGAATGGTCCGGTCCTGGAAGTAACGGTGCGTCAACTCCTCTCCATTCTAGTACGTCAATCTGCGAGAGCTGTTGCACACAAGATCCATGTCCTGGCGATGAATGCGGTCACGGTGTGAGGGGCGACTGGTTTGAAGCGTCGAGCATCACATTTCAACCGGGGGTTTGGGGCTGAGCTCACCGCCAGGCCGAGGGAGCTCTACTGCCCTCTATCGGTGGTCGTTGAGTTCAGAAATGTTGTTGCGGTTTTTGGATAAACCACATTACACTTTCAGTGCAACTCGGATTGTTGACCAGTTGACGCCAACTTTAAAACATGACCCTGAACAAAAGGTGATGTTGACACGTTCTGTTTTGACAGTTGAGTGGCTTTCGACTGCTGGATTCATTTTTATTGCAATGGCATATCATATACTCATAACTCAAACAGGACACAGTCAAATCCATTTATAAAAGGGTACTTATAAAGTGTGTAGTGCGAAACACAAGACAGCATAAACACATGACAAAAGTGAACTATAAATAGGATTTAATTTGTTTTCCTGGAAATGTATAGCAAGTCATATTGTGTACAGATTAACCATTATAGTACAATTTATGACAATTCTTTTTTGGGGGGGGGTTACTTGTCAGTTTTCCACAATATATAAAGTATAGAAAAGCAGTGGTAAACAAACAAGGTAATAGGTGCCAGTATGTCTTAATGTGGTGCGAGAGCACAGTTAAAGGGTCATTACAGTTTTACAGAGGAAGTGATGCAGACACACAAACACATACGAATAAAATCAACTGACCATCAGCATCAATACATGATATGGATTATTGCACAAGCCATTCATTATAAACACACATCTAAATAAAAAGAAAACCATAAACCCTTGTCTAAAAAATAAATCAAACAAAATATCACAATGTGTAAATTAACAACCGCTATTTTCAGCAGAAATCTAGATTCATGGAAGATTCTCGTACATATTATTTAAATTCCTTTATAACTTAAACATAAAGCTACACACACCATAGATGCCCCAGAATTGCACACGTCACATGCACGCACGCACACGCACACACACACACACACACACAAACAAACTTAAAATGTGAATGGGAGAAGGGCTTGATTAGGTCTCTGGCAGTCTTGCCCTTCAGCAGCAGTGTAATTCTATCCCTCAAGAGCACTCTGTGTTAACACTCATCGAAGCCAAGGCTGTGGGGAAAGGAAACACAGACAGTAGATTACTTAATACAGTAGAGTTTACGCTGTTCGTTACCCTATTAAGAGAAAGGTCAATTTAAAAGTAGAGCCCAGACATATTAACACGTTGATATCAGTGGCTAACCTTTCTGTTACACTCCACACCTCCGAGCTCATTTGTGTTTTGTCTCTTTTGTCTATTTGTTGTCCTCATTTTGATTGCCAAGTGAGAAAGTGCTGAGCCTTACACATTAGTGTAAGTGTGTGTGTCTGTTGCGTGATAACCTTTCCGTGATCTGTAAGTGCGTCGGCAGACGTGTATAACATTAAATGTGTATAAAGTTATATCTAGTAAATATCATTTTAATAACTAAGAAAACGTGGCTGATATGAACTATCAGTTTCATTAGCATAAACACACAATTCCTCATAATCCCTTTGTTATATCTATTCAGGGACAATGGTACCGTTCATGTATGGTGACACAGGCACATGAACCACATGAACCACACATGAGAACGGAGAAAAGCTGCTTACAAGTGCTTTGGATTCCTCTTTGTCCAGAACGCTCTGTACTTGGTCTGGCGGGAACTTCAGCACGGAAGTGAGGACTTTGGCCATCGTCTGTCACAAGGGAATGAAATTAGACAACGCCATTAATTTTTATCTGCATTAAAAACATATCGATAAATTCCACCAAATGGGACACGCGTGAACGCTGTTCATTTATATGACGACAGTTTATCATCATGACGGGCTCGGGCCCCACCGTGAACTCCTACCCCTGGACACCAGCAGGGCCAATCAAACCACGCATGTTGTAAGACACTTAACAGAACGAGGCACAGAAAGGGCCTTATCATCGGTGTAATCAGATCCAGCCCTATCTGCCAGGCTGCATGCGTTCCCCCCATAAATACGAGGGTAATGAGAAGCAGGACTGCGGCTCTACGGACCCTAGCCGCTCCTCTCACACTAAACAACGGGCCCAGAGTCCTAAAACGGCACGGCTACATCATGTGAGACGTATGTGCTCCCAGGCAGCCTGGGAGACATCCTCCCACACGGGAGGCCTGCCACAGCGCCATAAAGAACCACTGTTTAGTACCGGGTCCTGGAGCGTCCTGCTGGCTTCAGGACCCCGAGGTCTCCGTTTCAACAGTGCGGCTAATTAAGGAAGCCCCTGTTAATTGGACCCGGCCAAAATACACACAATGACTTTTATACGGCTTCCTGAGCGCTGCAGTCGTCGCCCGCCCCCCCACCAACCTTCCAGGTGTGGGAAGATATATAGACCGACTGGAGGCTGACTCTGTAACACTGGACTGCGTGTTGTTTTTGGTGACTTTAGTGCCAGTGGATCACCCACCTTGGTTTCCCGGCCCATCATGTACTCAAACAGAACCTTCCTCAGGTACTCAAACTCAGTGGGTTCCGACAGAGCGTCGGTACTGCTGTATCCCGGGTCTGGAGAGAGAAGGACACAGGAAAAATACTTGAGTTTGCTACCAAGCCGAGCATCAAATCATAAATCAAACAATGCAAGAAGTCTATAATACATGACGTTCAAATACAAGGCAACATGAACCATCTGTGGTAGAACACAATACAACATAGGGATGGCTTTGTGTAGAACGTGGTTTCCATCATCGTATTAACACTTCGTACAGGAGGGTTAAAGCTAAACTCCACCAGACACATTCTGGCCATAGCCTTGCTCGATGGCATCATGTTTGTGTTAGCAACTCTAAAAAGGCGGAAACACTTCCAGCACAGCCATGGGTTGCAATGAATTACTGACTATAACCACAGGAAAGAATGGCCATTCTCAGCATGGGGATGCTAGTAAGAAACATTTTATACGCATTACCTCCTGCGGCCTTATGTCATTATCCTGAAACAATAATCATTAAAACACCACAACGGGGAAAACGCAGCGCAATTTAGATAGGGGTCGGTAATATAGCAGCCAGGAGCCTGGGATTCTTCCACTGGCCCTGTCCTCATTAAAGGCTTAATATAGATGGAGACGGAAGCTACTGGATAACCGACTGCTGGCCTGCCGGTGTGTCTGGAAGACACATCTAGGAGAGAGGCTCTGGATGTGAGTGGGGGCGTGCGAGCATGGGATGAGTGTTGAGCGTGGAGAGTGAGCCAGCGACAGGTAGACAGGCACAGCGGAAGGGGGAATCCAAAACAGGGCTTTGATGCACAGGCGTGAAGGAACAGGATGGGAGGGGGGGGGGGGGGTGCCAATAAAAAACCCTGCCCTTTGACCTTTCAGGCCAGGGGGCCAACCACGCTGAGTCCACGACCCCCTCCAATCCACACGACCCCCTCCCATCCACACTATTCCCCCCTACTCTCCCCCCACGTACTGGGCGGAAGAGCCGGACATGCAGCCAGATATCAGAGTCTCCGGTCTCCACCAGATAGCACAGTATGCTCGTCCTCACTATGACAGAAAGGGTGTTTGGAGGAAAGTATGCTATACGTTGACATCCCACAGACTCGAGAACAGCGAGGTTCCACAGATAAGAGGAAAGGGAGGCATGCTACTGGTCCTGGGATGGGAGATTGTGCGGAGGCCGCGATACAATGGTCGAAGATTTAGGGAAGGAAGGAAGGGAAACACATGTGTGCTCGCGTGGTTTTGTGTGGGAAATGCAAGACCGCAAGCTGCAAAAGCCATTAAATCCTGGGATGACCTCCCTTACCCGCCACCCCATCTCCCCCACCCCACACACACACACATATACACACACACTTCAACATTTGCCAGCAGATTCTCTTTATTACACCAGAAGGAAAGCTCCATGGAGAAGGCTAGAACCTGGTCCACTCTACAACCCACACACAGACAGACACAGACACAGACACAGACACACACACACACACTTAATGCAGGCCGTTTTGATCCATGGGCAAGTTGCATGCGTGCAGCAGTCCCAGCAGATTGATGGTGCACAGCGAACCGAGAGCACAGCAGTGGCCATATATGGGCCATCCATATATTAAAAATGAAATAAGTTTACACCCAGCTGAGACTACGGCACCGCTCCAATGACCAATTTGATCCTTCTCTTGAAGTGGGAAAGGCCAAGAGGAATGAAGGAACCATAACTCAGAGCTTGAAAGCACATTGGTCATTTTTAGATTTTGTGAGCCAGACTTGCGTTGCACAGTAATCAGTGCTGTGCCTCTCGTGAGGTTAAGCCAGAAATGGCAGGGATGAAGAGGAACAGGTAGAGACATGGACTTTTGCTGTTGAATCGTACCTTTGCAGGGGCTTCCCAGATGAGAAACTACAGCCTTTTTGTGGAGACATCTCATCGTGTCCTCAAGCGAGTGGATCTGGGGGGGGGGGGGGGAAATGCAGACGTACAGAATTTATTGAAAGCACACCAGTTTAAAAGCTTTTACCATAAATCGTCCTCTCAAACATCGATCCGACAAAATGAAACGCGAATGTTGCAATCAAAGCTCTTCGTGATCTAAGTTCGATTTGGTCCAGAAAAACACACAATGTATGGTGAAACGCGGAAGGACCAAAGGAAGTGGAAGTTTAGCTGATGTGTCTGCGATGGGAGACAGTATTTCACTGCTGGTCTAACACAGGGGACTAATTGTGAGAAAGGCGATGTGTGTGAGAAAAAACCCTGGGATGGGGCAGCTTAACTGTTTATAAGGTTAAGACAAAATGTAAACAGATGTGCTGAACAATGTAGCAATGGAGCCATAGTTAACTCATAGCTGGAGGACAGCACAGTAAATACAGTGAAAGGGATTCGGGCTGCACAGAGCAGGGGAGGGAGGGAGGGAGAGAGAGCGAGAGAGAGTGAGAGAAATATAAACATGACTTGTTTGGTCACATTTTCTTTCACCTGAGGTCGTATTTTAAACTTTTTCTACCAACCCTCAAGAGTGAAAGTGAAGAGAGAAAAAGCCAGAAAAAAAAAAAGAACGAAAAAGAGACAGACAGCCAGTGAACAAGAGAGATATGGTGCTCGTCAGCGAGAGCACGACTGAACTGGGGAAAGCTAAGAGAGACAGCGACAGGGGAAGAGAGATAAAAACAGCGAGACGCAGAGTGACAGCGAGACGCAGACAGCGAGGAAGGGAGCAAGTGAGAGACAGACCGACAGACCACAGACAGAGGGATGAAGGGAGAGGAGGAGGAGAAGGAGAGCGATGGGGGGGGGGGGGGGTGATGGAGACTCACTCGGTCAACAAACTCCTGCTCCTTCAGCCTCGCCTCGCTCAACAGAGTGTTCCTCTCAGCCAGCTGAGCCTGCGGCCGGTGGGGATGACCGGGACAGCACAAACAAACACCGTTAAGAGTGGAGCACTTGAAAGGGGATGATGCAGGACCGATACGTCCATTACGACACACAATGGGCCCATTGATGCTGCTGGGTCACCAAACGGCCGCTGATAAAGTGGTGATGCAAGCATGGAAGTGTCTGGTTACAGAGACGGAGAGGCTGATATCAAGGCCAAGATGCTCACCTGCAGTTCTTCGATGCCCATCTGAAACAAGGAAAGGGAAGATGTTTATTGGTTGGGTCACTTAATGGAAATATTGAGTCTGGTATGGGTTTATGGGTTTGATACATTTGGCAGCTTTTGGTTCCTAATTCTGCAATGGCACGTTTTTAACACCAAGCTTTAATTGACCCTAATTGGTACGACCACACAATCACATTTATCATTTTTACGGGAATAACACCACATAATTATGAGGTGGAATATAAATGGCTATAAATTAGGGCAAGAATCTTAACGATCATTGCCCTAATCAGAAGAGAGTCCAGCCAACGGATGCTAAGCAGTAACCAAACTAGAGTCTAACCACACAAACACGGGAGTACAGACACCCAATCTTCACGCTGTATATTCAACGCAGTCTCCTGAGCATGTGGCCTCTGGTCTACAGAGGGAATATTTGTGAGACCCTGAGCGAGAGGAGGCCTCTCAGAGCATAAAACCCGCAGTATCCCCCCATGAAGTGATTACATCACCTGAATAACATGCAGTGAAGGACTGCTAGGACTCCCTGCGAATCGGTGTCTTGGAGTTTAAGCATCGCCTATATATTACAGATACGTTGAACAGATATGTATATTTATATCTGCGACGGGGTCTCCAGAGCTCCACGCCAGCTGGGTAACGAGCGACCTGGCCCGCGACCCAGAGAGCAGAGCACGCATGGGAACCGTCCCGGTGAGTATAAATCCTAGAGGTTGGCGGGTCGGCACCGCCGCCGATAATTGGTAACAGGGATCCAGGCTAACCAGAGCCCCGCAGCCGCCCGTGTTCCAGTAAGAGCATTCCAGACTGATTCGAGCGACCCTCGGAGCATCCGGCGTGCGCTGGACAGACGCCCGCACCACTGGGGAGGAGGGAGAGGGGAGAGAGAGAGAGGGAGAGAAGAGAGCCGGATCCTTGCTGGAGGAGGAGGCAGCAGACGAAACGTCAAACGGAAACCTCCAGAAGGAATCTTTCAATTACGACGCGGGAAAAGGGAGGGCAGAGCGGGGGAGAGCGGATCTGAAGACCTGCTGAACCTGTTGGAACTGAAACCGTCGAATGTCCAAATAATAGGGCGTCTTGAGGGACGTCGGAGAATGCGAGATGGAACGAACACTGCTGTGTGTAGGAATGGCTGTCCGAATACCTAATGGATCCGTCAGACTTTGTATGGCTTACAGACTAAGGCTCTGAGTGAGCAGAGAGGGGACAGACGTGCTGCGATTCCATCTTCACGTGGACACCCTGGTCATGACTTTAACAGAAGCCGACAGTTAATATAGCAACAGCCCCTGGCCTGCTTTTTCTCAGAAAGTCAATTGTTGAACAGAATCACCACCACGGACGATGGCTATGGGCAGTTGGCACGTGAACCTGTGGGGTCAAAGGTCAAACGAGGTACCTCAGAATCAGCCCCACCGACCCTTGCTTGCAGGTCCTCCAGCTCTTTCTGGACTTGCCACACTCGATCCCCCATTTCCTCCTCTCGACTCTAAGGGGGGTGCGGGGGGGGAGAAAACAGCATAAACATGGCTGAGTCACTACCGGTGTGTCATCGGAGAATCACTGCCCAAGTATTCGGATTATTGCCCAATTCGTTCTTTTAGACCTCCAAGCTTCCATTTGTTTAGAAGAGAGTTTCAAACAAAGACAGCTTAAGCTGCCAACTGTGTTCCTGAGGCATACAATGTAGGCTTCAGAAGACCAGAATAGAAATAGGTCAAATTGTTAATGAACGATTATACTACAGTCTTATTGAATTCTTCATCCTGATTTGTAAATAAAATTTCAAGGGTGTTCATTAAATTTTTGTTCACGTGGCTTTTAACAGTCCTGAATCCAAAAAAAACAACAAAAAAAATTCAAATATAACTATTGACCAGAGAGTTCCTTGACAATGCAAAAACAATATGCTCAAATTACCGTCGAATAATTTAATTTCAGCAGATTTAAGTGAATAAAAAGGCAATAAAGTCACAGATTAAAATAACATATCTAATCATGTCTCTAACTTCTTTCCAATGCACTTACTAGTCAGTCAGTTTGTGTGTGTGTGCGTGGGCCTGTGTGGGTGCGTGCGTGGGCCTGTGTGGGTGTGTGCGTGCGGGCGTGTGTGTGTGTGCGGGCGTGCGCGGGTACGTGTACATGTGAGAGAAGGTTCATATTGATATTAGGCCTAAATTATCTTCACAGGCACAAATAGTACAAATTATCGACTGTGTGTGATTGCCGTTAAATGAAGTGTTCAATTCCTAACGTAAACATAATTATACATGTTCATATATATATATGTGTACGTATATATAAATAAATAGGTGCAGTACCTGTAAAACCTGCTCATATTTCTGAACAGTTCTCTGCAGGTCGTCGTCCTTCTGGGCCACCAGCTTATGAAGCTGGCTGACTTCTTCGCGGTTGCAGGTAATTAGCTCAGCTTCCACACACTGAGCCTTCCCTGGAAAGAAGCCAAGAGGATCCGGTCTTAGCATAGAGAAACATTGCATTCATTATCCTGACCCACTAGAAAAGAAGAACGGACCGCTTCCAAACGACATGGTTATTCGGATTGTGATTTCCTAATTTCTCATTCATCATGGTTTGTTTATTTAGTTCTACACGATAGTCTAGGATGAAAGAGATTAGATCCAACCGACTGTTGAACATCAACGTTAACCAAAATGCGGCAGTGAGTAGTGTGGTTGAAGACGCGCATTACTTAGTAATTATTACTAATTATAATGTGTGCATACATACATTCTTGGTAATCACAGCCTATTAGAGCAATCACTGCATACCAAACTATATTGTTTTTACAGTATAACATAACGCTACTATTTTTTGTGAATGAAGTACTACACTGCAGGCTTACCAATGGTCTCCTTTACTGTCAGTTCAATCTCCTTCTCCTTCAGGGCCATTTGTGTGTTGAAGTCCCTCATGAGCTGCTTCAGAGCAGAGTTTTGCTTCATTTCCAGATCTTCCAACTCCAACCTGGAACAGAACGATCACACGAATACAGCCAGGATTCTCTTAAAACCAGATGAGGGGATTTTCTTTTGTTAATATGGACATGCATTTCCACCCAGACTTACTTCAAATTCTTGTCGCTCTCCTCCGCCAGCTCCTTCTTGAGGTGGTCGAGATCCTGCTCGTGCTCCCTCCTCAGTGACCGGAAGTCTTTCTGCAACCTGGTGAAGTCTTTCTGGATCTTCAGTTTCTCGTTCTTGATCTCACTCAGCTTCTCCTTCAGGGACTCCAGAGACTCCCCGTCTTCACCTCTCTGGTCTAACTTCGCCGGTCTCGGCGTCTGCACTGTGCTGCTTTGTTCCATCCTCACCACATCCTCCTGCTGCACCAGCGTCTGCTTCTCCAAGGTAACCATGGCGACGGGCTGTTGTTCAAGCCGAGCTTCTCTCTCGAGGAGCTCTTCTTTCAGATGACCTATTTCGGCAACAAGGTTTCGATTCTGCTCCTCTGCTTCGTGAAGCCTTTCTCCGAGTTCTTCTAGTTTAGAGGGGGTTGCATCCACCTTGGCATCGGGAGCATGCGTTTCACCTCTCTGAAGTAACGAGATCTTCTCCTCGTATACGTGCTTCAACTCCTCTAAAGACTTTTCCTTGTCCAGCCTCTGGTCGCTCAGAGTCTCTTCCAGGTGTTTCTCGTGATCTTCTTTAAGCTTTCCGAGTGCGTCCTCAAGGTTTCTTCCCTGCTCTTGTAAGGTCTCTGTGTGCCGCTTGTTTCCCGCTTCCCTTTCATTGATTTCCTCTAAGCTTGACTTCAAAGACTGAACCATCTGCTCTTTTTCTTCAAGCTGTGATGTTAACTGTTTCTTAAGCTGACTCATTTTCTGCTCGGCCTTCTTTTTGAGGTCCGCCATTTTCTTCGCACTCTCCGCAGACAGCCTCTGCTCAGTGTCCTTCAGGCTTTCCTCCTTGCTCTTCTGCATTTCGCTTCTCATCTTCTCAAACTCTGTCCGTTGAGCCTCAAGCTCAGATTTACAAGTGTGGTTCTCCTTCTCCAGGATGTGCAGCTTGCCCTCCGTCTCTTGGAACAAACAACTGTTATGGGTGAACTGCTCCTGTATCTGCTGTAGCTGTTCTGTGAACTCTCTTTTCTCGCTTTCCCGGTCACTGAGCTGCTGCTTGAGGTCCGCCGAGAGTTGCTCACACTCTTTTGTCTTTGAGGCCGACTGGTCTTGAAGCTCGCAGAGTCTGCTGTTGCAGCTCTCCAGCTCGGAGGCTAGTGCACTGACCCTCTGCTCCTTCTCGCTCAGGGCCTGGTCCATCTCAGACTTGCTGATGGACTGATTGTCGATATTCGCAGTCAAACGCTGCAGCGCCTCGTTCTTCTCGGAGATCTCTCGCTCCAGGTCCCGCAGCCGGTCCTGCAGAGACGCGACGGTGTTGTGGTTCTGTGTGAACTTGGACTCTGCCTTGTTCTTGAACTCAGACAGGCTGTTCCTGAGTGTGTCCGCCTGCTCCACTGCAGACTTCTTCTCCTGCTCAAGTCTCTCAATGGTCTCCCTCATGTTAGCAACGATCTGCTGACTCTCCTCTTTGCACCGCTGGTTCTGTAGATTTATGGCTTCCTCCTTCTCCATGACACTACCTGCTACCTGACTTTTTAAGGTATCAATGATGCTTTCCAAGTTGCTGATATGCAACACATTTGCGCTCATGTTTTCTGCTATTGTTTTGTTTTCTTCGCTGAGCTTTTCAATTCTGAGGACGTCTTCTGAAATGGACTGAGAATGGCCCTCCGCTTCCTTCAGCAGACGGTCCCTCTCATTGGTTAAGGCTTCAATATGCTCTGCCTGAGCACCAAGCTGAGCGGTCAACTGTTCAATTGAACTGCATAGATTCATGTTCTCCGCCGTCTGCTTGCAGAGCTTCTCCTCTAAAGTGCAAATTGTATCCAATTTAGTGAGGATAACATTTTTTAGCTCCCCCACCCTTTTCTGGTTACACAGAACTTGGTCTTTCAGCTTGGTCACCCTAGAATCAACTCTTCCATAGAGCTCAGTGGAACCACTCTCAACCTTTGACTGAACCTCCCTACAGTAGTGCTCCATTTGATTGGTGATTACCAGTAACTGCTTCTGGAAATCACCTTCCTTTGCTTGGAGTTGAAGAGCACTCTCCTCAAGTTTCCTCTGCAAGTCTTCACCATGCTTGCTTTTGGAAGTTTTAAGAGATTTAAGCTTGCCTTCGCTAGCGTCCAATTTTTTGGATAAAGCCTTCAACTTATTCTTGCTCTCTTCCTCTGTGCTACTCAGCTGATCTTGGAGACCATTTTGCTCAATCAGAGCCTGATTTAGGTTCCTTTCCATGGACTCAATTTGCTCCTTAAGCAAAGCCTCACTCTGGGACAAACCCTCAAGCTTAGCTGCTGCTTCCTTAAGCTCCACTTGGAGTTTCTGCACAGTGGTCTCTCTAATTGCCAGTTCTTCTTTAAACTTGTTTATCTCAAGCACTGCTTGGTCCTTCTCTACCCTGCTAGTACTTAGCTGATTGGATGCGTCTTCCAATTCCACGGCCTTCTCCTGCATTACATGCAAGTGTTTCTCAGCAATATCCTCTTCCTGTTGTCTTAACTTCTCTTGCCAGCGATGTTCCAAATCCTCAACTTCCTGCTTATGGGCTTTATGCAGTTTCTCCAGCTCCTCCTTGTGGTTGGTCTGTAACTCTGACATTGCACTGCTGAGACCGTGGGAACTTTTCTGGGCCATCTCCAGGATTTTATCTCTGACTTGCTGCTCTTTCTGCTGGAGCTCCTCCTCCTTCTTGGCCAGTTCTTTCTTCATAGACTCCTCTTTTTCCTCAAGTCTTTTCTTGAATTTCTCCTGCATCTCTTTGGCCTTCTGTTTAATCTTGTCCATCTTGGTTTCCTGTGTCTTGAGCTTACCTTCCATCTCTTTTACTGTGCTTGCAATCTTCTCTGCGTGGGTAGCCTTTTCATCATCCAGCCCTTTCCTCAACCGCTGTTCCTCTACGTGCCTGACGGCAACTTCCTCAATGTGCAATTTCTCCTTCTCAGAGAGTTCTTTCTTGGTCTGTTGCAACTGTTCCTCCATTTCCTCAAGGTCCTTCAACTTCCGCTGAAGGGACTCCTCGTTTTTCTTCAAATCTGCTTGTGCAACCTCCAGCTTGTGCTCCAACTGTTTCAACTGCTTCTTGCACTGAACTAGATCCTTGGTAATCTTGCTTAGATTAGCATTAGAGTCCACCAAGCTCTCCTTCGCAGACTGAGCTTGTGATAGACTGCTTCTCAACTCTTCCATTTCACTTGACTTCATATTCAGGTCTTGCAGAGCAGTCTCAGATTTTTCTTTCAGTGTTTTTTCTACAAGGATGCGTTCCTCAAGTTCTCTTTGTTTCTCTTCCACAACCATTTTCAAGTTGTTCAGCTCCTCCTTTAGTGTTTTTTCCATCCCGCCAAGTGACTGTTCATGCTGCTGCATGATGTCTGCCATCTCTGCTTTGTGCTTTGCTTCCTCCTCTTGTAGTCTCTGCTCCATGGCTTGCTGAGTTGAACCAACAGAACCATCCAGTGCTGCAAGCTTCTCTTCCAGAAGCTGCTTAACCCCCAACGCCTCAGAGAGCTCAGAAGACAGAGACTCAAGCTCTGATTGCTTCGCATCCAATTTCTCCAAGGTTTTCTGGTTCATGTCTTCCACATGGGCATGGAACTGGAGTTCTTTATCTTTCAAGATCTCCTCTACTTTGAGGCTGTGGTTTTGCTTCAGCTTCTCCAGAGCGGCGTTGTGCTGCTGCGTTAAGGTGTCAGTGTGCTTCTCTAGCTGTTCCCGTTGCTTCGCCTTTAATGCAGACATGTGCTCCTTGTGTTTGGCTCTCAGTTCTTTCATCTGCTTGGAGAAATCATTGGACTGACTCGATCCATCTTCTGAACTCTTTTCCAGCGTGCTCTCCAGCTCCAGTATTCTCTGCAATCGATAGATATTTGTATTAGTAACAATGGATTGTAAATAATCGTGTTGATGTTATATTGCTAATGGAGGTTAAAAATAGAGACACAATGTGATCTCAGCCTCCCCCGTAAATCATTCTACATTCAACCATGGGACTGAAACAGCCCTAGGAAAGAGCCTCACAGTTCTGGCAGCTTCCAGCTCCAACTGTGTCTCTTTGACTTTGTTCTCAGCCTCCGTCTTCTGGGCTGTCATCTGCAGTCCTGCATCCTCCAGCGCAAGAGTAGATTGCTGTTCCCTCTCCTTGGCAGCCTGGGAAAACTCCTCTTTGCATTGCTCCTAAAACAAAGTCTAATTTTAGAACCATGGATACTATAAATCATACTTCAAATCATACAAAAAAGATGTGTGTAAGAGGAGAAGGATAAGGACTTACCACAGCTTGGTTAATTCGAGCCGTTAGTTCATGCTCTTTGGCAGCAAGCAGTTCATTGTGTTGTTTTTCCATATTGGCAACCGTGTCCTCAGATGATTTCTACAACATTTGAGTCAGAGGAATAAATCAACCGTTGAACATAAGACTGTGACTGTACAGATCTTGTGCACTTCCGCTAAATAGATCATGCAGAATAACTTTCACATTCAGAACATGGCTAATAGAATTTTCATGCTAATTAAGATATTATCTGTCATGAGTTTACGAGGAAAACAGAATCCATGTACAGCTCGAAGGATATTTTTCCTGGTCGTTCAGTGGAGTATATTTACACTTTGTAGATTGTCATCTCCAAATAACAATTATATTGTTTATATAAACTAATATCTTGTGTGTAAATAATGAAATCCACAGTGTTAATGAGTGTTTTCATAGCTTTCGAAAAATATGGTCTCATTCCATTCTTCAAAAATCTCGGACACAAAATCTGCAGTCTGACCTTCATGATGGAGACGACCTCTTGCTTGACCCTGGAGAGTTCCTGCTGCAAACTCTTCCTCTCCTCCTCACCCTCCCGCTCCACCTCCTTCACCTGCTCCTCCAGCTGAACCTGCAGCTGCTTCCTGGCTTCCTCGGCCCGCTGAGCGATGCCCAACGCCCTCTCCAGCTCTTCAAACGCTACACAACAAATCAAATCGCAATATATATATAAACAACCCTACCATCGACAACACTCCCCATGCATAGTTGAGACCGGTTCCCATTGTACCTGACTTCTCATTCTTCTCCTTCTGCTCCTGCAGCTCCTCCTTCTGGGAGGTAACCTGCTGTATCCTGGTACGAAGCTGGGCGATCTCGTCCTCTTTCATCTCCAGCGTCTCATGCATCTGACGCTTGGTCTCAGCGATCACCATGCCCTTAAAAGACACCGTTTTTAGTTTATACTACGGAGGAAAAGTGTGGACATATATAGATAGAGGGTGTCGTCTCTACATTGAAGGCCCTAAATCAAGCCGTTGGTTTTTAACAGCCGTGGACGTTTGGAGGGGCTCTCCACATTCCTCGGAGTGACCTCAAGAGCCGACCCCTCTGTCGACGGAGCAGGGGGGGTTAAAGTTTACCAGCCTTGACCAGGGAACTTCAAGGCCGCTGACCCCTCTACTCGCTGGCAGAACGAAAACATGGCCGTATATCACAAGCAGAGGGGGAGCGGGACAGTCCATCAAGATGTGGCCGAGGCTCGGAGGAGCTCCGCTCGCTCACCTTGTCCTGCTCCAGCTGCTCGATGAGGTTCTTGGCATCCCGCAGCTGGGTGATCAGCTTCGTCTTCTCTGTAGTGTGCAGCTCCTAGGAAAACAAATAAAATCTTTTGAAAAGGAGAGTGGTTGTCCTCCTCACTTGTAAGGCGCTTTGCATCAAAGCAACGTAAAATGGCCGGCTTAAAGTATAAGGGAAATTTGTTAAAAATACAAACCAACAGATTATGATATAACAGTAACACATTGTCTTTACTTGTATGCTTGGGGATTATATCAAAATGAGAGACTTTGTACACCAGCCGGGCAGCCCAACCCACAAGCCTATGATCGCAAGCGTCGACAGAAAACCCCAAACAGCACACAATGCGACCCAAATTACAGCCCAGGTTCGCACCCACGGCCCGCAGTGGCTACGCCTCTGCACCACTTCCGCTTTACTCGTGGTCAGCGGAGGAAATACCGGCCCCACTGCATCGCCTAGCTGTTTGATCTATGACTCCAATGACGCGTGTAACGAATGCGTTGCAGTTTAAAAGTGCAACTTTCCTCATAAGGTGCAATTGGTTAGGATTCATAAAGTTTTTTGTGAACTGTTTAATAAGCATTACTGAATAGAACCACCAACGCTGGAGTGAACTGCTCTAGACGGGAGACCACACTCAATCAATTACAAATTCTCTAAGGTGAGGGGGGGCCTGCAGACAGGTCTGTTATGAGCTGTATTTCACTGAGACCGCAGCTTAGCGGAGAGTGACACCAGGACACCTCGATGCTGCTACGGAGGGCTAAGTGCCTGTTAACCACTGCTACACTATCCCCAGACAGCTCAACATCCCAAACACATATAAGGTATGCAGATGTGTACACAGGAGGCGCCCGCTAATGATCCAAATGAAGTGAGCTTCCAGATGCTGTGAAGCATCACCAAGGCACGCAGATAAACCACTGGAATCTGGCAAACGTTTCTATAAGCAGTGTTGTGTGGGTATAATGTTTGTGTGTCGAAGGAAATGGAGTTTTCGAGTCATGTCACGTCGACATGACCTTTGCTGCTGGAGCCGAGGCCAGGGTATCTTGAGCCAATGAGAAACACAACGTTTCACACAGCGCCGCAAATTCAGTGACATTTTCAGCCGACCGTGACCACCAGGGTGGATGAGCGGGAGCGGAGCTGTCCTCTTTTCCTAAAGACGTTAGGAAAATATGTTTTTCCTAAAGATGTGTGGCACCCCCTATTCCAGCCCCGTTATAATCAATCGCCTGCAAACACAACACCACCAGCGTCAACCTCTAGCACCCTGCGGTCTAGGAATACATTTCCTTGAGAACTAATAGTGTGACACTTGCATGAGAGAATATTGAGTGTAAATTGATGAAAATGGCCCTCAAGTCTAATCATCAAGAAGCCACGGAGGGGTGCTCGGTCTATATTAGTAGTATAGTATAAATTATATTGTTGGCTTGATAGCATAATTGCTGTAGTCATATTTTGGCCAAATTGTGATATCTAACCTAACTCTACTCTCCTAATTCTGCTGATTCACTGTGGCTATATCCTAAGCCAATCAGAGTGCTTTTTACATTCCATAATCACCATCTGCCCAAGTCATCTATTTGACTTAGGTGTAAAAAAAAAAAAAAAAAAAAAAAAAAAAGTATAAATTAAGCCAACGGTGGCCATACCTTCATCTTCTCCTGCCAGCCACCTCACTATACCTTCATCTTCTCCTGCCTCCTCACTATACCTTCATCTTCTCCTGCCAGCCACCTCACTATACCTTCATCTTCTCCAGCCTCCTCACTATACCTTCATCTTCTCCTGCCAGCCACCTCACTATACCTTCATCTTCTCCAGCCACCTCACTATACCTTCATCTTCTCCTGCCAGCCACCTCACTATACCTTCATCTTCTCCAGCCACCTCACTATACCTTCATCTTCTCCAGCCACCTCACTATACCTTCATCTTCTCCAGCCTCCTCACTATACCTTCATCTTCTCCAGCCTCCTCACTATACCTTCATCTTCTCCAGCCACCACACTATACCTTCATCTTCTCCAGCCTCCTCACTATACCTTCATCTTCTCCAGCCTCCTCACTATACCTTCATCTTCTCCTGCCAGCCACCTCACTATACCTTCATCTTCTCCAGCCACCTCACTATACCTTCATCTTCTCCAGCCACCTCACTATACCTTCATCTTCTCCAGCTCCTGCAGCCTGAGCTGCAGCTGCTCCTGCAGGGTCTCGTTCTCGCTGCCCAGCTGGGCGCTGCGCTCCTTGTGGGTCCGCAGTAGCTCCTTGCACTTGAGCAGCAGGTTCTCCTGCCTGGTCACCCTCTTCTTGAGCACCTCCATCACCCGGGCTGAGTCACCGCTGCCCTCTTCTGGTCGGGAGAAGTAACGCAGCAACACAATTTGTCATTGGGATGAAGATCATGCAGGTCTTAACAGAATGGATGGAGGTCACCGTTTTTTTCGTTGCATAACAAACTGCAGATTGGTTTTAAAATGATAAAAATGAATAACCCAATCTGTTTGTTATGAACACAGTTAACATAATATCAATATTAAATCATATATTATAATTTGATCTTTATGGATGTTTATGCCTGTGCTCTCAAATCCTTATTTTAATTGCTTGTTCAAACAGTCCTTCCTCTGAAGAAATCCTTCACTTTGGATCAAGCTAGCGCTTCTCCCTTCGTGGATCGATGCGAGTCGACTCATCGAATCCCCTCTGATCTAATCAAACGCCCGCTGACCGTTGCCGACGGCCCCCTCTGCGTCCGTGTCCTTGGTGGGAGTCCGCAGTGCGGCGCTGGAGTTGGCAGCGTCTTCAGACACAGACACCGCCTCTTCGGAGGGCACGGCGAGGTCGGTGACCCCCTTGAGTCTCTTCTTCATCAGGGCCACCTGATAGGAAAGCAACACAGTGAGCAACACAGTGAGTGACCAGGCACCAGAGTTCTCCCCTACCTACTGCCACTGAGTTATATGAACGCGCCATTTCCTCCTGGGGCCAGTCCAGGACCAGCACAAGATAATGTTACGCACATATTGATGCTTCACAGAAGCACATTTACACTTCACACATATTCATGGGGGCTGCAGGATTGCATAGTTAAAGTGGCAATCTCCAAAATCTCCAAAAATGCTCATTTAAATAAATGTCAGTTGAGTCACGTTCTACCTACGTGGTGCTTGAACCTGTGGCCCACTGACGCAAGCCCTTGAATTTGCAGCAGAATGAGTGTTATGAACTGGGTGTAGATTGGAGTTTTTCCTGCTATGCGTTAAAATCACGAGAAGCGCAGTTAGTGATGCGTTTACCATCAGCCAACAATAGTTGTTCCGCCAGAGTGGGACAAGAGCAAACACAATAGATTCGCTCTTCAACTCACTGTTTTTCTACACCATATGAGGCGCAAAAGAGGTTGAAACAAAGATCTTCGAGCTTGCCACTTTAACAGGTTCGGGGTTCCTGGGTTTAATAACCTGACTACGATTTGGTTTTAGTTCCATTAGGAGGTTGAGATATATGCAGAAATACAACAAGGTCAACCTGTCAACACATTCATCAGACTGGTTTCCAAGGTATGAGCCCATGAGAACCGACCTGGGTTTGGAGCACCGTGATCATCTGGTCCTTCTCCTCCAGGGTGGCATCAA
Source organism: Micromesistius poutassou (assembly GCF_964030765.1). Lineage (NCBI taxonomy): Eukaryota > Metazoa > Chordata > Actinopteri > Gadiformes > Gadidae > Micromesistius > Micromesistius poutassou. The sequence continues at coordinate 1,805,282 of NC_140277.1, read as the reverse complement.
ACTCCTCCTGCAGGTGCTTCTTGGCCAGCTGGTCCATTTGAAGCTCCTAAGCGGACAATTCAACAGATTCAAACAGAACACAATTGGTTGTGATTACATGAAAGTGAAACTCAAAGGGAATTAATTATACACAAACATTTGAATTATAGCAAAAATGAGTCTAGCGTTGTGGCCATCCACTATGTGTGCTTATACTGCACAAATAAATCAATAACCATTTGATTAGACAATTACCAATTAAACAATGGGATTTTCCTAGGAAGTTTAAGTCGAATAAACATCCAAATGGGTAGCATGACCTGTTAAACCGACCTAGATCTCTCGTCTGTTTATCTGAGTGTGTTTACGCTTTACTCTAATTGAGAGCACTGAAATTGTGCATGACCCAGATACTCATATTGAACATTGAGTGCATGTACACACACACACACTGAGGTAAACAAGAGCATCAATGGTGCACTACTTTACCTCAAGTTAAACCTGCACTATTAAATGTTTAAAAAAGGAGTTTGTTCTTTGAACAGTAACTGAAATGAAGATTGTGCAATAACAAAACAAAGCAATCCACAAATCAATAGACTCTGCCTGTCTGCAGGCCTTCTATTTCGATGTGAACTAATGAACCTGCCAGTGGGGGAGAATCTTGGCTGCAGAGATAGAAGTGCTTTGAGCCCATTAGGACTCATCACATTTATAAACAAAAATTGGACTTTACTGCATATAGTTTCACGCAGCTGGGTGATTTTGATGTTCACTTTTGCATCCCTTTCCCTGCGGTATTTATAGTACATCTTTGACAGCAGCTCCTCCTTTCACAGACCCACAAAAGGCCAACATAAGATCTGGATGCGGGGTAACAAAGGAAACTCTTGGACCTACCTCCCTGAGCTCTCCTATCCGTCGCAGTGATTTGTCTTGACTCTGACTTAGGATCACCTGGGGTGCGAGAATAAAGAACAGTGTCTCAGTTAACGGGTTGACAATCCTCTCCATCCTCTCAAAAACCTGTGTAATCCTGTTCAGCTTACCTGGCTTTTCTCTTTGTCCCGCTGCACGGTCCGATAGGCCGTCACAAGCTGGGCGGAGAAGATGCAGGAGATAAATAGCCATATCACACATGTGTGCAGTGAGAGAGAACGTGGCGGCTTACTCCCACGCTAATGGAACGTCAAGAACCAGAAGAGAGATGCAAATACCTCAAGCCGGTGGGTCTTCCCGGAATGAAACGTCAAGATACGTCTTATTATTATAATTTTTACTATTAATAGTATTGTTAGGATTGCGCAATAGGGACCACAATGGAAGTAAGCCTTCAGGGTTTATTGTGTCATCCATGACTATTTATGTATTTTAATGTATGACATAGAGTGCTGTTCATATTTTATATCAAAATGGTCAAATAAATTCAATCAATTTTTTTTTTTGGTTGTTTTGTTTTTCTGTGTATATACTGAGTGTGTGTTGTTTATGTGCATGCATGTAGGCCTATGTATGCAGAAATGCATGTATGTACGCATGTGTTTGTGTTGGTGGAGGGAAGAGATATACGGACATCTGTGCAGTTTGTTGATTGTTGTATAGCAATCCCCCCCCCAAAAAAAGATACAAAAGAGACCTCCAGCTGGGGGTCTTCACGGAACGAAACGTCAAGATGGTGGTGAGGCAGTGATCCTCCGTGCGAGCCTCACCTCTGAATACTTCCCCCTGTAGTTGCCCAGGCTCCGCTCCGCCCTGTGCAGGCGGTGCAGCAGCTGCTCCCTGGAGAGCGCCTCCACGTTCCCCGGGGAGTCCTCCGCCTCGCTCTCCACGTCCGACGAGGGGTCGTACCCGGGGGTGGCGGGGGGCTCCGCCTCCCCCACCATGGTGAGGGACTCCCGGGAGGCGCTGCGGCCCAGGCTCTCCTTGGACGGAGAGCGGAAGAGGCCCTCCGCCCGACTGGCCCCGCTGCGGAACAGCGACTCCACCGAGGGCACCTTCAGCTGCAGCTTCTGGGCGAACGTCTGGGGCTCCTCTCCCCGCCGAGGCTGGAAGAGGGAGAGGCCGCAGCACGGAAAGACTTACAATATCGCTCCCGACACGGCCCAATAAAACGTTACCCAAGAAGAGGGACGGCAAGAAACAAATTAATGTAAAAAGTTTAAGAAAACATTGGAAAAGAACACTACTACTGGGTGGAAGGGAAATTAAACTTGCCTGCGGAGAAGCACTTCCATCTCCATTAATACTACCTCTGGGGGACCTGGACACTGCGCCGGAGAACCCCTGCAAGATAACAGCACAGAGCATGAGGGAGAGCCGCGCCGGATGCCCTGACCCTTCAGACAGTTAGTGAGTCCACACCCAGCGTGCTACTCCCTGATTACTTTGGAGGGAGCAATATTAGAATTGCTCACAGCAATGCAGGCAGCAATGGGATCCCTCATGCAACTTGGAAAAAAACAGAGGGGTTAAATACACAAAACGGAAGGCATCTCTCCGGTACATTACAACGAAAAAGGGGTTAAAACGTAGTCTACGTAACAGCCACAAAGACGGAAAAAACAAAATGTAAAAAGAAGTTTAAATTGTCAATTAGAAGAGCCGGAGTTTGAATTGTCAGTTATGGGCAGAGCCACAAGCATCTGTGTTAAAACAGCAGCACAGAGCCCTAGTATGCTGAAAGAGTGTGGACTTTAGGCCAGCTTTGTGGGTTAATATTACTGGTAAGAAGCAGGTTCAGAGAAAGCTTGTTTTTCCTACGTCCAACACCATGCTTGTTCAGAGTCATTTACTTCATGTTTATCGTTGTAGGATGTCAGCTGAAAAGCTTAGCCGGGATAAGGCCCTGATATACAGGTTACTGTTTACTTAAGACTAGTTGGTAAATCGTGTGCTAAGATATCATTTAACAGTTTGTTCGTCCCCAGAGGAGTGAGCAGCGAATCAGATCCGCGTCACTTTTAAGCTACACAATTTAGTTTACATTGTACCTTTACTTACCAGCATATACAAAGGAAAAAGAAAGAAAGTTCATTACTAATATTAATACCAATATTGATTAGGGTTTTTCATTTTACATCAATAAAGAATTACTTAAATAAAGATTTTTTTCTTTTCATTTGTACCTGAATAGAAAAAATATAATACGAGAGAGAAACCAGTATTTGAAGGAAGTTGAGGAACATTTTTTTTTCTTTATGGAGAAGAAGCTCATGTTTCTTGGGCCCTGGGCAAGCGGTATGCTAAATTGATTAGCATGCTATTTTTAACCAAATCTATTTGTAAGGATTTTTGCTTTTCAGAAATATAATTAAGATGGCATTATGATAAGATTAAGGTGAAACATGATAAACATGACAAAACTCATTTTCGAGGAATAAGTGGTAATCACTTGATATTGAGATAGCAACAGGAGACACATTACTGTCTGAACAGGTGACCTCCAGATTGCACGAAAATGTTTAGCGGTAGTTGGGAAGCACTGTTCTCCTTTGTAGATAATATTCTCTAAGAACAGTCCAAGGGTAAAATCAATGCAGAGGCACAATTACGCACTATAGTTTAGAAGAAGATAAGATGATTGATTGGCCTTTGCTTCCAGAATGGTGCATAAAATGCTGATAAGCTGTGGTTTGTCTTCCCAGTTGATTGTACTAATTCAGTTTTTAAAGACTACCAGAACTTTAGTGCCGACTTTAGTGCCGACTGTTAGGTATGAGACACTTCATTAGCACTTCGAGACTTTATTAAATAACTGTTGTGCCACAAAAATAATATTTGTTTTTCGATTCTGTTGATCCTTACCTTTTGTGACTATTGAGTTTTTCTAGTCTATTACATTATTCAAATGGGCTTTCTAAATGCAATCATCAATGAACACTCTGGTTTCATAATAAGGGTTCTATGACAATATACAACAAGGTACACGGTTTGTTTATTTGGGAAAACAGGACAGAAATAACCCTTGTCCCATTGAACCACAACTTGTGAAATACAAACACAAATCCCAAATGAACAAACACGTGGGGATGGGAGACCACATCAGTTCAAATAACGAATAAGGGATTCTGGGAATTTTAAAACGCAGGCATCTAAAGTCTAAAAGGACCTCTAAGGGAGAAAGCATACATCGCTGTAACAGATCAGAACCAAGTCAAATGGAAGGGGTGTAAACCGGCATGAGGTAAAGGCCAAAAGCTTCTATCCCACAATACAAACCATGAATCCCCATTGGATGCAATGTTAGCCTACGACTGAGATGCCTTCAGGTTACTAAGGATAGTCCATAGGAAACGGGATTAAAAGAGAGAGCAGGGTGCAAACAGCCCTCACTGGAGCTACGTGGGTACCAGTCTTCTACCTACTCCCCGGAGGAGGCACAGAGATGCAAGGAGGGAAGAGAGGAGGTGGACGGGAGAAGGACGGGGGGGGGGGGGGGGGGGGGTACGAGGAGGGAGGAGGAAGCAGGGAGTGAGAACAACTCACCACACTGGCTACCTGGGCCGTTTTGGGTCGTTTTGAATGGTCCAGAGCAAAGATAGTATACTCAGAGAGAAAGGCGGGTTCGGCTATCATCCCGGCCAGCGCCTGAACCCGCCAGTGCAGTAACAAGACAGAAGGTATGGAGGGGAGGAGAGGGAGACAGAGAGCAATGACAAAATAACACCATGAGTGCAAAACAGTGCTGGGGGACCGTCTGGCCAGACTGCCTGGAAAATCCCGTCGGGAGAGACTGGCCAGAGAGACGAAGATGAATAGACTCGTAACGAGTCTGAGAGATAGAGACGGACAAAAGGACAGAGCATGTGAAGTAGAGAAAGGGGGCAAGAGGTGAGGAAACTGATCGTCATTGGACGCCATGGGCGGGCCGTTAGCCTCCCTGTCTAGTCCCAAGCCAAGGTAGTAACAGCTCAAACAAGCCAGACTGGTTTCTGTTGTTATCAGACAATATTAATGTAACGAGGAGACTGTTCCAGGGAAGCCAAAGGGCGTGAAACTGTTAATAAAATAAAATAAAATAAAAGGTGTGATGGTGGAAGAACTTCAGAGTGAGAATGGGGAGAGCTGTACATTATGAAGAGCTTACGCGCTTTCACAAGGTAAAAGGGAGAGGTGATCCTGTACTGTAGCCTAGTAAGGCGGTGCAAAGTGTTGATGGGCAAAATTTGCCCAACAACACTGTACCTACACATGTTATGAGATCAGTATAGTATTGAAAAGAAAACAACGGATGATTGTGTTTTAAAGTATTTTTTTTAACGTTTAAAGTATCAAAACGATAACCACAGGGAATTTTACACAATATCGATCAATATAATGATATTCGTTCATGATACTCGTGAATTCAAAATAACATTACCAACCGTCTAACAGAGTATATTGACACAAAATTCTACCAAAACCAGTTATTTTTCCTCAGATGTTTGAGACCTCATACTTTGATTATTTTATAGGCATATCTTGCTTCACTACAAGTCGATATCTTCATTCAAAGACAATAAACGATATTTTTAACGAATTATTGCCTGGGCCTGCAGTCCACGGCCATAAAACAATTATTCCTAAATAAATAATGGTCAATATAAAGCCTGTGCAATGGCACAAAGATCAAACAACCACACAAGCTCAGTCTTCTAAATAACCTAAAGAAACCCTAAAGATCTTCCACATAATGACAGCAAGTTACAGGCATCACTGTAGCCAAATTGAATAAAGGTTCATTGCTTCCAGTATGTAATGGTAAATGTTTCATAGCCTGTGCCCCTCCATTAAGAAGGTTCACTAGTGGGGAACGCTGTAAAGAGGAAGCATCAATAATTCAGAAACATGCTGTAGTATGTCCGACATTTTCCCAACAAAATGACTTTCTTTGTTCCCAGGAAGGGATATCTGGCTCTGGAAAAATTGTTTGGCCAAAGGATAAAATCGAATTGATGTTTTAAATAGAACCAGGGGATAAAAACATGATGTACCATTAGCCGCTGTTAGATGTTTTACTTATTGAACCATATTATTTTTAATCCATTAGTGTAATATAACACATTACACTCAGGGATATTAGTTTGATTATGACATTGGAAACTGTGAAAAAGCAGAGCAGTAATGTGTAAGCACACAATATATTAGAGTAATATTAAATATGAATATGAATGAAAATAGAAGAGTTGGATTGTAGTCCTGCTGTCATAACCAACCTTTAAACCCCTGAACACTGGAATATCCAAAGCCCCCTGTAGCATTATTTTCTCAATAAACCAGCTTTGGAGGTAAAGAATAATATGATCTTGAACAGAATGCATTTAAGGTTGAAAGACTTTCAACTTAATAAGCCACCATAGGCTGCCTTGAAATGTTTTTTTTATTTAGTTGAATGTAATGCTTTATTTTAACTCATGACTAATGGTGGAACACAGTTAAATAAAAAAGGGGTGCCAAGCCAAGACAGTCTTTAAGATCTGGCAGATTTTCCAGAGCAGGCAGAGGTTTCATCCGTCTACATAATGCAGTGGGGTTAGGGGAGGAATGATTCACCTTTGCAGACAGCCTGGAATATGAACAGAATTAGAATTAAGCTTGAGTTAAACTGTGCTGTACCTCTCTGTCACTTGGAGAGGGTGAGCCATCCTGTTGAAAGGAGGGGGTGTGGCTGCTACGCCTCTCTCCAGGTCCCGCCTGTAATGACAATGCGAGATGACATATCAGCCAAAATACCGTGCATGCTTATGCTTACACACTCCTACAAGGCTTTTGCGCACACACCCACCCACACCCACACACGGTATTTGAGACACCTTGAGTTTGAATGAATGTTCAACTAAGCATCTTTGTCTTTCATGTATCAATATCGGTTTAGCATTGTTAATCAACAACCAATACTGTGTTAATTGGAAAACCGGTCACAATAAACACCTCAAGTTTAAAATAAAATAGCAAGCATATGCTTCAGCCGACACCCACAGCATCCAAGACAGTCCCACGTCACACTTTCGATTTGATGACAGCAGGACATAGCTCAAGAAAAATCGGTCTATATCGAACATAAGATGCAATACAAATTAAGGCATAGGTGCCTTTTTGATCGGTCCATACAGTTCCGGGTGGACTTCAGCAGCAGCTGAGGACAGCAGTGGTCAGCTATGTTTGGAAGCTAACCGATGAGCTAGATAGCAGCTAGGCATGTTACATGACGTACTACTAACTATGTTCTTTAACAGTGTACGACATTGTCAACTAACTAATGTCATTTCATCGTCGCCTTATTTTAGGGCCCGGTCATCGTTGGGTATCCTGGTCCCAGAGGAACATTCCCGAGGCTATGGAGGAGCCAGCAGAGCAGTGGTTAGCTCGCAGCTAGCTAGCTAGCTAGCTACCAGAATCACAACAACCCGACCTGCTGGGCCTGGAGTGGTGACTGCGCGTTCCTCTGCGGAGACTGCTCCTCGTTGATCTTCTGCTTGAGCTTTTTAAACATGGCTCCACGCCGGTGTAGCTATTATTCGCTCGGTAGCACGTAACTACTTCGCAGTGTGTGTGTGTGTGTGTGTGTGTGTGTGTGTGATGTTCCCTTTGACATCCAAGACCGTCCGTCCGGCCGCTCTACTTCCTCATTCGTAGTCAGATTCCAGCAGGTGGCTTCAGTCACTGCCCATGCGCAGCCGACGTGGGCCAAAACTGCTGAATCGATTAATGGTCCGCTGTTATATTATATTAGATGGGTAAGCCTTCGTTCATCCCCACAGGGCAATTAAATTGTAAAAGCAGTGCTCATCAAATAAAATATATTATCAGTTGCTCAATATAAAAAAGAAAGCAAAAGAAAAATTGAATAAAGTCAAAAGTCCAAAACAAAGTTTCATTAAAATATAATAATACACATTTAAGCCTTATCACTTTTATCAATTAAAAAAAAAAGAAAAGTCATCAATAAACTGGATAAATTTAATTAAAAGTCTATAATGAAAGCGGGGCGTCCGGGTGCCCGGGCGAGGCCGGCGGCGGGCGCGGGAACGCATAGTCGGTAATGTTGGCCAGTCCGGTGACCACGCAGCAGCTGAGCGCGCTGCGGTGCACGGCCATGTCGCGCACGTCGCTCCACTCCTGCGTCGTGTCGTCGTAGCACTCGGCGTTGAAGGTGGTGCTGCGGCCGTTGAAGCCGCCCGCCACGTACAGCAGCCCCTCCAGCACCTCCACGCCGAAGTTACTGCGCGGGATGTACATGGATGGCACCGAGCGCCACGCGGTGGTCGCCGGGCTGTACGCCTCCACGCTGCGCAGGCGGTCGGCACCGTCGAAGCCGCCCAGCTGCAGGGCGGAAGGGGGAGGGAGACGATAGCGTCAAGACAGACGGACGGACAGGCACTGGCAGACAGACAGACGGACAGACGGACAGACGGACGGAAGGACGGACGCACTCACGCACACACACACACACACACACACACACACACACACACACACACACACACAATCCCATTTTCAACTGAAAGTTAAAAAAAATGCATATATTTAGGCAAATACCTATTTGCGTGTGTGTGTGTGTGTGTGTGAGAGAGAGAGAGAGAGCGTGAGGGGTGTTGCCATGGAAACGGACCGCGTAGACGTGGTCCTTGTAGGCGACGACCCCCACGCCGCTGCGCTGGACGCCCATGGGGGCGATGAGGGTCCACTGGTCGGCCCGCGGGTCGTAGCACTCGGAGGTCTGGAGACACATGGAGCCGTTGTAGCCCCCGCAGATGTACACCTGAGGCCCGCGATGTCACACACACACACACACACACACACACACACGCACACACACACACACACACACTGGTTTGGTACTACCTTCATTTCCAGCTCTCAAAACACACCTTTTCATCTCAGCGTTCTTCTAATAAAGAACTGTGTTCCGGTTTTTTATTTGCCTTGTTGCCTTTAAGGCAGTTTGGTATTGCAGTTTTGCACAAAATACGCTATGAAACCAGGCCCGTATTAACACAGTGTGGTGCCCCTGGGCACTATACCTCAATATAGACTTGTTGACGGGGGGTCGGGGGGGGGGGGGAGGTGGGCGGGCGGAATTGTTGCCCTCCCCCCCCCCCCCCTCTCTGTCGTGAGACATCCACGCCGCCGAGTGACCCTGTCTACACATCCCACCACAAAACACTTTGACCCTGACCTCCATAGCATCGCTCCGTAGCATCGCTCCGTAGCATCGCTCCGGACCGTGCGGCTCTCACCTGGTGTTCGAGCTGGCTCTCACCTGGTGGCGGCGCTGGCTCTCACCTGGTGGTGGCGCTGGCTCTCACCTGGTGGCGGAGCTGGCTCTCACCTGGTGGTGGCGCTGTCTCTCACCTGGTGGCGGCGCTGTCTCTCACCTGGTGGTGGCGCTGTCTCTCACCTGGTGTTCGAGCTGGCTCTCACCTGGTGGCGGCGCTGTCTCTCACCTGGTGGCTGGCGCTGGCTCTCACCTTGTCGTGGAGCGCGGTGGCGCTGGCGTCGCTGCGCTGCTCGTGCATGGGCGCCAGCGGCGTCCACTGGTTCTCCTCGGGCTGGTAGCGCTCCAGGCTGCTGAGCCGGGTGTGGCCGTCGTAGCCGCCCATGGCGTAGACGCAGCCGTCCAGGGCCGCCACGCTCACGTAGCAGCGCTGCGCGTGCATGGGGGCCGCCTGGTGCCAGCGGCGGGCCGCCAGGTCGAAGCGCCGCACGCTGTTGAAGTACTGGACGCCGTCGAAGCCGCCCACGCAGTAGAGGCTGCCGCGCAGGAAGACCACGCCGTGGTACGCCCGCGGCACCTCCTCCTCGTCCGTCACGCTCACCCAGCGGTCGGTGCGCGCGTCGTACGACTCCATGCTGTTGGTGGGCGCGCCGCCGCTCCAGCCGCCGATGGCCAGCAGGACGGCGTGCGGCAGGCGGGGGCGGGTCAGGGGGTTGGAGAAGTCCGGGCGGACGTCCCGGTCGAGGTCGTACAGGACCCGCAGCACCTCGATGACCACGGGACGGCAGCGGCCGTCGCCGCGCACCAGGGCGTGGTTCTTCACGCGGCCCCTGAAGTACTCGGTGTCCATCAGACCCATGCGGACCTGCGACGCGCCCGCGCACACACACACGCACACGCGCACACACACACACACACACACACACGCGCGGTTTACACTCTTTACACTTATCGCAGAGTAGGGGATTTCCCCGGTGTCCTGGCTAAAACTGCCCAACCAGGCTCATTCAATCTGGCCCCCTAATCATCCCCCTGTATAATTGGCTCATTCATTATTTCCCTCACTCTCCACCTGAAGCTGGTGTGTGGTGAGCGTTCTGGCGCAGATTGGCTGCCGTGCATCACCCAAGTGGGTGCTACACATTGGTGGTGGTTAACGAGGTCCCCCCTTCACTGTAAAGCGCATTGGGTCCTAGAAATGTGCTATACAAGACTGATTATTCATTCATTAATTCATTCATGCCACCAGGTGTGGTGTGATTAGCCGTTTAGAAAATCGGTCTCTTATGACATCACCGGTGGGCGTGTCCACATAGATGTGCGCTGGATGGATCAGTCCACCAGCCTACCCGGTGGACTGTAGCAAACGTTGCTCATCTATCCGTCACACATCTAGGTGGACACGCCCACCTTTGATGTCATAACAGACAAAACGGCTTGTAACGGCTAATCGCACCACACCTGGTGGCATGTCATGGGACATTTCAACACAGGGATGCTGCTTTACCACCAGTCCATCACGACCCGTCTCAAAGTCAAGGCGTCTACCCCCAGCGGGGGGACTTGTATCGCAAGTCACCCCGGAAAGAAGCCCTCTCCTTAAGTACTAGGGTGTTTTCAGGGGGGCCCCCGGGGGTCACCTTGAGCAGCAGCTGTGAGATGTGGCCCCTGCGCTCCTCATGGGCGTGGGAGATCCACCGGAGCAGCGCCTCAAACACCACCTCCTCCTGGGCGACGTTGAGGCCGTCCTCCCCCAGGAGGCCCTCCAGCTGCTCCAGGGACAACTCGGGGAACTCCTCCGACACGCGGGCCACCTCCTCGAAGCGCCGCAGTAGGTACAGGTAGGCGCGGCGCCGCAGCCGGGGCAGCGGGTAGTGATGGGTCAGCCTCCAGATCCCCACCACGTTCTCCACGCTGAGCTGGCCGCCCAGGAAGCGGCAGCAGGCCCGCACGGCGCCCATGACGGAGAGGTAGTCGGCCGCCACCAGCAGGACCTCCACGTTGTCCCAGGTTACCTCCACGTGCCGGGTGTAGGCGTACTCGATGAGCAGCTGCATGGTGTCAGCCGACACGCCCGGGATGGGGTACACCCCGGTCGCCGGGGTCATGTTGTGGGTGAACAGGATCCTGCAGGGGAGAATGGCATTCTGGGAAAATCAGGATGCTCCCAAACTAGAGGAGGTCAGCATGTGCGTTAAGTGAATAATATGGGAATGCGTGAAATACAGAATGTATCCTTAATATAAGGATATGTCATTTATATTATCTTATATATTGTCTATAATCCTCGTCTCATACACAAGCCAACACACACATGCACACACACTCACTCACTCACACACGGCCAAACAAACACACATGCAAATACGTATACAACTACACAGCCTCACAAACACGCACACATTCCAACATAAACAATGTCACGGACTGTGACACCTATGCATGGGCATAACTCTCTCACACACACACACACACACACACACACACACACACACACACACTCCTGTGCAAGCTCAACAGACTCTTCACCAGACGAAGAGGAGGAGAATGTCTGAGATCTCAGTCTCACCTGAAGTAGGGACTGCAGCCACACAGGATGTTCTTGTGAGCCTTGAACTGCAGCCCCTCCACCTCTATCACCACATCACACAGCTTTCCCTCCAGACGCAGCTCGTTGAAGATGTTACACGACATCGAGCTCATCGTCCGCTCCAGGCTAACTTCCTGCCCGGCGCCATCCACTTCCTGCTGCTCATCCATGACTCCCTGTCCCTGGTCGTGGTTTGTATTTTTTTTGGTCTTCGGCAGATTAAATGAATACTATGTGTCATATAAGGAAAGATAACAAATGGTTTCTTACCTGGACTCGTCTTATGCAAGCCATTGCATAGCCTGGTTCATTTTCATCAAAGGAAGATATTGAACCATAAAATAATACTGCATTTAGAAGGTCTTAATGATGCTCATTAAGTATCAGTTAACTACAATATTTGCCAAGACCCTTACAAATAAATACAAGACTAACCTTTTGTTTTCAGAAGTGAATTTGTTAATATGAGTTAAAAGGTTCAGAGGCTGGCCTAATCTGTATCCTAGCAACGATGTGTTTGTTTCTAATTGAAAATGGATTCCATGGTTCCCTCACTGCCAGTTTTGGAACCATGACCTTTTATGGGTCAACATGGGTGTTATCCGCTTGGTTACATACAGAAAAGGTGTGTGTGTGTGTGTGTGTGTGTGTGTGTGTGTGTGTGTGTGTGTGTGTGTGTGTGTGTGTGTGTGTGTGTGTGTGCGCGTGTCTTTTGGTCGCAGTTTTCAGATGTAAAGCAGTTATACTTTATGTAATAATGACAAATAGAATATCTTATGAATATGATATTTAAATAGAGCATATGTTTTTTAATATGATAACTATCTTGAATTAGGATTATCTGATTATTAATTAATTATATGATTGACACAGGATTCTGTTTTGGATTATGATTAACATTGACCATACTCATCTTTAATATATTTGTATTGAGGTAATTCCAGAATAAATAGAGCAAGGTTTGGTTTTACATCTTTCTGATCAGGGAGGTTTCATCATGGCCAGGACAAACAGTATTAAACAGATTCAAGCAATGTCATTTATTTTATCATCAAGAAAGCTTCCAGACAACCATAACTATTAGAATGTATAATACCTACAACACATTGCATTCACCCCATACTTGACTTAAATATTGTCATCACTGTAAATTGCTGCCCTTACAGTCTGCCCTTTGGCCAGTCTCCCAGAAATTGCAGCAGTACGCCATATGGCAATTTATATCTTATACAAGGCTATTACACGTAATGTCAGCAAGCAGGCTGCTTACTAATGCAAATTGGTGTCAATTGAACAGGACAGGGATATTTGCACAAAGATAAAATATGATTATTAGTGACCTTCAGCATTTCTATTTTAATCTGTTAGTAGTTATTCAGCATTCAACCGTCCTTTCTTATCAGAGGTCCATTCATTAGACAACTGATTACCTGGGTCACTGCGGCCCCTTGGTGGAAATTGATAATATAATTATATGCAGACTCTATAAATACACACACGGTTGAGACCAGCAATGCAAACATGGTCGCTTCCTTTAATGTCAAAGCACGCTTAGTTAGATAAAGAGCTCTCCATTTACAGCCCCTAATTCATGGAGGCTGCATACAAGTGGATTGCTCAAAATGTACACTGAACAGAGAATATAACTACATGATTTACATGTTTTGGTAATTTGGGTGCCAACACTCTCGACTCAACTGGATCTTTTTCCATTGGGTGAGCGGAGGTGGGTGGATGAGTGATGTGGTTTACGGCAAAGTGATCGCAGATACCCTCTCCCTTGTGGCGTTTTGCCTCACTCTGACTCACAGAGTGGAAGAATCAGCCAGGATGTTGGGAGCCAACTGTCTCTGCCACTGCAGTTTTATTTTGAGCCTCTGGTTTTCTGCAGCACAGTTCCATAACATAATAATATGACGCTTTGGCAAACGGCATATGGCAAGCGCTGACTGCTAAACCTCGAAGGTCAGGAAAGGCTGCATGAAATGAATATAGCTGAGAGTCTTATGCAAATATGAAATGTTCATTGTGCAAAATGAGTGACCAAGTGCACCTTTTCCAGATGAAATTGTATTCCTGCGAAAACAAGTAATCCTGTTTTCAGCGCCCTGGTTTGTTTCCTATCAACATCAGCAGTCCACGGTTGAGCTTTTTTTTTTTTAAACAGGCAAGCATTTTGCGGCCCAATTGTGAAGCTTCCCCTGGTGATTTTGATTGCCTCCATTATTTCCTCATGTCTATCAGGGGCGCACATTTCTCAGCGCTCAATAAATGGCTTTTGGCGGCCTATGACATCCACCCCTCTTCAACGCTTCACAGGACAAAGCCGGTGGTTCTAGTCCGCTGATTCGCTCTACTTCAACTCGACTCCGAGGCAGTCGTGGAAATAACAAACGATTTTGCTTTGCAGATGTAGAGAGGTTAGAGATGTGGGACTTTTAAAGCAAGACATGTGATTTTCCGTTATTTGGAAAGCTAATGTTGCTACTCCATTCCCATTAGGGAATGTAAGTACGACAGCAACATGTGGGAGAACCACATGTTGATAAGTGGGGGACTGCGAGCTACTGCGTTCTCCCACATGGTGTGCGTTCATGACCTCGAGGAGGCATCTGACTGGTTTGGAGTGTGAGCCAGCGCTGTAACGCACCCATTTCTCTCCTCCTCACACACTTCAACCATAGGATTACATGCAGTGCCCTGCAGGAAGACTCCTGTGGTGCGCAAGTTTCTAATGGATCGTTTGTGAGGTTTCTCTTCTGCTTGGCGCAGCATGGAACAAATAGTAGCTAACAGTGGTGCCCTAGAAGGGTTTCATAGGGGTGTCCAGATGGGGCTACTGAATATCTTGAGGGGTCATGCACCGCACAACAAATCAAAAAGTATTACTGAATTTCAGGAATTCTGTTATGCTGTTGTGAAAATAATTTCAATATGAGAGTTAAGGAATCACATATTTTGGTTTCTTACACTACAGTTAATGCTACTATTGTAAGGAAAATAACATTGACTGGTTCTGATTAGATTGAGATCTGATGAGATTATTGATATAATTGAATAGTACCTTATGTCAAATAATAATATAATACATAAAATCCAAGTGTTCTGCAGTACCGCTGGCTCCGCCCCTGTGGCAGGGTTGCTGCACTTGGTAGCTGGCCAGGACCCATAGCTGAACCAGTATGGGTTCTACAGTGAGGTGCACCTTGGATGACACAGTGGAACCACACCACCGAAGCGTGACTCCGGGTTCCAGTAAGGTATGGTTGAAAGGGGAAATTTGGGGAAAAGGGGAAAAGGCATTACCTTTTTGTCAGAAGGAGTTCATACTCCCTCTCAGATTCTCTGCCAAACCATGTTGCCAAATACAGCGGGGGGGTTTGGAACCAGTGGTGATTGAAGCTGACCAGGTGCTGCTGCAGGCCTTACGGCCATGCAGGCTGCAGGGTAATGTGTATATTACTCATGAGTGACATTGCTGTTCTCCTGCTTTCTCCAGAGATGCCGTCATGATGAGAGTAGAGGCTAAGGTCTTGATGTTTAAGGAGCCCGAGGCACAAATAGGGCTTGACTAACAAAAGAAAATATATATACTGTATATGTGATAATAAAAACGTAAATTCATCCATCTCCTTCCTGACTTTACCTTGGCACAGACACCATTAGGCAAGCCGCTTGAATCCAGAGACCATTAAGGACTGGGCGGGGGTTAGGGATCCTGACCAACGATGTGTACAGCCTGGGTGAGGACATTGGGGATCAAACTCAGAACCTTTTGGCATGGAGTTGAATCCCCTCACAGCACCACTTGACCGCCTGCAACACATAACTCTCTGCCCCCAGAAAAACAAAATATCATATTTGCTCATAATATTGAATCACAAATATATTGAATCCAAAATCCGAACGTACCAAGGGAAGGTGTGGGCTTTCTTATACCCATAGAATGGTTACGCAAAACAGAGAAATACATTTTGTTGCCCTCTAGACCAGAGTGGATTGTGTCTAATCAAGATGGACAGGTTGGCTCAGGGGAAGGGGAATGCAATATTATAAAGTGGGCCATTTCAGCAAAGTTCCATTTGGCCTTAAGATATGGAAATTATTGATATGTGTCACATCATATTTTTGCAATAATTCCTAACGAGAAGAGACCAGATCTTGATACTTTGCCAGAGGGTTCTCTCTCTCTTCAGGAACATTTTGTGACGTAATTGTGGGAGTGTGTATGAATGATGTTCTGGGTGAGGCTGCACACCTGTTGCACATTTAGTAATCACCGTACACACTCACTGAGAGAGAGAGGGAGAGAGAGAGAGAGAGAGAGAGAGAGAGAGAGAGAGAGAGAGAGAGAGAGAGAGAGAGAGAGATGTTTCCAACCCCACCACCCTGCGTCCTTCTCTGGACGAGGAGGCCAATAAAAGTCACCTAGGTGACATGGAGCAATGGACCTTGTTACAGTAATATTCTATGATAATCCCAGGAATGAGAACTGGATCATGTGAAATGGGTTTTAACGACAATGTATTCCTGAAGACACTCATGAGCAAAGGTATGCATGTATGTAAAAAAAATCCTATACGGGATTTACAGCATACATGGGTGCAAACCTAGCATGGATTCAGAGTGAGGCTGTGACTAGCCTTTCTTGGCCAGCAAGACATTCACTGTAGTTTCAGATCAAGTATCACAAAAATATGAGATTGACGTTTTTTATTGGCTCACACTGATTGAAGTTCACACCTCAAAATATTCTGTATCAAATAATATTAACGTGTTAAATGTTCCTAATTTTCTGTACAACCAACCCGAAAAAACCTTGAGTTAGTTCAATTCATACTGTTTGAGGAAACCGATTGCCTTAAATCATTTTGGATTATCAACAAACAATTAAAGCATAAAATAATCTTTCATTTGATTACAAATAACTCAAATATCTATTGTTAAGGTAAAGTACTTGGATAAAGTTAATAGTATCAATTCCATTCAGTTCATTGAACTTAAAACTATGAAGTAACATATTCAAACTGACATTTACAGTATACTGCAAATGTCCTTTTGAATACTTTTACAGTATACTGTAAATGTCTGCATTGTCACCCCACAGTAGCCTATACTGTAAATGTCCTTCTGAATGCTTTTACAGTATTCTGCAAATGTCCTTTTGAATACTTTTACAGTATAGTACAGTCCCGCTGCTCCACCCGTTAATCCCCTCCGAGGTTAACGGGCGTTTTTTACTGCGCCGTCCACCTGGAGAGCCCTCACACATATCTGATTGAGGAGGTGAGTTGTGGACCTGCCGCTCCTGTCGCTTGGTTTCGGGCTCAGCGTAGCGCCGAGAACGCTCATGAATATTTCATAACGGACAAAACCGGGAAACTGCCTCCAGTTCCAGAGGATGTATGGGTGCCTCCGTTTGCAAGTGGTTGCCGCATCACTGTCCAGAGATGAACATTAGACGATGATAAATGACAATCACTGCTCACACCCTCACATTAGCGACTCTGATACGGAGGACGGATTCTGTCAGAGGCCCGCGCCTTCGAGGAGTTTAGGACAAAGGAAAGATGTGTTTGGGTGAAGAATGGTACCTGTAATTTCATCATCACTCTCTTTCTTCTGAAGGACTGACACCGTACGGGACCAACCGTCAACAAACAAACTAGAATAACCATTTAGTCACACTCGCATTTCATTTCAAAGCGAGCAGAACACTGGCCCACTCAGGGTGTTTGTTCTGCGTGAGTAGATGTGACTGGACTTAGAGTCAACACAGCTACTGGGTAATGCTGTTATTAACTCATGATGTTGTTTTGTTTAGCATATGCTTAGCCTGCTCATGTCCACTAATGGTAAGAAATGATATGATAAATATTTACTGTAGCTAAACAAACCACAAATTCATTAAGCGTTTATTGTTAAATATACAGTATGAAGTGACAAACAACATTATATTTGTGTGCAGGCATACTAAACATTGAACTATCTGTATATTGTGCTCAGTATGCAGTCCTGCATTCAATAGTCTTTGTCGGACAATACATTTTATTATAATCGACTTGTGCAAATATAGACCACTTGACATAGCTTCAATATGAAGCGATTCTGTGAACATTGAACTCATTAGTGTTTAAATGTGCTGCACCACTAAGACCTGAGAGGCACATCTGAGCCCGAGTTGAGCAGTGGGCAGCTGCCACTTTGCAGACGCTTCAAACCAATTCACGGATGACATTTTGGTGTTTAGCAATGTGTCGGCTGGATGATGAAATTAAGTGCAGGCCATTTCACAATCCCCTAGCCGCTGGAGTATTGCTGCTGTTGGTTGGGATCTGTTTGGACTCCAACCTATATCATTACAACAGCATGGAGGACAGTTCGTTTTTTCCTGGAAAATGAATCTAATGGGAATTGATAACAGTGCTAGAAGACAGCCACACAAAGCCTTCTCATTCTCTCTGCGTCTCCTGGACACTCGCTCAAAGACATGCATGTAAACATCTCTCTCTCTCTCTCTCTCTCTCTCTCTCTCTGTCTCTCTCTCTCAATCTCTTTCCCTCTTTCTCTCTCTCTCTCTCTCTCTCTCTCTCTCTCTCTCTCTCTCCCTCTCTCTCACTCCTTCTCTTTCCCTTTGTCTGCCTTTTACTCATAGGCTCAGATTCAAATAGACAGGCAGAGGACGATGCACTGGCATGTATAGGCTGGACGTTGATGTGCCTTGTCATTTTGGAAGGTTTTTTTTTGTGTGGGGTGGCTTTTATTGAATTGTTCATCGGGACGTCCGCCGCAATGACGGGTGATGTTTGCGGTGATGTTAGGAAGTTCTTATGTTGGTTGGTTGTAATGTTTTTTCTGGTCATCATGGGAAGACATTGCTGTCAGTGTTTATAAAAAGTGTTTCAAAGTTGAGACGTGACAAATCTAATTTTTCATAAGGTCACGGCATATTTTACGTTGATTTTGGATTTTACAGCACTACAACGCTCCGGGTTCCTCGGTGAATGGCCGAGTATCTCCCACGATGCATCCGGAGGCACACGCCCTGTAGTATTATCATAAACGTATTCAGTGTGACTGAGTCTGTTTCCCCGATGGCCTTCTTGTTTCCTCCGATTAGGGCTGATGCGTGCTGCTTCAGCCTGGCTCATCTCCCTGCTCCTCCTCGCTCAGCCACAGCTCTCACCCAGCCCGGTAATGCCAATCATGTGTCAGCTGGACAGACACACTGGCTGCGCCGTTTGGCCAAGACAAGGGCATACAATTAAAGGAGAACTCTGGCAAACGGATGCGCTCCCGGCCACTAGCCAGTGGCTGTGTATCCGCGTGCATCTGTTCTGCTATCGCCTAGTAAGGGCTTTCTGGATATGTCCACGGGGTAATCTGCGGTGAGTGTTTACATGCAAAAAAAAGTTGATACTCGCCACACTTTGAGTTAAACGAGCACGGTGATGTCTCATAAGGAACCAACTCGTGTTAAATGTCTTGGAATGGTTTTCTGAATGTGTTTAGAAGCCCCAAAAGCGGATAAAGAGCTTGCCCCCATAGGTTAGTGTTATAGCTATTCTGCAGCACCGGCAGCCAGTGCAAATCTCTGGCTTGGTCGAATCAATTTTCGTCTGCTTTTTAGCTTCCCTCAACATTGGGTGACCCTCAGGAAAATAATAATGGGGTTAAAAATCGCTGAGTTCTCCTTTAAAATAGAAACACACACACACATAAAAAATGTGTGTGTGTGTGTGTGTGTGTGTGTGTACTGAAACAGTCGTTTAGGGCCATATTCAACAGAGCTCTAACACATGAGAATATGTAAAAGAAATTGATATTACATAATGGTTTATCAAAAATATTCACCTTTTTCATATAAAGGATAATGATTATTGATTATTGCAGTGATCATTTGGCTAAATGAATGCCATACCCGTGTTGGAATTGGATACATAAGATATAAAATGAAGCAAAATAAACTGCAGAGTTGAGGAAAATCTTCAGAGCCTTCATAGCCTCATGAAGCCATCTTCTCTCAACCAAAATAGATTAAATACGCTAGAGTTATATCTGCTGACTCTGTCTTGAACAATAATAAGCTGATACATTATGCAAGCTCCAATCAGCACAAGCACACACGCACACACACACACGCACACACACACACACACACACACGCACGCACGCACACACGCACACACGCGCACACACGCACACACGCACGCACGCACGCACACACACACACGCACACACACACACACACACACACACACACACACAGTGGCACACATTATTTGACGTTTGTGAGCTATGAACAAATGAGACTACATCCTTTGAATGCAAGCTAATCACGTGCCAAAAATGTGCTTTGACTCTCCAGTCTTAATCTCTGCAACACACACACACACACACTCACACTCACACTCACACTCACACTCGCCTGACGATGCCTTCAGCACAATGAATTAATAAACAGGTTGGCTTAAATGTCGGGTGGCGCTGTATTTACAACCTTCAACCAGAGCCCCTACTCCTCCGGGTGACTTACGAGTTCCCCTGCAGTGACATGGGAGCCAATGAAACTATCGGGGGAAATAACAACCCAGACAGTATTTACACTTTCATCAGCATTTAACTGCTCGGACCCGCTCTCTCTCTTTCTAGGGCTCACAACCCGACACTTCCAGTGCGAACAGTGCTGAGAAACTGAGGATGACAGCCCCTCCAGGGATTAGGTGCCACTCACAACCTCCCCTGAATCTCCACGTCAGCTCTGAGAGGTGGAGGGCCGCCCGCCCATTAGAGTGCTATGTGACTCTCTCACCGGGGGGATTGAGAGAGACAATTGACAATTGATGGACTTGAATTTTAATACGTACCATGAGGTGTGCGACAAACTGTCAGGGACGTCTGGTGTGCATCGAGTACGGATGTGACACGGGGGCGGTTCTCTGGAGGCTTTGGAGAAGCAGCCGGGAACACCGTAGTATAGAACCGTATAGAATACGGTTTGAACAAGGTTTTGAGATAAGGTTTTCACGGCCTGGCGGAGAGGTCACTGTTTTCATTTTACGTCCCCGACTCACAAGGGATGTGCGGTGCTTAAATAGAACTTGGCTGAGGCTGTTGGAACATTTAATCGCACTGGATGCAAAAAGAAATGAACAGCAAAACGCAATAACTCACATATGCATTTAGATGGAAAAGAAGAAGAAAAAAAATAGATCCATCGCCACGAGATTACTTGCACAGGGATTAATATTTTTGTGCTACCGCTGCTCTGTGTACCCTCTCAGTTTGTTTGAGTGCAAAATAACGTTGTGATGACACATGCAATATTAACCAAATGCCATCAGGAGATGAGATATATGATTATTAGAAAATAATAATCTGACACTCAATGTGACCTTTGCATGAGAGATTTTATGATTTCTTTTAAAGAAATGATGAAGAAATATTAAATATTTTCCCCAGACAAATTGTCCCCAGCCAATTTGATCGTATTAGTTTGGTGAGGAGCTATGTCTTCCAGGTAAACCATGTTCATTTTTTTTAATTAATTGAATCTTTGCTTTGCCTTTTGGCAAGATGGATTAAAACCTTTATAGCCCTTCAACCAACCCCAGTGGAGCACAGTTTCTCTCAGCCTTCTACTGCACAAAAGGTTTTGTTTCCAGATAACTGAAGACCTTGTCGTGTTTACAGTGCTGTGGTGCAGGGTTACACGGGACACACACACACACACACACACACACACACACACACACACACACACAATCAGCTCCCTGCCTTGCAAAAACGTCAAAAATAACTGGGTTTATTTTAAATTTAGTTTTAACGAGAGCCTACATATTGCGACTCAGCACGGAGGGCTTTTCACTGTTTGTTTGCCACTATTCTTCTTCAAAGGAGTACCGTAAAGACACACATTAAACATACCTCATATACACACTGAATCCGCATCAACATCGCTCTGATCCTAACGCACCCACCCACCTTCACTGGACATTTAGGCATATGGTGTGTTGGTGATGGAAGGGATGAATCAAATTATTGTTAGACAAGATTATGAAACCATTATGCAGCAGTATTTCGAGAGCTGATTTTAATAATTAATTTTGACTCACACAAATGCATTTTGTTATTGCTCATAAGTTCATTGAATGGATCCAGCGCATTTGTTTGTGTGTGTGTGTGTGAGGGACGGTTTACGTGAATGAGCACGGGATTGAGTGAATGAGCACGGGATCGAGTGAACGATGGAGCGAGTGAACAATAACCTTTTATTTCTTTTGAGACAGATGGAAATTCCATTTCTGTCTCCAAAAAGGCTTGTTTACAAACCAGACTGTTCCATGCCAGCTGCCGTTAAAAATCATTACACGCAAATGAGGGGCAAGGCTTTAGCACAACAGTAGAAACCAACAGTGTTCAACATTCCTCATGTCAACCAGCATTCAGTGTATTCAACATTAACACAGGTTGCCATGAAACCGTGAAAAAGCGTTCCTGCCCTCTTTTATTTTCTAATAACTGATCCATTGCTCTGCGCTCTACTCTGACGATGCTTTATAATCTAATCTTCAGGGTATTTTTTTTTTTTTTACATAGTAACTGTATCACTCCTCTATCTCACATATGGCCTTCCAGTGTCCTCCCCAGGGGCAAGATTAAAACAATACATGAAAATGATACACTGAGTTTCATCCAGAGATAATAATCAATTATGATGAAGTGCAGAATGAAACTGTGCGGTTGGCTCTGGGATATGGAGGACGTGCTGAAAATGCGACATGAAAGGAAGCTTGTCTGAGTAGAAATCTTTGTTTCTTGGCCCGACACTATACCTTCCATCATTCTGGGCACATTTATTGACCGAAAAGAACAAGGCGTGATGTTTGTTTGTGTGATTAATTGGTTACAAGTGCACGTCCGGTGATGCTGTGTCTTGGGATTGACCAGAGAGGGTTTACAGGTGAAACAAAGGATCAAATGCACTGTGGTAAATATTTCCCCAGACCAATAAGCCTCCAACAAGAACCCCAGAAACCTTCCAGCCATACCCCAAAATAATTGCTTAGTTCTTCATTATTCATAGTTGGTGTAATGTACCAATCCTCTTTAGAGCTGTAGGGAACAAGTGTTGCACCTACGGAGGACCATTAAGAGAATTGCGAGCGTGTTTGTGGTTTATTTTAATTCACCTAATCAACCTCTACTACAAATTCCTTTTCGATTGGCTGCTGCTGTTTCCCCCTCACTCTCTCTCT
Organism: Micromesistius poutassou; assembly: GCF_964030765.1. Lineage (NCBI taxonomy): Eukaryota > Metazoa > Chordata > Actinopteri > Gadiformes > Gadidae > Micromesistius > Micromesistius poutassou. The sequence goes on along the minus strand of NC_140277.1, from coordinate 1,782,259 downwards.
CTCTCTCTCTCTCTCTCGCTGTCTATCTCTCTCAATCTCTCTCTCTCTTTCTCTCACTCCCTCTCTCTTTCTCTCTCTCTCTTTCTCTTTCTCTCCCTTGCATACTCTTTTTCTTTCTCTTCCTGTATGTATTCTCCCTTCTCTCCCTTCATCTTTCACTATTATTCACCATCTCTCACTCTCTCTCCCCGCCCCCCCCCCCCCCCCCCCCTCTCTCTCTCTCTCTCTCTCTCTCTCTCTCTCTCTCTCTCTCTCTCTCTCTCTCTCTCTCCCATACAGCCCCCAGCCCTAGTGCACCGTGCAGCGGGGAGTCTGCAGTCTACTGCGGGCGGCTCTGCTGGAGGCGTCTTCTCCTCTAATGAACTTCTGTCAGTGACTATGCTGCTGTGTGGTGTGGCACGCCGACACTGACGCCAGACGCTCAAGGCGGCCCTGTACTGTTGCCCCCACGCCGTCCCCCTTCCTCTATGCTGCTGCATAGGAGAACACAGACAGACACAGGCAGACATCTTATTAAAATGTAGACTCTTTGTTGTCCTGCGTTGTGCTTGGCTGCACATTTAATTGATCTGTTCGACTGCCAGCTGTATCTGATCTGTTGGCTGTCTGTATTTTTATATACCGCTGCCGCACAGTCACCGTTTGTGTCTATGTACACATGCTGGGACTGGCTGTCCAATCAGCTACACGACAATAGCTGCAGTGGCTGGTCTCCAGTGCCCTGGGCTGCTGCCACCACCATCTCCTCCTCCACCCCCACAGCCACCTCCACCGCTGTGGGGAGACACACCGGAATGAGTGCCTCCATTCTGGAAGCATAGGGGCATTGGAAGGTTAGTTGTTATGTTAATGTTTTTGGGGTCCTGGTTAATTAAATGTCAATCCATTGTGAAATTATTTGTCAGTGTGGGGTGACATTGTTGTGTTTGAAAACTGACACAGTGTTTCTCATGCGAGACGTGGCTTAACAACGTTCTCACAAGGTTACGGTGCATTTGTGTAGATTTAGGATTTCACGGCACAACAAGTCCCTTGAGTCCCCTCATTACAACTGAGTATGGCCAACACAATATCCCATGATGCATTCTGGTGTACAAGCCATGCACAACAATAGCACCGTGGCTGGTCGCCTGAGCCGTGGGAAGCAGCTAGAGCCAGCCCTGCCGCAGTGGCGTCTTATAGAAACACTTTGACGGTGTGGAAGTGTGCAGACGGACGAGTCTTCAGTGGGTGCTGCTGGAAATTGTCACGGTTAGCAGCCTATTAGGTCCAGTCAGCAGAATCTATAAATGTATTTTTGTGTGTGCGTGCCTGTGAGTGTGTGTGCGTGCGTGTGTGTGCGCGACCATGAAAAGCTATTCTTACATTGAGCTTTTCTCAGTCATTTTTATGTATTACGTATGCCTCCCATACGGTTGATTGTTAAGGATTTTCATTGTCGTGACCGGTTTAAATTGAAATCGTTGACCTGAATCGCAACGTTTGTGGCCCATAACAAAACAAAATAGATGGGAAGTTGGATATTTTGTAATACAGAAATGATGATTATGGATGTAAGGCTTCCACTGCTGAATAAGACTCTGAATAAGGACCTTTAGTTTAAGGTGGATCTCATCTATGAATGTTATAGCACTCTCCGACTCTAAATGTATGACTAGAGATACAATTCATATGCAAAGGTGGAGCTCAAGTTTGACTCATGGCTAGCATTAGCATTTCATTGTAAAAGGTTATGGGTTTTCCTGTAGCCCTCGTAGAGGAATAATTCTTGGAACATGGGATCTTTTTCAAGGGCACCAGACAAGGTAAACCTTAAAATGCAGCCCCAAATTCTATTCTATATTATAATTGAATAGTTGTAGAACAGAATAGCAGTCATAAGTTATTTTAAGTGATTTTCAATCATTTCAATAATAATTCATTCAAATGACTAAAAAGTGTATTTTGATTACTTTTATCAATTAATTCAGTTGAGACGTTGGACAAAAGTATATTTAAAAATGATTCTATAACCGTTTCCATGGAAAGCCAGAAATGAATAATTGTTCATTAAAATGAAGGTTCATTTTACTTAACGCTATTCCGTGCTGGTGGTTTAGGAGCCAGCAGGAGGAATGAGGTGGACAGGATTAACACCGCTATGACTGCAGGGAGAACATGAGAACACACCCCTCAGCAACCTCATCAGCACATTGAGGTTCTCTTATTGTTAGCTGTTAAAACCGTGTCTCCTCCCTTAACTCTACTCCTCCCTTAACTCCATCTCTCCCCTTAACTCTACTCCTCCCTCAACTCTACTCCTCCCTTAACTCCATCTCTCCCCTTAACTCTACTCCTTCCTTAACTCTACTCCTCCCTTAACTCTACTCCTCCCTCAACTCTACTTCTCCCTTAACTCTACCCCTCCCTTAACTCTACTCCTCCCTTAATTCTACTCCTCCCTTAACTCTACCCTCCCTTAACTCTACTCCTCCCTTAACTCTACCCCTCCCTTAACTCTACTCCTCCCTTAATTCTACTCCTCCCTTAACTCTACTCCTCCCTTGACTCTACTCCTCCCTTAACTCTACTCCTCCCTTAACTCTACCCCTCCCTTAACTCTACCCCTCCCTTAACTCTACTCCTCCTTTAACTCTACCCCTCCCTTAACTCTACTCCTCCCTTAACTCTACTCCTCCATTAACTCTACCCCTCCCTTAACTCTATCCTCCCATAACTCTACTCCTCCCTCAACTCTACTCCTCCCTTCACTCTACCCCTCCCTTAACTCTACTCCTCCCTTAATTCTACTCCTCCCTTAACTCTACCCTCCCTTAACTCTACTCCTCCCTTAACTCTACTCCTCCCTTAACTCTACCCCTCCCTTAACTCTACTCCTCCCTCAACTCTACTTCTCCCTTAACTCTACCCCTCCCTTAACTCTACCCCTCCCTTAATTCTACTCCTCCCTTAACTCTACCCCTCCCTTAACTCTACCCCTCCCTTAATTCTACTCCTCCCTTAACTCTACCCTCCCTTAACTCTACTCCTCCCTTAACTCTACCCCTCCCTTAACTCTACCCCTCCCTTAACTCTACCCCTCCCTTAACTCTACTCCTCCCTTAACTCTACTCCTCCCTTAACTCTACCCCTCCCTTAACTCTACTCCTCCCTTAATTCTACTCCTCCCTTAACTCTACCCTCCCTTAACTCTACTCCTCCCTTAACTCTACCCCTCCCTTAACTCTACCCCTCCCTTAACTCTACCCCTCCCTTAACTCTACTCCTCCCTTAACTCTACCCTCCCTTAACTCTACTCCTCCCTTAACTCTACTCCTCCCTTAACTCTACTCCTCCCTTAACTCTACCCTCCCATAACTCTACCCCTCCCTTAACTCTACCCCTCCCATAACTCTACCCCTCTCTATCAATTGAAGGACCATATTATGTTAGGAGTAAAATGTGTCATCATCTACCCAAGTCTACCCAACAACCACATCAAACCTGCCCTGTTTCTCACACACACACACACACACACACACACACACACACACACACACACACACACACACACACACACACACACACACACACACACACACACACACACACACACACACACACACACACACACACACACACACACACACACACACATTTACACACAAACACACACACACACACACACACACACACACACACACACACACACACACACACACACACACACACACACACACACACATGCTTTAGATCAGCGTTTGTGTGTAGTTTCGGGTGCAGTTCCAGGAGAACCTTTTGGTATGCCTGCTGCTCATTAGCTGTACATGGGATACAAGAGGGATGAAGGCAGATAAAAAAAAGCCTTATTTATGCCTGGGGAGGTGGTTGTTAGAATCAGCTGTCTTTTAAACATGGTTAATGTATTGCCAAAGCACTTGCCGTTGAGAATGAAGAGTATACGATTGGGGCAAATGGAATAACAATATGAAGCCATTAGTAAGTTTTATATTTTTAGTGTCACCATTTATAATAGTTTCGAAATACATAAATGTTCACTATTTATGTTCCAATTATGCTTTACTATATATACTATATAGTAGTACTATACTATACTATATATATATATATATATATATATATATATATATATATATATATATATATATATATATATATATATATATAATATATAATATATATATATAGTAAATTAGATAATAGAAGATCAGCAAGACCTCTTCTCAATACACTTGCCGTTGAGAATGAAGAGTATATGATTGGGGCAAATGGAATAACAATATGAAGCCATTAGTAAGTTTTATATTTTAAGTGTCACCATTTATAATAGTTTCGAAATACATAAATGTTCACTATTTATGTTCCAATTATGCTTTACTATATATATAATATATAGTAGTACTATACTATACTATACTATATATATATAGTAAATTAGAAAATAGAAGACCAGCAAGACCTCTTCTCAATACACCAATGAGAGTTAAATAGTGGGGTAATATGTTTGGATGGATAGGGTTTTTATGAAGGGCTGTTTGGGCTTCAATCTCGTATTGGAGTTGAGGTTTTTCCTCTCCGTAATGAGAGGACCTGCAGGGGAAGGCTCCATGTGCTCTTAACGCTGTGAGTGAACTCAGTGTTGTGTGCCAATTTCCATCGGCTAGGCTCTGAATATTTTCCGTAATGAATGCGATTACATGTCCCCCACTATGACTAACATCCTAAACAACACATTAGGACCAATTAACACCAAGACACTCTGAAGTACTGCCATTAATATTAATTACTAAAAAAGACAAATGGTTATGCGATTCTTTTGTGCGTGAAGAGACCGGAAAATGAAAATTGTGATCAAAGTTTATATATATTTATAAAAATGCCTCCTTACACCAGGAGCTTGTAGTTTGTGCTCTTTTGGTGTTAGAAATGACCCTGTAAACATTATATTGGGATGATTTCATGGAAAATCATACTATCCAGAAACACATACATTTCTCCTAAAAACTGTTTTTATTGTTGAGTCTCAATTCAATTGTTTTGTCTCAAAATGAACAATCAAATTGAAGAAGATTGTATGTTAAACATGACCTCAAATTATTATGTTGTGTCTACTTCGCTCATATTTGAATTTAAACAAAAAAACAACCGAGCAGAAACATTTGAAAGATAACCTAGGAAATATTCTTTATTTAAGTCTTTCTCTGTCTCTCTGTTCATGTCAGTTTTTTCTTCTGCAGCTTTTATTTACATAAATAGAAAAGTACAATCATTGGTATAAATGTGCAACTTGCAACCATAACTAACTTGCATACATTAGCTGGGAGTTACATCACAATGCAAGCAACACAAGACATACGCCAGGAGTACAATACTCATGATGGGTGTGGAACAAAAGATCAATGAGGATCACACACACACACACACACACACACACACACACACACAAATAATACAACACACTGAAGAGGCTCTTAAACCCATTCCTCGATCTCATTGATGCTGGAAATAATACCTTAAAGCTTTAAGAGCTTTTAGTCTTCTGCATTCTGTGCTAATGTGTCTAAAATCAATTTGAATGGAAAAATAAGGATTTTTTTATCGTGACCTTTTCTTCAGATCGCTGCCTAGCAAGCGTTCAGCAGTCTAAACAAACAATTGATCCAAGCAGACCACACACAGTGTGCAATGCACTAAAGCGAGGGCATTGTTTCCAAGATAACACGGATGGGCCAATGGCATTATCATCATCATTTAGTGTGTATGATCATGTTGTTATTGTTGTTATTGTCGTTATGTTATTGATTCAGAGACCATGGCAACGTGTCTACCTTGACAACCTGTCACAGGCAGCAGCTCTCTTTACCTTGTGCCCTGGTGCTGTCGTCGGATACAGAACCACCTGCACAGTAAGCAGAAAGCACAGCCCCAAGTCCATGGTGTGTTCAAAACCCAGTGCTCTGTGATCAGTTTCCATTGGTCCCGCTCCATCCTGTGATCCAACTCTGCATGTTCCACCCAAGAGATGACGGAGGGGCTGAATAAATCCTTTAATGGGAGAATGATCCAGCCTGTTGTGGATCTCTGGGTGCTTAAACCGTTGCAATCAAATGGATATACATTTATTTAGCAAAAGGCAAAGGGGATTGTACAATGTAAAAGATGAGATTGGGACGCTGATCATTTTTTTTTCTTATAAATTGGTGGCTAAAATGTGAGGACAGTCAAGTCAGTTTGATTCCAAGCCATGCATACACTATTCAGCTTCATGGTGTAGCTCAGCTTCACGTTGAGTAACATATTAAAGTGTTTGAGTGTTTACTTGACTCATCTACACATGCCACGTCGCCTCAACACCTCGTCCAAGGAAGGCTGTTGGAGCAAATATTGGATATTCTTTTACTAGTTTTACTGTAGATAGTTATCTCTTGAAGGATTTCTAGGTAATCGAACCTTTATGACACCTCTGCCAGTATAATGTGATGCATCTATAGGGTTTGTGAAAGTTTGCACATGATATTACTGATTATCGATATTGATTTTGGAAACACCGAGGGTTTGTGTCATGTCGTGGATGTCGTGGATATTTCACATACGGAAACAAACATTTAAGTGATATTAATTGTTACACTTCTGTTAGGACATTCCCCATAACACTTCAATTTAACCACCGTGGGCACTCTGATAAAAAGGCTGGTTGGTTATCTGGTTAAGACTGGTTCATTTGTGTGGACTTGACTGTTTTGATTGCAGAATGTATTCAAATCATGGTCAGAAGCATTTCTTTATTGAATCTTTTTCAGGAATCTGCATCTGCAGTGTAAGACACGTGAGACATCGCAATGCATTCATATCAATCACTCTTCCTTATGCCAGGTATTTGGAAAGTTTAAATATATAAAAATATACTTCAAAGAGTCTTCTGAATTATATACACCTACTGTATGGCTTTACCATGATGGCATGCAGGAAACTAAGACGAGCCTGAAGTTTCAACTACCTGAGTCACTTTCTCTACTCCTCATGCAGAGGACTGGGAGCTTAAAGCTTATTTACACCTTTGCACAAAATGCTTGGAACAGGGGAGGGGGGGGGGGGGAGGGGGGGGGGATGAATGAACGAATCTCTGGTCAATGCGCCTTGTTCCAGTGTAACGTGTTTGTCTTCTGCATCGCAAGGCTATGTACAGATTAGGAACATGCTAATATTCACAGTGTGAAGGCTG